>NC_139231.1:70968656-71081850 GCF_977018435.1 Lepisma saccharinum
AGAAATATAATTGTAGCCTATAATGTGCTTAACATTACAGATTTTGTCTCATTGTCGTAGGACTTACCAGAGCTGAGAAAAAAAAGTTACCGCTGACGCTTACGAATGGAGAAAATGACGCGCGCCACGATAAAAAAAATGCTCGCCATCTTCAAATCGGTGATAGTAAAAATAAAATAACAGTGGTTCTGAACTGTCAACATATGGGGCTCACACCACACAAAAAATAAACTTTTTTAAAAATGGTCAAGCAACCATGTTGTATGACTTCATATGGATTGACCCTAATGTGGTTTCTATATCCAGTGGGTGGGAGATGATTATTCCTGGTTGGGGTGGCTCAAGATCCTCCTCACTCCCTTTAATCTCAACCTGCATTAAAATGAATAGATGTATCTTTGTTCGCAATTTTCACATTTCGAATTCCACATTTCCGTTAAATCCAAATAAGCCCAGAACGAGGTCCAGAGCTTTATATGTTTCAGAATTGTTATCTCGTTTTAAAATCCGTTTTGTAAGAAAAACAAAGAAAAAATATTTATTCAAATTTTGCATTAAATAACAGGACATTCGTGTGTGCTGTTCTAAAATAGAATATTCCCATGGCTTCACATTATACCTAGGTATCAAGGCGGTATTTAGGGGGATCCAGGGGGTTCGGACCCTCCTCGAAAGACTTACTAAGTACAGGGTGGCGACAGACCTGGAAAACCGGGAAAAGTCAGGGAATTTGAGGTGTCAAAAAAAGTCAGGGAAATGTCAGGGAATTTCGTCTTATTATTATTTTTTCTTTTTAATATCGTTATGGAACTCTGCATGGGAACAGGAAATCTCGTTCGTAAGTTTCAGCCTCAACTTTTAGGCCCCTTTTATGCACACCACGGCGCCAGAAACCAGTGATGGCAGGAGGTTAGAGTAGAGAGAGAGAGAGAGAGAGAGAGAGAGAGATATTTCTCTCGCCCGGGCATCTCGGCGGGAATTTTAAATTCGAACACTCTTTGGAGGGAAATTGTTATAACTCGGGCACTATGGGACCAATCTACTTCGGATAACTTTTGTTTTGCAGCTAAAACATCAGCGCATGCAACCGTGTACAATTCAGAACGCCGAACCGAGGAAGGGGGTTTGGGGGGCCCGACCCCCGAATTTCAATGGAAAAAAAACATAAATGTCTAGAGTTTCCCCCTCTTCTCCCACTATTTTGGGGAGAAGGGGCCAACTTTAGTATTCTTTTCAAAGAATGGAAATTGAAGAGAGTGAAACATATTTCATGTTCTTGGGTGCCATACAAGTTGAATAATAAGCCAAAATGCGATTTATTTTTTTTTTTTACGAAAAATAGGTAATTTGCATTTTTGGAGGAAAATTGTTATGGGAGCAATCTACTTCGGATAAGTTTTGTTTTGCATCTAAAACATCATAGCATGCAACGGTGTACAATTCAGAACGCCGGACCGAGGAAGCGGGTTTGGGGGCACGACCCCCGAATTTCAATGGCTAAAACATAAAAATTTGGAGTTTGCCCCTTCTTCCTTCGCTATTTTGGGGAGAGGGCGCGAACTTTAGTATTCTTTTCAAAGAATGGACAATTATCAAGAGAACGTAACATGTTTCATGTTCTTGGGTGCCATACAAGTTGAATAATAAGCCAAAATATGATTTTTTTAAACGAGAAATAGGTAATTTGCATTCTTGGAGGTAAATTGTTAAAAATCGGGCACTATGGGAGCAATCTACTTCGGATAAGTTTTGTTTTTCAGCTAAAACATCAGAGCATGCAACAGTGTACAATTCAGAACGCCGAACCGAGGAAGGGGGTTTGGGGGAGCGACCCCCGAATTTCAATGAAAATACTATAAAAATCTGGAGTTTGCCCCTTCTTCTCCCGCTATTTGGGGGAGAAGGCGCAAACCTTAGTATTCCCTTCAAAGAATGGACGTTTCCAAAAAGATTGAAACATTTCATGTTCCTGGGTGCCATAAAAGTTGAATAATGAGCCAAAATGTGAAACTCTGTTCGGAAATGTGGCATGGATATGTTGCTGGGAGAGAGGGGAGGTTGGTCATCAGTATGAATTTCCCAGGCTTGCTCCAGACCTGTGTCAGAGTTTCCACCCAAACATAAGAGTATTAAGTTCCGAAAAGCATATTTATTTCGTAATCAGCACCATGATACCATATGGTATCATCGGGCCAGTACGACCTTACTCTGATGATACCATATGGTTTCGTCGGGGGAGTAAAGGTTAAGCCTCTAAATATTACATGGAAAATGCATTGAATTATCATTTTTTTCTTGTCCGTATAGGAGTAGTAAGGGAACTTGTCTACAGATGGAGGGGTAAGAGCCGGTGGCGCCGTCCGATAGTTGTCGGACGTCGTAGTAAGGCATTTTCTTGGGCAAACTGAAGGAACATGGAAACAAATAGGTTCCATTGATACATACGATTCTTGTCGAATATCGCCACCCGACAAAGTAAGTCACTACAACATGCGACAGAAATTGCATGGACTGCAACATCCAACAAAAATCGCATGCATAAACAAGAAGAGCTTTAGACTGCAAATATGCTGCTGGAATTTATTACTCTTCTGGCTCACTTCACCTTCTTTAATGTAGCAGTGCTTACGAAGGTCTTCTTTCATCATCCTGACGTATTACTGGTTTCGCACGAGTTAACATACGTTTACAATGACATTGCACTATTCTTAGATATCAAGAAGGATCCAACCAAACGGGATATATATTGAATACTATCACGAAAAAGTGAAACGTAAATCTGCATTGGTGAACATTATAAAAATTGGCAAGTGCATGCTCCCAACCTCAAATTTACTGCAACACTAGTATTGCAATGAAATTAACGCCACACTCTGTCCTGTCTGTTAGTAGGGACATTGATTTCTCGCAAACGCCAAAACCGTGAAAAATGGTAATTGCTGTGAAGTTATGTTTAGGAATGTGCAGTGATGTCTGGACACATTTTTCGCCCGTTAGAAATATCGAAATAATGCGTATTTGGCATAAAATGCGAATTGTTGGCGTTTTTAGCGATTTTTTTTTTAAAGAAATGTCCTAAAACGATGAAAAATTCCATGAAATCCAACATGCTTGTCTTTTCTAGGCCATGTTTGTGTACATAGAACATGCAAGTTTTCCAACATTTTATTCAAGAGTAAACTATAGAGTTATACGTACATGGAATAATTCCGACAGCCACATTAAATCATGTAAAATTGGCAGGGTTCTAACAGGAGATCGAGTGCGTATCTACCGTCACACGGGAGCAGCATCTTCAGTATTTGTCGCACGAGATATGTTTTGAATTACCAAGCTAAGTGTGCACCATCGGCATTTGTCGAGCGAGTAATAATGGAGCTCAGTCGTTAGGGCGTCTGACTACTATGCGAGAGACCCGGGGTCGATGCCCTGCGGGTGAGAACCGGGATGTTTTCCACCTGTTCAAACTTCTCCGGCACCACTCAGCATCATATGAAGCTGGTACCTTGAGGAAACTTTGAGGGATAAAGGTAGTCAGGAGCGTGGTGCTGATCACATCACCCCCACCTTCAGCCGTGATCAAGAAAGTGTGGGGCCCTAACTCCAAACCCCTATACACCTTCATGGAAAAGTGCAGGGGAGCTATTTACTTTTACTTCCTCAAAAATCTGTTCCAACATATCAAACTGTCTCGAAAATACGTAGACCATGTGACCTACAATTTAAAATAATAGTTTAAAAGCACAATGGAGTATTATGTTTCAGTATATTTGGCAGATAAATGTTCTAAAACAAAAACGCAAATTTTGGGAAACGTAACACTAACAAGTCAAAAAAATACAATGCCAATTTTTGGTGCCATAATATATCGATATTGGTCACATGAGATTCATTGATTTTATTTTTTTGGTGCGTCGCCACTTATGGTCATTATGCACCCTTCAGTATATACAGGGAAATTTCCATTATCTAAAATCCATACCTTAAAATTAAAAAAAAAGGGGTATGGAAAATAACTTTCCCAAAATAACTTACAAGATATCAAAGTCTCACGAAGAGGCGTAAGCCATGTGACTTACAATTTGAAACAGTAGTTTTAAAACACCATGAAGGTACAATTTGAGATATTTGCCAGAAAATGCGCTAAAATGAAAATGTGAATTTTGGGAAAAATAACACGTTATAGAAAAAAAAAAAAAAAAAAAAAAACACCAATTTGAAAAAAGTAACAAAATATCAAGGTCTCTACCGATGGTTCTTGCAAGCAGAGGGTTCCAAACCCCACTGGAAATATCAACATATAATCCCGAGAATGTATAAGGAGACTGATAAATTACAAATTGTATTTCTTAATCAATCAGTCTTCACTCTTATCTCATTTAGTCGTAACTTTAAAAATAATCAAGTATTTTATTTTAAACTTACTGCGTATGACAACATTCCGTAATCCTTCCCTAGCTTGTGAATTGTAATAATTTTCCAAATTCAATATTTTGCTGTTTGAATTCAAATCATAGAGAATAGAGAAATTAAGTCAATTTCATAGAAGATAATATTGGCACTTAACAAAACCATACGTGGATCTGTATGAATTTATTATTTCCATTTGCAAAAACATTGATTTAGTTTAGTTTGTAATTGTCAGGGAAAAATGTAAATTTTGTCCTGGAAAACCTGGAAAAGTCAGGGAATTTCATTTCTGCTTGTTTGTAGCCACCCTGTAAGTAGTAAAAGTAAATAATCAAAATATAATTGTTTATCATTTGTTATATAATCGATGGTTATTTCCGCTGAACTTATTGGATGGCAAGGAATTTGACTCATACGGCTCTGAAGGGTTCCAAAGATTTATGCACACAACTAATGATAATATCCATAAAATATTAATCAGGAACTTTACTTTTCGTTAATTGGATCTAACTCCTTGTTTGTTATTCAATAAATATTGAATTATTTTTACATTTGACATTAAATTCCTTGCCAGGGCAGTTGTTTTTATGCAAATCTTGACGATTTTAACTACACGTAAGCTAGATAATGAATACGTCCTCTTATATCTCTATTCTTTTACTATCTTTTACCTATTCATGTAATAACAACAATACAATATTAATTAATTTACATTTTTAATTAATAATTTAATTTAATTACATATAATTATTGTAATTATATTTATTATTATTATTATTATTATTATTATTATTATTATTATTATTATTATTATTATTATTATTATTATTGCAACACTTGTTTGGACCCCCCGAAATGTATTTCTAGGTGCAGTAGTATTGCTTTCTTTTTCCTCTTCTTAGGGCCTCCCCGATGACGCGGTGGTTGTGTCGCTGCCTTGTAATCAAGGGGTTCCGGGTTCAATACCCGATGGAGGCACAAGTGGTTCAGATCCCACTTTAGACTGTAAGCCCAGTCCCGATTAGTGTTTTTTTTTCATAATCTTGTGTAGTAGTAGTAGTTGTGCGTTTGTGTTTTTTTCTTGGTAGTGGTTGTTTGCAGTAGTTGTGTTGTGTAGTGTGTTTGGGTTTGTCTTGTGAGTAGTTGTGGTGTCTAGTGTGTTTGTGTTTGTCTTGCGTAGTAGTTGTGGTGTGCTTGTATGTGGGTTTGTCTTGTGTAGTAGTTGTGCTGTCTAGTGTGGTTGGGATTGTCTTGTGTAGTAGTTGTGCTGTCTAGTGTGTTTGTGTTTATCTTGTGTAGTAGTTATGCTGTCTAATGTGTTTCTGTTTGTCTTGTGTAGTATCGGTGGTGTGTATGTATGTGTCTTGTGTTGTAGTTGTGCTATCTAGTATGATTGTGTAGTAGTTGTGCTGTCTAGTATGTTTGTCTTGTCTTGCGTAGTAGTTGTGCTGTCTAATTTGTTTGTGTTTGTCTTATGTAGTAGTTGTGGTGTGTTTGTCTTATGTAGTAGTTGTGGTGTGTTTGTTTGTGTTTATATTGTGTAGTAGTTGTGGTGTGTTTGTGTTTATATTGTGTTATAGTTGTGATGTGTTTGTGTGTGTCTTGTGTAGTAGTTGTGCTGTCTAATGTGTTTGTGTTCGTCTTGTGTAGTAATTGTGCTGTCTAATGTGTTTGTGTTTGTCTTGTGTAGTAGTTCCTCCATTCATATTTGGGGTTAGGCGTAGAGCTGACAACTCTGCACTGTAAAAAGACATGTCAAGAAACAGCAATATAAGGCCATGGATGTTCCCAAGGTAAAATATTCCGGAGGTAAAATAGTCCCCCGTTCGGATCTCCGGGTGGGGACTACTTTGGGAGGTCCCTGGACTAAGGATAAGATCTACATTAGGAATAAGGATATTAAATTAGGCACCTGGAATGTTCTGAGCCTTTACCGGCCTGGGGCATTTCAGTGTACAGTTAATGAGATAGTTAAGTATAAATTAGATGTAGTAGCTGTCCAGGAAGTTAGGTGGCCAGGAGAAGGGAATTGTAAAACTAAAAATTATACTTTTTTCTATGGTGGTACTGAAAATCATAATTTTGGAACAGGCTTTTTTATAAATAATAGAATTATCTCGGCTCTTAAAACAGTAGAATTTATTAATGATAGGATATCATATGCAGTTTTACAGGGTAGGTGGTGTAAAATTATTTTAATAAACATACATGCACCAACGGAAGATAAAGATGATAATACTAAAGATAATTTTTATATAGAGTTAGAACAGGTCTTTCATAAATTTTCTCAGTATGATATGAAAATTCTGTTAGGTGACTGTAATGCACAGATTGGCAAAGAAGAGACATTTATACCCACGATTGGTAAAGAAAGTCTTCATGAATTAAGTAATGATAATGGTATAAGATTGATTACTTTTGCAACCTCAAAGAATTTAATTGTGAAAAGTACCACTTTTAAACATAAAGATATCCATAAATATACCTGGTCTTCTCCAGATGGTAAAACTCATAATCAGATAGATCATATTCTCATTGATAAGAGAAGGCATACTAGTATAATTGACGTTCGTACACATAGAGGTGCTGACTGTGCCAGTGACCATTATTTAGTAATTGCTAAATTAAGAGAAAGACTCTCAGTGATAAATCATAAGCAACAAAATCTAAAAGTTATAAAATTTGATACAGGAAAGTTTACTGATGAAAGAGTTAAGAAAGATTACCAAATTAAACTGTCAAATAGATTTGATATTTTGCAGGATTTAAATGATGATGAAAATATAAATGAAACAGACGTAAATAAGAACTGGGAGCACATACGTAATGCAATAGAATCAGCAGCTAAAGAAAGTATAGGATATCATAAACCGAGAAAAAGTAAGCCATGGTTTGATAATGAATGTCATAATCTAATAGAAATAAGAAATCAGGCTAGACTTAGGTGGTTAAATAACTCTGATGATACAAATCTAAACAATTATAATAGAATAAAGCGAGAAGTTAACCGCACGTTTAGAAGTAAAAAAAGAGATTACTTGAAAAGCAAAATTAACGAAATTGAAACAAACAGCAAAAATAAAAATATCAGAGATTTATATAAAGGTGTAAATGAGTTTAGAAAGGGGGGGCAACCTAAAGTAAACTTGATAAAAGATAAAGACGGTGATTTTCTAGCTGACCCAAGCGATATTCTAAATAGATGGAAGAACTACTTTAATGACCTTTTAAATGTCCATGTAGGAGATAAATCAGAAGTGAATGAAGTACACACAGCAGAACCTTTAGTTCCAGAACCTAACTTGACTGAAGTTAAAGATGCTATTAAAAGGCTAAAGAATAACAAAGCACCTGGCATTGATTTAATACCAGCTGAGTTAATTAAATATGGTGGAAATTCATTAATATGTCAAATTCATAAATTAATTTGTTTAATATGGAATAAAGAAGAAATCCCTCAACAGTGGAAAGAATCCATAATTGTTCCTGTGTTTAAAAAAGGTGATAAAATGAACTGCAATAATTACCGTGGAATTTCTCTACTCTCAACAACATACAAAATATTGTCTAACATTCTTTTAACAAGACTAACCCCATATGCTAATGAAATTATAGGTGATTATCAATGTGGATTTAAACGTAACAGATCAACTACAGATCAAATTTTTCACATCAGACACTTGAAAAAAAGTGGGAATATAATCAAAATGTCCATCAGCTATTCATTGATTTCAAAAAAGCATATGATTTGGTCAAAAGAGAAAAATTATATAATATATTAGTAGAGTTTGGAATACCTAAGAAGCTTGTTAGTATGATAAAAATATGCACCAGTGAAACAGAAAGTAAAATTCGTGTGGGTATTAATATGTCTGACAAATTTAGAATTCATGATTGGTTAAAACAAGGAGATACATTATCTCCATTGCTCTTTAATTTTGCCTTAGAATATGCTGTTAGGAAGGTAAAAGAAACTAAAGAAGGACTAAAATTAAATGGTGTGACTCAGTTGTTAGCATATGCAGATGATGTAGACTTACTGGGGGATGATGTAAATACAATTAAGAATAATGCTAAAATATTTTTCAAAACTGCTAAAGAAATAGGTTTGGAAGTTAACAAAGAGAAAACTAAATATATGCTTACAGGCCGAAACCAAGTGTTAGGTAATAATCAAAATCTAATTATTGATAACAACTCGTTTGAACCAGTTTCCAAATTCAAATACTTAGGAGTAATATTAACAAATGAAAATTATATTAAAGAAGAAATAAAAAGTAGGCTTAATTCAGGAAATGCATGTTACTTCTCTCTTCATAAACTTTTGTCTTCTCGTTTAATATCTAAGAAACTAAAAGTTAAAATATACAAAACAGTAATTTTGCCTGTAGTATTATATGGGTGTGAAACTTAGTCCCTTACATTGAAAGAGGAACATAAATTGAGAGGATTTGAAAATAATATCCTTAGGAAAATCTTTGGACCTAAAAGGGATGAGGAGACAGGTGAATGGAGAAGGTTACATAATTTAGAACTACATAATTTGTATTCATGTCCAGATATTATTAGAATAATTAAATCAAGAAGACTTAGGTGGGCAGGCCATGTGGCACGAATGGGAGAGGAAAGAGGAGTTTACAGGATTCTTGTTGGGAAACCTGATGGTAAGAGACCTGTAGGAAGGCCAAGACGAAGATGGAGGGACAACGTTGAGATGGACCTAAGGGAAATCGGTAGGGATGGAAAAGAGTATATTGATCTTGCTCAAGATAGGGAAAGATGGAAAGCCTGTGTTGCTGCAGCCATGAACCTTCGGGTTTAAGAAGGCTAGAGAGTTAGTTAGTTAGTTAGTAGTATTAGGCTTACCGTACGTCCGGGATTAGCCCGGACAGTCCTGGTTTTTTAGTGCTGTCCGGGATTGCAAAATGTCCGGGGTTTTGAGAATCTGAACATGAAAATAGCTAGCGGTATAGAATATTCACGACCAAAATTTATGACCGGCAAGGATCGATCGATTATAAGGATCGATTATACCTCTTCTGATTTACAAAAGAGTGCAAAAGTTAATAATGCAATTGTAAAAGATGCCGTAAATATTGATGACCTATTTGATAAACGTACATTGTTGAACAAGGTAATTCAAAACCAAAAGGTAGGTTGTGGTTCAAGTTCTGAAAAAGTATCAGATACTATTGAAGAGAAGTGGCGAGCAATTTTTAAGGTGTTTCAAAAGACTGGTATTTCACGCAAGAACATTTCTAAAATGGTTGAGTTTGCTATGTCTTTGCCTAGAACATCTGCTCCAGTTCAGAGAGTATTTTCAATTATGGGGAATATTTGGTATGCAGAAAGCGGTAGACTTCTAGTATCCACTGTTAGACATCTGCTGAATGTTAAAATTAATTCAGAACTTTCCTGTTGTGAATTTTATGATGTTATTAAAACAAACAAGCCATTTCTGAAAAAAGTCATGTCTAGTGAAAAGTGCAACTGAGTCAACTAACAGATAATGCTACCTAGAACTGAGAGGTTTCCTAAACATCAGAAAATCTTTTATTCAATTAAACATTTGAAAATTAATTGATTGATTTTAGAAAATAATGTTAATATTTTTTCTTGTACAGTGTCTCTCAAAAGTTTTAGGACAACGACATTTTAAACTAGGCAACCAAATTTACACAAGGCGTTGGTGGGTTGCGTGTAGAGTTAGGCTCAATTTCAGGGTTGCCACATGCACAATATATATTTATGAAATACGCGAAATAAATAAATCTAAGTACGAGTATTATTGTATAAAACTAGAAAAAATATCAGTATTACGTTTGTTGTAAATAAAAAATACTTTCTGAAAGAAAGAAAATCGATTTTTTAGTACTTCATTGCTAATGAGTCTACACAAAGAAAGAGGAGAGAGGAAACGGAAAAGGACAAAAGAAAGGAGAAAAGAGAAAGGGGAAGAGGAAAAGTAAAGGAGGGAAGAAAATAGAGGACAGAAGTGGATAGGAGAAGTAATTAGGAGAAAGGAAAAAGATTCGAGGAGAGATGAGGAAAATAGAGCAAGAGGAGGTACGAGGATGAAAACGAGATGAGAGAAGAGGAGTTTGGAGAGGAGAGGAGGAGACGAGAAGAGGGGAGTGGAGACTAGAGTAAAAGAGAGAAGAGAGAAAATGAGAAGAACGAAAAGAGGAGAAGAGTGCAGTGGAGTCGTAAATCAAAGACATGAGAGGAGATAAAAAGTGTGGAGAAGAGTGGGATGGAGACAAGATGCGAGAAAAGTAGGGAAGGCGATATGAGATAAAAGCAGAGGAGAAGGATTGGAGAGAAGAACAGAAGGGACTGGAGACGATAGGAGAGAAGATGTAGTTGCAGTAAATATCGTCTCGGCGTAAATAATTGATGCATTGATCCAATTATTGACATGAAACATTCAATAACATTTTGAAATGTATTTGAGAATGTATTAGATCGGTGCGAAATGCCTTTTGGCTGAGTACAGAGCAAGAAAACTCTTCCACGTAAGATCTTTGATTTTACCTGCGATTATATCACTGAAAACATGAATGTAATTTTAATATTTATCCAATTTTTTTACACTTCTAGGTTCGTTGAAATGGAGATTTTGTAATTTAATATTTCCCCTCCCACCATCGTTCATTCCAAACTGAATCATTCCGTTTCACACGGCGTGGATAATGAATACAATGGGACATGTCTAAGGCTTACGAAAATTTTCTGCCATCGGAGGGGTTTGAATCTACGACCATCAGGTTGACAATCCTTAACGTTAACCACTATCCTACAAGCTTTCGCTCCTGAAAGCAAGCAGAAGTAGCTGCCCAGTATGAAATATAGATACAACTCCGCTCCTACATGTAATATGCAAACAATACTTGTTTGTAACAAAGCAAACGAAGGCACGCGTAGTACGAATCGGCGAAAACATGTAATGGAGAATTGCACATGATGAAAACTTTTCAGTCGATATTTGTGGAGGTATCTTTGCATTAAACTCGAGTGGAAAAATGGGTAGAATTAGTATGTCCTGAATTGCCAAGTAGTGTATATATATGGGAGGCTGAATTTTGTACCCCCCCCCCCAAATGAAAAACTGGTTCCAAGCGGTCGTACGCCATATTGAATTCAACTCAAAATTTTTAAATGGGAAGGGAGTGATGTGATATATATATGATACTGATTTCTCACGCCAGGAAAATGACACATTTGTTACAATCATGCAGTCATAACTTTTTCCTGATTCATGATAGGTTGAAGAAACCTTCACCACTGCATTTCTCGCGAAATTCTAGTCTGATTTGATTCTAGTCTGACTGCCACGCGGGAAACCCGGGGTGGGTGATGTAAGGTTCGAATTTTTCCGGCCTTGTCCCCGCATAAAGCGGCTCAAGGGCTCACCCAGCTTTAAATCAAATGGTACACGGGGGAGGGTGTAAAGGCGGCCGCAGCGTGATGCTCATCGCATCACATCCAAGATGGCCGACATCGAAAGTATCCTCCTGACGAGATGAAACATACCTACCCCCATGTACCCTAAATGTGCTTTCATGACACTGTTCTACAGGGAGGTTATTTCAGTCGTTCACCGCCAGCGTGTCGGCCGTTCGGCGGACTCTTCATGCAACAGGTCCCGGCAAATTGCGTTCAGGAAGTCCGTAACAGAAACAGCTTGTTTTGTAATGTTTCCACTTTTCACACTTACAGTTACAATTACAATTGAAATAAGCACGTACCTTGTCGCAAGGATGCTGTGTGTGTGTGGAAAAGGTGTCCTCCCAAATACAAATATTTCTGGCACCTTATTTCTGACAGAAAATCTTAGATTAGACATCGTTACTTTATCGTCAGTTGTCAGAAAGGGAAGACAGCATCCCGGCGCATAAAGCAAACCGAAAGCGTAAAATTATATTTAAAAGTAATAATAATGATGATCACTAACCTCCTGTGTTATAAGAGATGTTGAAAATGACCTCCTTTAACAGCAATACAACACGTTTCTTAGGTTCAAGAGATCCTGTCTATCGTAATTCCCTGACCACTTTTCTGCAAGAATTCGTTTTTACGTAATTATCGTACATAAAAACTCTCTGTTCAAGACTATATTTGTTTAACGACATAACTAATGAATGAATAACAATTAACACACAATAAAGCACTGGCCATGAGTAGCACATTACAATAACACAGTATAAGCAACACGTGTACTGATAAACGCAAACAGAAGTGAACATGAACGTACACTGACGTCTGGTAGCCGACAGTGTTGCTAACCATTTTTCGGCAATGTCCCTACACACGTAGTCAAAATGTCCCTACAACTGACCAAATGTCCCTACGCCAAGTAAAGCGACTAAAAAAATTATCACCTCATGAGCATGCAAAACAGAAGATAAAATATACACATTTACATACCAAATCTTTCTGCTCGGTGCTTCCACAATTAATGAAGGAGCGAATTTACATTTGCCTATCCTAACTTAACCTAACCGTACCTGGAAGCGGCCCCGGCGCCTACCCAGCGTCGAATAACATGGGTACCTGGGGGAAACCCTGGGGGGTAAAGGCGGTCAGGGGCGTGATGCTGATCACATCACCCCCACTCACGACCGGATCAAGAAAGTGTGGGGCGTTACCCTCACACCCCCTATACGCCTTCATGGCGTGGTGCTATGCACAGGGGAACACTTTACCTTTTTTGTACCTGAATGGTTCGTGGGGCTATCCGTCAATGGTTTGTTGGGCTACCCGTTTTTCGAGCCCAAATTTTAACTATGTTTGCCTTGCCTAACCTAACTTAACCTAACCTTACCGAGAATGCTCAGTGGGGCTATTCCTGAATGGTTTTGCGGTAATTGTGATTACGAACCGATAAAAAATATTTTTTTCGTAGCACTTTAACATCATCGAAGACGCCATTTTAGTATCCTGCAATTTTATGATTGATGTAATGTTACAATAACACAGTATAAGCAACACGTGTACTGATAAACGCAAACAGAAGTGAACATGAACGTACACTGACGTCTGGTAGCCGACAGTGTTGCTAACCATTTTTCGGCAATGTCCCTACACACGTAGTCAAAATGTCCCTACAACTGACCAAATGTCCCTACGCCAAGTAAAGCGACTAAAAAAATTATCACCTCATGAGCATGCAAAACAGAAGATAAAATATACACATTTACTTACCAAATCTTTCTGCTCGGTGCTTCCACAATTAATGAAGGAGCGAATTTACATTTGCCTATCCTAACTTAACCTAACCGTACCTGGAAGCGGCCCCGGCGCCTACCCAGCGTCGAATAACATGGGTACCTGGGGGAAACCCTGGGGGGTAAAGGCGGTCAGGGGCGTGATGCTGATCACATCACCCCCACTCACGACCGGATCAAGAAAGTGTGGGGCGTTACCCTCACACCCCCTATACGCCTTCATGGCTTGGTGCTATGCACAGGGGAACACTTTACCTTTTTTGTACCTGAATGGTTCGTGGGGCTATCCGTCAATGGTTTGTTGGGCTACCCGTTTTTCGAGCCCAAATTTTAACTATGTTTGCCTTGCCTAACCTAACTTAACCTAACCTTACCGAGAATGCTCAGTGGGGCTATTCCTGAACGGTTTTGCGGTAATTGTGATTACGAACCGATAAAAAATATTTTTTTCGTAGCACTTTAACATCATCGAAGACGCCATTTTAGTATCCTGCAATTTTATGATTGATGTAATGTTGCCAAATTTACCTGTAATCAAATCAGTTCTTCTACATCGTGATTGTCGCTGTCACATGTAAGCACGTTCTTTGGGCAATATACTGAAATGAATAAGTTTATTAATTAGCCCTCCTGCACACTCCACCTAACAATCTGTATAACATTAACAACTTTTTTACTGTTCTCTTCCGCTATTCTTACACAATCCATGCTCTCCAAGTATGAAATCAACAGTGTGGCAACGCTGTAGACAGCGTAACTAATTGTAATTTGTTCATATCAACAAATATGGCTACCATACTTGTATACGGAGAATCATTGCGAGAATTGAAATGCTTATTTTACAACTTCTACACGTTAATTAACATTTTTTTCCCCTCACCCCAACATGTTAACTTGAGATAAATCATCACGAATAATTATTTCGTGGGAACTTTTCTAACGATGGAAGCGGCCCCGGCGCCCACCCAGCGTCGAATAACATGGTTACCTGGGGGAAACCCTGGGGGGTAAAGGCGGTCAGGGGCGTCATGCTGATCACATCACCCCCAATCACGACCGGATCAAGAAAGTGTGGGGCGTTACCCCCACACCCCCTATACGCCTTCATGGCGTGGTGCTAAGCACAGGGGAGCACTTTACCTTTTTGAGTATAAGACGTAGCATAGAAATTACAGAAGGGTCCGGTATTGTAAATTCTTGCCTTAATGAATAATAGGGGTGTGCGGGACAGAATTTTTTGGGTCGGGACGGGATCGGGACGGTGATTTTTTTAAATCCCGACATTCGGGACTGAAAAATTTGCAATTTCCCGACCAAGTCGGAAAATTTTCGGGACGGGAAATGTTCGAAATTTCCCGAAGCACTGGAAATCTCGAATTTTACAAGTCATTTTCACTTTAAGTGATTGTTTTTGCATTTCTAGAATAAAAACTTACAATTTTCGATAAGTTCCAGAAACTTACAAGGCAGAAAACGTCGAGAATTAACGACTTTTTAAAGTAAAGGATCCCGCACACCCCTAATGAATAACGTTGAGTCGTTTACTGTTGATTATGTTATTTGAAGTCATACATGCTGCTGCTGTGCAGAGATAGATGTTGGTTGGTGATGCTGTATTTCCTGCAGTCTTTAACGATTCTGGTCCCATTTTATTTCCCTTTTTTGTTTTTGTATCACTTAACATTGAAAATATTCTTTCCGTTTCCGCTTTAGAATGTGGCAATGTTAGCACTATTTTCGCGAGAGTGGAAATGTTTTCAAAAAGGAACTTGCCTTGAAAGTTTTTGGTAACCGATAACATGTTCCAAAATTCTGATGGAGATTTGTTAGTTAGTTCTTTTTTCTCCTCTTCGCTAAAGTATCCAGATAAACTAATTCATAAAATGTCATTTACCGAGATTGAAAAAAGTACCTACGTTTTCCCTCATTTGGCAAAATCTGTCCCTACGTTCCTACGCGGGCGAAATTTAGTGAAAAGTCCCTATGCTTAGGGACATGTCCCTACGGTTGGCATCACTGCCGACACGTGCAGTATGAAGCGCCCTCTCGCGGCTGACAACTCACCCAACCCCCGATAAGCTGCCGGCGCTGTCGCGACAACTGAGGATAAAGTAGCGATGACTAATCTAAGATTAGATGTCAGAAATATGGTGCCAGAAATATTTGTATTTGAGAGGACACCTTTTCCAGCATACTTGCGACAAGGTACGTGCTTATTTCAATTGTAATTGTAACTGTAATTGTGAAAAGTGGAAACATTACAAAACAAGCGGTTTCTGTTACGGACTTCCTGAACGCAATTTGCCGGGACCTGTTGCATGAAGAGTCCGCCGAACGGCCGTCACTCTGGCGGGAATTTTACATTTACCTGTATATATTGCATTCGTTTATGTACCCCTGAGTAACTACATTTATTTTTTACATACGCGAACCCTCTAGTATGTCAGTAGCTGAGGGGCCCCTAAAGGCTTACTTGTCTCCGCCCCCCCCCCCCGCCCGCACTGCGGGGTTTTGCCGCTGTCTGCTTCACTAACACAAAATTCCATATTTTAAAGGCCTCCCCGCTGGCGCAGTTGTAGCGTCGTCGCCTTGTAATCAAGGGGTCCCGGGTTCGAAACCCGGTGGTTGCACATAGTGGTTTGGATCCCACTTTAAACTGTAGATCCAGTCCCGATTCGCCTTACTGTGCATAGAGTGGACTTAAAACCTCAATCAATCAATCCATTTTTTTGAAAACAGCACAGGAAGTAGAAAAAAATAATAAATATGCCCACTATTATCTTTGTCGTTGGCTGTACAATCTCAACTAGGAAGAAAACCGGGGGTTACAAAGAAATTAACATTTAGTTTGTGGTATGGAGCATTAAATGGAAGTTATTAACCGAAAACTATGCGTGTTAGTCAAATTCCAATAAATCACAAATCCTTTCAGCTAGATGTCTTTTCTTCTCTGCTCTGCGGCGCTGGACAAATTACTACGTCTATTGTTTTACATACACATATTTCAATATGTACAGGGTGGCCACTCTACCATGATAAAATTCAAGTATAATTCTCGGTTTACAAGGCTAACTTTCTAAAAATTCAAGGGCACAAACACATAATTAAAATATATAATTTAAGGTGCAGAGTTTACATTTGCCATTTCACATACTCAGATTCGAAACACATCTACACAAATGTTACGGGATATGGGGGTTATTCCTGAGTAAACAAAAAAAAAAATCGATCAGGCAATTCGATTATAGATGGCGGGGAAAGAACTTCCGGTTTGGGCAATTTTCCAATGTAAACAAGTGGAATACAGATCGTCACCGAGCTTATTTTCTTAATAAAGATCGGATACAAACTGGATCACTTGAAATTTTTGAGTGACATAGAGAAACAAAGGTACCTAGGAAAGATTGGCAATTTCCCTGATCCTTTGGATGAAGATTTACGGAAAATTGTCTTTTCCAAGACAATGTTGATCTTCTACCAACAGTTTCGTGTTAAGGCTTCTGCAGGTTGAAATAAAGCTTACATAAATTATAAACATTGAAATACTTCAATTTTACAACAGTAAAATGTATAATTTTCGACATTGTGTAGTCAAACGCAGCCCCTTTAATTTTATCATATGGCTTAGAGAGAGCGTCGTCAGAAATTTTTGTAAGGGGTAAAGGCCAGTAATAAAAGTAGAATAGTAGAAATAATAATAATAATAATAATAATAATAATAATAATAATAATAATAATAATTACAACTGTTATAAATGTTATACAATAAATAATTAGGGAAACCTGTCCTAAAATGACATACGGTAAGGAAAAAATGCTGTAGCAAGTGTATTAATTGCAACTCTTTGTTTATTTTTTACATATTAAGAGCTCAAAGCATTACCTTTTATATGGTACAGTTAAAAATAATATGTTATGTTATATGCCCTTTACAAAGGTTTTTTAAAAAATGCAACAGTGTGTCATTTTACCTGAGGTACTTAGATAAAATGACATACCCATTTATAACACGTAATTGAATCTTACATACCCATTCATATAACACGAAATTGAAACTTTTTACTTGCATAAATCGCAAGTAAATGTCATTGATGTCTTTGGTACACCAGCACACTCATTGTGCACCCACATTGAACATTGTATGCACTTCAGCCATGTTTCCTTAGGTTTCGAATGACTGAATAAGTCGTTGCAATAGATGCATGGCGCATCGTCGTCACTATCATGTAGCTCAGAATCATGATCGTCATTATCATCAAACTGAAGTTTAATCTTGGCTTGTCGAGCTGCCCGTCTTGATTCTAATAGTTTCTTCTCTGCAACTTTTGTCTTCACTTCGGCGAGATAAGGGTTACCTGTTAAGACTTGTGGTCTCTCATGCTTCCTTTTTCTGGAGGACCTGGCCTGGGATGTAGAGGGTAGCGGTGATATGTCGATTGGTCTGAGCAATGAGGGTGATGAAGTTGCAGTTACAGATGTGGTACCACAAGGTGATGGCATTGCAGATGGCGGAGGAGAAGATTGTGCAATTTCGGTTACAGGAGTCAAAGCTGGAAATGATGATGATTCTGCCACAGTTTTAGGTGCATCAATTCCTGGCTGGGTCCTACCTTCCCACTGGCGGAAAAGTTGTTTGGTAACGACCCAAACCTTTATCAACTCCAACCACCTGCTTGTTTCCCCCCTGCACTCTCATCCGCAGCGTAGCCTGGGGAATGCACAATGTCTTGGATGCACGTTGCCAACCCATGTCTCCATTGTTTATTGCATTTATAGCACGTTCCATAGTGTCCTTATGCCATGACTGTCTGTCAGTTTTTCTTACGTACTCTCCAACCATTATTTCTGTAGCCTAAAATAATAATAAATAAAAAAAAACATTTTCAGTCTGCTTTCCATAATATCTACAATAATTCAGTTGCGATAGTGATTTATTTAATTAACTGTAGCCATTACTGGTATTATTTACACATTGAACAACTTTCAACACTTACATATTTTACGCCTTGGCAATTATAGAATTCCTATTAAATGTGTAGGTCAACAAAAATATTTACTCTGGTAAAATGACATACTATGTCATTTTATCCTAGTTAAGGGTATGTCATTTTACCCTCTGTCATAGCCTCAAACAGGTGTGTAAATGCTCGCGTTTATGAATACTTGCAAGATTTTACAATGGGTTTATAATATGCACAATATAACTAATTCCTTACCTTATTTATACAAATGTTGGCCCGCTTATTGTAATTGTAGAAATCAATGATCACCTCAAACTTTTAAAACTCCGTATTTAAGGATTACGCTCCTGTTCCGAAATCCTTTACACAATGGCACCGCCACTCACACAGGTTCTTTGTTGTTTACTACAGTACACAATCAGAGACTGAAAAGTACTGACCCTTGCGGCAGTAACGAGAAACTCAAGGTATGTCATTTTATCTGAGTATGTCATTTTAGGACAGGTTCCCCTACTAAACTAATGAAATAAACAAATTTTATTCGAAATTTATTATTTATTTATTAATGCTATTCGAGTGCATATCCAGCACAATAGTTAAAATACTGGAATCACAGTTATTGTATTTTATTATTAACTTTTGCAAGTGTCGTTCAAGGAAATACTTTATTTTACTAATAAAGTTTACATTGTCTTTTATTAAATTATAAAATTATAATTTTTGGAATTCTGGATGATTATAAACAGTTTCAATTTTTAAATATAGTCAACACATGTGCGTTAGACGATTATGATTTTCGAAACACGTAAATCATTTTCATTTGAATTACTCCGGTGATGTAGTGTTGACTATAGAGCCTATTCCCTCGTGTTTGTGTCCAATGTTTTCGCTTTACTGCCTGAATTCACTGATTTTTCCGTATCGGATCTGTCTGAAAACTATCTACAGATACGCGAGAAAAAATATTTGTTTCCAACCTTGTGTTGTAACCACAAGCCACACAATGATTGTCGCCTTTTCTTAAAACACTGCCTTTACACCTTTGAATTCCATGCTATTCTATTGAATACCGGAAGTAAAGTTCCCGCCCGCGCCAAGGAAGCACAGAAATGTAAACATCCGGTGATTAGCCCCACACTAATATACAAAAAAACTGTTAATTGTATAAGAATTTCAAACGCAAATTTACATAATCAAATTTAAGATATCTTACCTTGCAATAATCTTCGTCTGTCAGATAGACTGCTCTGCAAAGGACACTAACAAAGTAAAGGTATTGAAAGAATTCGGTTTTATTTTCCAAGGAAATTTATTTACCTTCCTCGATTAAAATAAAAGCTAAACTGTGAAAAACTTGCTCAGGGCATTTATATATAAATTCAATGGGATTTGGGTTAATAAAAGTTGCAATTTTTAACGACTCAGGAGAAAAATTCATGCAGAATTCACAGATAATTCCCGGAGCCAATAACTCACGCATAATTCCCGGAGAGTAGCCACCCTGATGTAAAGTTCCTGGCAAGAGCCCCTAAAGCTTGTTCAACCCCCCCCCCCCCCGCGCACTGCGGGTTTTTATGGTTCATATATCCGGCACTGCTCATGCGCTTTCCACACGCGAATCTGTTTGCCCAATTTTCTCCCCAGAGTACACTGCGTGATGACGTCAAGTTGAATATCATCCATTCCTGAAAATCTCATTGCGTTAAACAAAGAGAATAAACATGCTGATGGCCACAATTCTTAGTATAATATTAAAATGGACACTCTTTTTTTCGAACTCCAAGGGGACACGAAACAAATTCGAAATATTCACAACACAATTCGAATTAAAATCATGTATTACAAATTAATTTCAAGGGGAATAATTGACGTCCGCAGGATTTTTTCAAGGAAGGGGCAAGCAAGGTAATTTGTTTTCTAGGGGGGGGAGGGCAAATGAGGCATATTTTCCCCCATAACAGTGATGCCCCGTCAATTAACACTATTTCAGTCTGAAATTATCATGTTTCTTCAACGAAGAACATGTCCCTTCCGGACATTTATGAGAGGAATCAACTTCTGTTCAAATTACCGAGTAATTCGAATTAAAAAGAGTCCATCCACTGTATGTATGAACCCCTACTCTACCTAGGTAGATGCCGCCATTGCTGCACATGTTTCATGAGCCCACACACTTGTAATTTGCAGGTTATTTCAGAATGTAGAAGCTCGTGTCTGCTATCTGAACTCTGAAATGAGTGATGTAAGTATAGCCCAACACATATATTTCTGGCGTGCGATGCGCGACGCAACGCAAGAAGCAGTGTTGCTAATGGAGCAAATAGAAAAAATCGCTGCAGTGCGCCGATGCACACCTGTTACGTACAACAAGAAAATTAGAGAATTCAGATCTATCTAACGTTGAGTTTTAAACGTCGTGCATTATACCAGGACTAGGATTAATATGTACTAACAAGTGGCTACATACACATGGACTAAAAATTTGCAAAATATTGACTAACACATACGTAAAATTACCAAAAATGCTGCAAAGAAGACTTCTTCATAGTGATTCCTTATTTGAGTGATTTCAAACAAAATAAACACTTTATTATTTTCCATTGCATTAATGCACCGGTGGCGTTCTAACTGTTCACTCCCAAAACCCGTCTAAGCCCCGCGACAGGTTAAGTTTGCAGCAGACTTTGTGTTAAACCACGGGAGAATGGCGCTCAGCATCTCCCATGCAAGTCTTGCCTCAACTGCCGAGCTGTTCATATCACAGACAGTGAGAAAATCGGCAGTATTGCAGCAGGACTACATTCTGTGTGCACGTTTGGGTCTATTATATGCGAAAAGTTGCTGCAAAGTTAGCCTGTCGCGGGGCTTACACTGGTACGGAACTGGAACGACAGATAATACACGACCAACACTGCTTTGAGAACTAATAACATGCGAACGTGTTAAACTGCGACAATTGACCACAACACTCCTCCTCAAGCAGTATTATTGCCTCTCTGTGATCGGCGACAGTAAATTGCCTTTGTTGTACATTTACAAATGATGCCGGCTTCCACAACAATAACAAGTACATATACTGCCACTAGACGATAAGCTGCGCGGCTTTTTCTTTTGCTATGAACTTGTCACCCATCAAATCATGGCAATTTTAACACAGGAAACAATATGCATCGCATTAAGCAGCAAAAATGACAGCCTCCTCCTCTATGCAATTTCTACAAGAACACGTGCCGGAGCCAAGAGTTGAAATACTCATGGACAGTGGTGCAACCAAAGGGAGGGGGAGTTCTAGGGGGCAAGCGGGTTCAAACATCGACGACCAAGTGTACCTGCAGGGGGCAATTACCGCCCACAACTTCAAATTTTATGCAAATAAAAATACTTTTCGTAAAATTATCTTGCTCGCTTCGCTCGCAATACCTGCTTTTCTTAGTCTTATCAAGTTCAAAACCGTAGCTTGGTAGCAGCGGCAGTCGGCCCTGGGCGGCGAATGATCTAAATCAGTGGTTTCCAACTTCAAAAGGTCCGAGGGCCAAAATTATATCCAGCAGTTGATAGGCGGGCCGTATTTTTTGGGGGTGGGGGGGATTAAAAATTACAAAAATTGTAAGTACTGAACTGAAAATGTAGTACTTTCGCATGACCTAAATTTCTAAAATGAGGCAATAAAACAATGGAATTACAAATCAAAATTGTATAATTACAATTTATTTCACAAAAACCCAATACTTATTGATGAATTGAAAGAAATTAAAGACACACCATACAAATAAGAATCATTCATAGTAAGTGTTCAATGTGAAAATTGAGCCCGATCTGCTTCTTTTATTAAAGTTGTATTTGAATTTCTGTATTTGAAAGTCTCGGAAGGTGAAGCAGTGAAGAATCTGCCAGTCTGCTTCTGTAGCGGTTCTTGATGAACTTCATTGATGAAAAAACATTTTCACACGTGTATGTGCTGCCGAACATCGATGTCATTCTTTGCTCAAAACTACGAAGGTTTGGAAAGCGTTATTTTGAAAGGTATTTGAAAAACTCTGGCTTCTTTTCTTGCCTAGTTTGAAGGAACACATCGCCTTGCAAAATCACGCAATTCAAGTTGGAGAGAAGCTATTTTAATTTTCAATCTTACGTTTTTTGGAGATATCGCTCATTTCGATATTTGCACAAACTTTAACAATCAGTCACAGGACAATCCGAGTTGGGACACTGGAAATCTCTTCGTACTTCGTGCGTAGTAAAACAGATCTCTATAGCGCCTCTCTGCAGTTTGTTTCTGAACACAAAGAGTGAAGCCTTCGCGGATGCAGGCGAGTTCATTCCACATAGCGAAGGGATGGAATGCATGGTGTGAAGAGCAAGTTACGTCACTTTAGATTCTTCTGATTATCATTATTGACTGCAAAATCAATTCTACCTGTGATATTGTCTTTCTTCCGTTCCTTCAGTAAAAAAAGAACGTATTTTAATAAAAATAAATAAAATTAATGTATTTTGCAAACTGGCTTCGCGGGCCGCAGAAAAAGGCAACGGGAGCCGCATGCGGCCCGCGGGCCGCCAGTTGGAAACCCCTGATCTAAATGAAAATAAGTTGTAAGATTGATTGATTTGTGGTTGTAAGTCCACTTTACGCACAGAAAGGCTAATCGGGACTGGACCTACAGTTAAAATTGGGATCCGAACCACTGTGCCATTTGCCTCCACCGGGTATCGAATCCGTGACCGCTTGATCACACGGTGACGATGTTACCACTCAAGCATCGGGGAGGCACAAAAGTTGTAAAAAGAACAGAATGCATTGGCTTCCCATGAAATTATTTGCGCCCTATTAAATCAATATTGATTTCAGCCTGCAAAAAAAAAAAAAATCCAAAAATGTTCTTCCTAGCTTCGCTCGCAATTTATCATTGTTCTCTGTAATGCATTGTAAATTACCAGATAGAGAAATAAGACTTGTCTTAATTGATTTTGTTTTAGATGCATGAACAATTGTTTCGAGGAAAGGGAGCATGCACATTCGAGACAATTTATGTATTCATTGATTGATTTGCGAAGATGGGGATGAGTGATGATATGATGAAATTGATGAATGGACACTCACAAACATCCATGCTCAGGCCAGGATCCGAAACCGGGACCCCTGGCGTCGTAGAGCGATGTGCTAAACCACTCCGCCACGGGGAACGGCTGTAATTTTTGCTGTTGGGTGTTGTGAGATGGATGAATAGGTTGTGTAATGTATTTACATAATATATGTTGCTACGTCCCTCTAGTGCACTTCTTAAAATAAACTTATACCACGGCTACAGATATATCTTAATCTCAGGGTTTAGATTCTTTGTTCGAGAATTCTAAATAAGAAAACGTTTTATAGCCAAGAGGATATTGTTAAATGCGGATCTATATTCTGAAAACTGTACACAATACAGAGAAAATATATAGCGAAGCTTGTATATACATTGAATATATATATATATATATATATATATATATATATATATATATATATATATATATACAGGGTGTCGCAAAACTCTTTCAACAACGCTTGGGAGCTGGTAGATATCATAAAAACAAGTAACTTTTCCCTATAAAGTTTACCTCGAAAGCGCTTAGTTTCTGCGCTTTAAGCGCTTAAAGTCTATCCTGTACGTATGCAACCCAACACAGCAAACGCTTGCTCTGACATAACTAGCAGGGGCGCGTGGCAGGGTTGCCACTAGCAATCCTAGTTAAGAGAGACGGCTTCAAAACAACAACTTGGGAATCTTGCCTGAACAAAATCCAAAACATTAATGATACTTGCGATGTTGTAAGAAGGATTCACAGTATTTTTAAACTGTCCAAAACAAATAATAGGCAGACTGAAATTCAAGATTACTCATTCTAAAATATCTCCATAATTGATTGATTGATTTGGTTTATTTTAATTCGCTTTTCTGCCACCTTTGCTAATCGCGAAGATGAGGATGATATGATGAAATAACAAATGACACCAATGTCTAGACCAGGATTTAAACCCGAGACACCTGGTGCCGTAGCGAGCTGTGCTAACCACATCACCACGGAGTGTTTCGTACATCATGCAATATCAACAATTGCAAGGGACACGTGAGATAGGGGAAATCCACGAACGAACAAATGTAAGCATGATGCGTTTGCTGCCTCGTTTCGAACACGCAGACTGTAATGTTATTACAATTTATTTATTAGAAATAAAGTGAACTAGCGCTATTGCAAATCGAGTTCGTTATTAAAAGCAGGCTGAAAAGAAACAAAAATCTCCGGCAGATGAATATTCTTGAGCTACTTCTGTGACTGAGTACGTTTAGTGATAAACACATGATCTCTCTCTACCGAATGTTCCGGACACGAGTTCCGACCTGGACAAAAATGTCACTGGATCTTATGTGCTCGTATTTACTATTTGCCCGAAAGTGTAGGAAAATTACGTACAATGAGAATAATATCCGAAAATATTACTCTTACATTTCAATGTTGATATCAACTTGCTACAATGAATGATAAATATGTACAATTTATGACGTGAACTCAATGGTTTCCTTTTGATTATTTTTTTTTCACGTTCCATGATAAGAATGCTAAGCAAAGACACAAAATGAGAAAACTAATTCGCACACATGAAAAGAGTGTAAATTACGAGAATTTCTCTTGATGTACCAATATCAAACGATATCGTGAAGTGCAGAACAAACTAGTACATGAAGTAAGTATGCACCGAACTCAATGTAATTCCTTTCAATGAAATATTAATTTCTTCCTACAATTTATTTAATAGAGCATTCAAGATTAACCAGTTTGAGTGGAGAGAAAGAGAGAGAGAGAGAGAGAGAGAGAGAGAGAGAGAGAGAGAGAGAGAGAGAGAGAGAGAGAGGGGGGGGGACGTTTTTAATTCGCATGTTCCTAGTATTGCAAATAATCGTTGGAATTTTCTTGATACCAATTTTTAAAACACATAATTTTTCTTACATGCATATCAGTTGTCGGTAAAATTTATAGGTTGCCACTGTTTTCTAAAATAAGCTAGGGGTCTTGGGTTCGAATCCCAGCTTGGGCATGATGTTTGTGAGTGTCCATTCATCAATTTAATCATATCATCACTCATCACCATCTTCGTAAATTAGCCAAAAGTGGCACAAACAGCTAAGTAAAATAAAGCAAATCAATCAAGCAATGAATCAATCAATCATTAAATTAAAAGAGCCTCGCACTTATTTCCTTATGAGACAAACACGATTAGCAATAACGCTATTACAGATGGGAATCATTTTCAAATAAATTGTAATAACCCGGGTTCGAGTCCTGGTCGAGCCTGCATTTTTCGCTGAAAATTTCTACATTACAGTCTGCGTGTTCGAAACGAGGGAGCAAACGCATCATGCTTACATTTGTTCGTTCGTGGATTTCCCCTATCTCACGTGTCCCTTGCAATTGTTGATATTGCATGATACACGAAACACTCCGTGGTGATGTGGTTAGCACAGCTCGCTACGGTGCCAGGTGTCTCGGGTCTAGACATTGGTGTCATTTGTTATTTCATCATATCATCCTCATCTTCGCGATTAGCAAAAGGTGGCAGAAAAGCAAATTAAAATAAACCAAATCAATCAATCAATTATGGAGATATTTTAGAATGAGTAATCTTGAATTTCAGTTTGCCCATTATTTGTTTTGGTCAGTTTATAAATACTGTGAATGCTTCTTACAACATCGCAAGTATCATTAATGTTTTGGAATTTGCTCAGGCAAGACTCTCAAGTTGTTGTTTTCAAGTCGTCTCCCTTAACGAGGAACGCTAATGGCAACCCTGCCACGCACCCCTGGTGGATATGTCAGAGCAAGCGTTTTCTGTGTTGGGTTGCATACGTACAGGATAGACTTTAAGCGCTTATAGCGCTGAAACTAAGCGCTTTCGAGGTAAACTTTATAAGGAAATGTTACTTGTTTTTATGATATCTACCAGCACCCAAGCGTTGTTGAAAGAGTTTTGCGACACCCTGTATATATATATATATATGCTGATTCCAAATTTACGTCGGTTATATTCTTCTTATAAATATATGTATAATTGAAAGGAAATCTTCTTCTTCTTTTCTTCTCACAATTTTGGGGAAAAGGCTTCTTCTTTTCTTCCTCCTATTTTGGTAAAATGCTTCTCCTTCCGAGTCATTCCATGCCAAATCAACACAGATATGTGCAATTTCCAACCTGACCATCTCCGATTTTCATGAAATTTCGGTGAGCTGAAACTATGCATAAAACTTGATAACTATGAAAATTTTTAGTTTCGTTTGTCTTGTAATTGTTAAATTATTCAAGGTCAAAGTTAGCAGAAATTGCCCTTTTTGAGCCCACTTAGCTATACTAAATGTGCTGTAACTCCGCCCCTATTTTGCCTAGGAAGTTCAAATAAAACTTATTGTACAGGGAATTGAACAAGCTTTCCAATGATATATAACAAGCATACCTTTGGATAAAAATATAATTTTGTCACGTGACCTTGACCTTTAACCTTGAATATCTCAAAACATGTCATCACCAAAAATCGTGAAAAAAAATATATTTGGTTCATCATGCCATACTCTAAAACATTTCAAAAAATCATTCTGGGACTGCAATGGGATCAGAAGATACAAAATAATATGTGTAAATATGTCACTTATAAAAGCCTCATTGCATGAACCATGACGAGTCAAAAGTATTGTAACACCCACTACAAAATGTAAAGGAGTTATCCTGGTCATGAAAGAAATAGGTTAGGCTCAGGGAGATCTCTAGCTGTGTGTGTCAAGCGCAGGTCCGGCATAGTGTTGACCGCCATATTGAATTCAACGCAAAAATTTCAAAAGAAAGGGGGTGATGTGATATATCAAATCAGGCTAGAATTTCACGAGAAATGAAGCGGCAAAGGTTTTTCCAACTTATCTCTAGCCAGCAAAAAGTTATTACTGCATTCTTGTAACCATTTTCTCCTTTTTAAGATTTTAAAAACAAAGCATTAGTGTCACGAGCCGGAAATAAAATGCTGTGTAATCAAAAACGCCAGCAGTCCCCGGGTGACGAGAGGTCGCCGGGGGAGTCTTGGTCGAGGGAGCGAAGTGCGAAGTGTGTTGTGAGTGACAGTGTTAAGTCGGTCCATTTAAAAGATTTGGGCAACCCACTGAGGACACCTTCAATGGACCGATAGAGCGCCACGTCGTGACTCAGCCGAGGAACCGCGAAGGAAATCAGGTACAGTGGTGACACTTTGCGTTTATCATTGTCAGTGTTTAGATATCTTGCTGGCTCGTGCATGATCCCCCCCCCCCCTCATTTGTGCGACTCTATTAAATATTGGTGAAGAGCAATGAGCGTAATTTATTCCATTCTTCATACACACATCCTCTTGCAGCCAAGCAGTTTAAGCCGGCGAACGGCCTAAACGTAACATGGTGGTTAGTGCGCCGGTTTTGTCGTAGTATAGGCAAAATAGCTACCGGTCCCCCCCTTCAATAAGTAAATTAAAATAATCACGTCAATTGAAACAATCACTATGTTTTCTGAAGTCACAAAATTTCCCAACGAGGAGCTCATTAAAGCCGCGGAAGAAGTTCTCAGGGATTCGAATGCGAAAAACAATTTCACCGCCCTCGATACATTTAGTGCAAACAATCCGTTCTTGCAAGTTAGAGCTATGCCTAACACAGTGCTAAGAGACCCTGCTTTGACGTCACATATATCAGAATCACAAATTGTTCACAACCAGCTCTCTAAAAATCAACAAGGCATTTTTGATACATTACAGGGTAACGTATTTGTCTTACAAAATTTGGTCTCCATGACTCTTGCTCTCCGTAAAGATCACGACGATCTTAGAAATCAGGTACATAGGGAATTGAACTCTAGGCGGCAGTCAGCACATTCCAGCTCGCAAGCAAAAGACGTTCAATTCATCGGATATGCCGCTCAGCAATTACTTAAAGGCCCGATTGTATAAAACAGTTGATCCTAGATTAGCCAGTAAAATTGATCTGCAGTCACGCTGAACTCTGATTTTGTGTTGTATAAAAGTTGAACTGAGATTAAGTCCCTGCGATCTGCGATCAAAGTTGACCCGCGATTTTTCTCCGATCAGCAGACATTGACCGTAGTTCAGCTGTTGTAACATGGCTGTACCATGGGCTGTACTAACGAATATTTGCTTGTAAAATGTATTGCAAGTGAACGTATGCGGCAAAACGGGAGAATCAATTCATAAAATCCTGTTTCCATAATAATAAAGAAGAAGCATGCACAACGAGGTAAACAATGATAAATATTTCTTCAATTTTTCTTTCTTTCCATATATCGTGTCATTGTTATTTACTGTTTCAAATACCATGTATTTTTTTCTTGAAATTTGCCTTAAATAACTGCAAGAGCATATTGTAACATTGTTTAATTGCACGATCAGAGAAAAGTAATTTGAGAACAATCGAGTGATGATACAAACAGAAAAAAATATGATCCGCTTAAGTTTTCTTGTTGATATCATTGTAAAACTTGCGTTGGGATGAAGAGGGAATATAAAAATATTACCATTTCGCTTTACTGCATCCAGCAAAGTGTTATTGCAATTCCATTTTGTCCGCAGAATGGAACAGAGCATATAACTTTGGCTGTAGTGTATATATCTACTGCTTTATGAACCGAGCACGTTGCATTTTAGTTGGTAAAGCTTTCTCTCCTCCCGATATATAAATAACACATATTTTATTTCGAATATTATTTGTTTTGGGCATAATTTACATCCGAGAGGACAAACGCGATTATTGTTTCAATATTTCTTTCCATCCTGGAAAACGCAAACACATTTTACATGTCACAACGTAGGTTATTCAATTAAGTGCAAGGAAAATTCCGTATACTACTTACAGGAACTAATGGTCCACCTGTAACACGTTATCGTGTAATCACAAAATAAATATAATAAAAATCTCCTTACATGAACAATAGCTCCAAATCCGAGTATAAGAAAGTTGTTATCTCTCTTTTTAGCATTAAAAAGAAATACAGATTTTTTTAAAAAAAAATCTATTTATGCAAGCATATTTTTCTCCCCTTTGCAACCGAGAACCGATAGTTGCTTTCGTTGTCAATGATAAATCATCCACGTGGAACTCGCACAAGCAATATATGGCCGTTTAGTAGCCAATTTACGTGATTTTACTAAATTTGCAAAATGTTCGAATATTTACTACGTCCAGCACCTCAGATTTATTCTTTATTCAAATATAAATACATACATTTGCCGAAACCGACTTTAAAATGTTTGCTGTTCAGTGTTGGACAATTGGCAACATCACAGGCACACTAGCGACATGTCTGGATTTGCCACGTTGCCAAACGTATTTCTTTGACCCAAGATCAGGATTTGATCTAAGATCGACAAATCGACAATTTGCTTTATACAACATGATAGAAGCTTGAACTTAGTTCACTCACGGATCGTAGGTCAAATTTGATCTCCAGTTAGTGATATTTATACAATCGGCCCATAGTAGTCGAGAAATTTTTCTCTCGTCAGCATGAAGCTCAGTGTTCACAGACGACCGAACAGAGTTCGAGCGATACGGCTCCCGCTGAAACCGAGAGCAAAGTACAACACAGGTTGTCGTCGCACACGAGCAAGATTAACATCATAACAGCTGATATCACAAAAGCAGATGCAAATGTTTTGGTTTCAGCTTGCAACCCTGATTTTGTACCTATCGGCGGAGTAGCTTTAGCTTTTTCTAAAGCATGCGGACAGCAACTGGACGATTAACTTCAAATCTTCAACAAAACACAGCCTGGCGACGTCAGAGTTACCCCAGCGTACAATCTATCTGCTAATTATATTTTTCATTCCGTCACTCCAAACAACAGGGACCCTGAAATTTTGCGAAAATGCTATGTTAATTGCCTAAATTTACTCTTAGCTTTAGGCCAAAGATCCATTGCTTTCCCACACCTAGCCACAGGTGCTTTCGGGTTCGACTCAGCAGCCGCAGCCAAAATAGCCCTTTCATGTGCGAAGCAATTTTTAGAAGAACATCCTGATGAAATAGACTGTATTACGTTTTGCACTCATGCAAATTCTGACAAAGAGATATTTGAAGGCGAATTCAAACAGCTGTTCTCGTTTTCCGAATGTACAGATGAAATGAAAGGACGACTTGCGAGAAAGAAGAAACCCAAACAGAAGCAAAATCGTAATCTTGTTTCTTCACTTACCAGTGCACAGGAAGGTAACGCTGGAATTTCAGAAAAAAATCAGAAAATCACACTTCCCCTAACAAAAATCAACAACCTTTTCTTCGTTGACATCACTGTAGGAAACAAGCAAACACCAATGCTTTTAGATTCAGGTAGTACCACAACTGTCATGAACAGGCAAGACTTACCTCGAAATATCAAGGTAAAACAGAAATTTCATGTCTTAAGTGCTTTTAACAATTCAAAATTTTCAATAACAAACGAAACCGACTTACACTTCAAATTGGCCGATCAACCTTTTCTGCACACGGCACTTCTGTATGAAGGGTCAGGAAACCTCAACATTTTGGGAAATGATTTTCTAACAGCACATAGAGCCGTCATAGACACAAGTAGACGAACCTTGCAAATTACTCGTTTTGGCTCCTGGAAATTGCAAAGAGAAAAGAATGCTCAGGAACAAGTACACAAATTATCCAAAATCGCCACGGAACATTTAGAACATTGTATCCAACCCACCTACACAACACAGGAGGAAGTAAAACTAAACCCTAGAGAACAAGCGGTGGTAAAAGTACAGCTTCTAAATTGCACAACCACCGACAGTAGCCATATATTAAACCCCATTCCCAGATTTTCATCCCCTAAAGGAACTTGCATCCCTACCTCCCTCATGCATGAACACGAACCACACGTCCTCATTACAAATTTTTCCAATGATCCAGTTACCATTCCGACATTCACGACGATAGGGAAAGCTGATGCTGTCTTGGAATAATTGGTCAGCAGGAAACGGGAGACACAAACGGTCCTGCCGAGGCAAGGACAGAACCTATCTGGAACCCACTAAAGGAAAATAACAGCGACGATAGGAAGGAATTTTTTGAATCGACATTTTTTGAAGGAAAATTCTGAAGAACTCCAAAAGCGCATTTCTGAATCTCGGAACAACTTCGACAAAACGAAGATCGACATCAACCCCAACGTCTGTGAAGAGGACCGAGATAAACTACTAGAACTGACACACGAGTTCGCTGATGTCTTTAGTTGGAAAGAGGACGATATAGGAAGTTGCACCCTGTATGAACTGGATATCGATACAGGAGATTCGCCTCCAGTGTACACTCGACCCCACAGGATACCACCCCATACACTTCCGATCATGCAACAAGAAATCAAGAAACTGCTACAACAGGGTGTCGTTTCTCCTATTTTAGCGCCACGCTGGAATTCTCCTATTTTGCTTGTGAAGAAACCAAATAACACGTACCGCGTCTGCTTCGACGCTCGTCGAATTAACGCCGTCGCCAAGAAGATAAGTTTTCCGGCACCTCATCTCATAGACATCGTAGAGAAGGCGGCAGGTTTCAAATATTATTCATCTATGGACATTCTCTCGGCTTATTTTCAGATACGCCTCACACCAAGTAGCCGTGAAAAGTGAGTTTTCAAGTGCCGCAGATGGGGACTTACGCTTTTAATTATGCCCCACAAGGATTTGTCACGTCGGGAACAGCGTTAGCGATAGCGCTGAACTTAGCCCTCAACGTCGTTGACAACCGCCATTTGTTCTTCTATGCAGATGATCTCCTGGCAGTCTCTGACGACATACCCACTTCCTTGAAGATATTGCGTCACACTTTTGAAAGACTTAGGTTCGCTGGATTAAAATTAGCTCCTAAAATGGCAAAATTCCTGTACGATGATATTGTCTATCTTGGACACCATTTATCCGAAAAAGGATGCGCTATTTCACCTAAGATGCTAGAAACTGTTAAGTCGTATCCGACACCTACAAGCAAGAAGACTTTACGCCAATTTTTGGGCCTGGCAAATTTTTCCCGTCGTTACTCTCCACATTTTTCCAAACACGCAAACACGTAACATTAGAATGCTCCTAACGTGTTAGGAACTCATGGAGATCACGCTGACATCTCGGGAGAGAAAGAAGTATATGCACCAGGCACGTATCCAGGAATTCCTTTCGGGGAAGGGGGGCTAAATACAATTTCTTAATGGGGTATAGATAGAACCTCAAAATTGTATGTTTAAGTCACTGGTGGCAATTGGGTTCCAAAATTGGGGGGGGGGGGGGGTTTACAAGGAAAGTTTATTTTATCTTGGTAGACAAGGCTTAGCATTAAGATTCCATAGTAATAGCGGGGAGGCAAAAATATGGGGAACAACTATCCCCTAAATCGTCGCCACTGTTTAAGGCTGTCATTTTAATCGGAAGGTGAAATCGGAACCTTTTTTTAACCAATTGACCCATTTGTTTCCATGCACTAACATTGTGTGTCGGAACCATCTCAGTATGTGTGTATGTCCATTTCTTCTCATCAGGCATCAAAACATCTATATACCAGAAGTGTTTTTATGTAGCTGTTACATATGCACAGGATGGACAATCCACTCGACAATGCGAGATTCAAAATGTGGGAGGCGAACTGGACGCACACAGTTCTCGAATATTTGTCTCTGATTCGAGCCTGTACACCACTAATGTATCTTGTCCTCCCATGTTTGCAGCTCTTATAAAAGCCGAAACCCACCAAATTGTTAATATTCAGGCCTAAGTACTCGCAAGTGTTCAAAATTGTCTGTTATAGCTTCCGCAATCTTGTCATATATCGACACGAAACAAAGGAAGTCTTCTAGAATACAGCTGTATCGCGAAACTAATGCACAGTGAAAACCCTTCCGTTCCCAACAGATCTAATGTTTTGTCTCCCCATATGATCACATGCTTACTCATTTATATCCAGTTATGTGCCCAAGGAGGGTTGGTTGGGTCATAACCCCACTTGACCCACTATTCCTTAAAAAAGAACGTCAAAGACAGGAAAAGATGGCAAAGTGAGGACTGACCACCAGAAATAGTGTGTGTAACCCCTCTCCCTTCCGAAAATACTGGGCACGCCTCTCTTTATCTCGGACACATTTTTTAAAATCAACTCACCAGAAGTTTCTATCATTTCGTATTGGAGACTGATGTAAGATGCGTTCGTTCTGCAGGTTTGGAGATTATCCTTTAGGGTGCTGTCGCCTGCCTTCGCACCTAACCTTAACAAAGCCCTAATTTTCCATCCTTGTGACTAATCTTCAAGACTTAGGAATATTTCAGACTGAAGGTACACGCGATACATGTCGTTTGGAATAAGCCAGTCAACAGCAACGTTTCACACCGTAACGACACAAAAGGCCGCACAAATTTACTTTTGACTTGTGAAATCCTCAGGCGACACGGCGTGAAATCTCCCTTAGTAGGCCACTGTCATCGTCACACCTAGAAGTGATAGCTCTTGTTGACCACCGGAGAAAAAATTCTCCTCAACCGGTGTGAATGCCCCTCAGTTTTCTTCACTCTCCTTTATTATCTGTGCTTGTTCACTGCGTATGCAGGCAACATCTTACGACTTGACATACACAGGACATTACTATGTAGACATTTTAACGAAAAATCAGTCGAAGTCAAGAGTGGCTCGGTGGCTCATGGACACTGACTGATCACTAATCGACTGTATGAACGAAGTCTCGTTAACCAATTCTGTTGTACGTACAGATGAATCGGGAAATTTAAGCCGCGTATTTATATCCTCATTCTAGAACGTTCTGCAGATAAAATGATTCGTTATATTGCCAGTAGTTTGACTCTTCTTATTCAAGAACGTTCGCGCTTTCTAGAGATTAAAACTTACAACGAATCGCCCTACGTCTGGTGCTACTTTTGTTGTGCAGCTTCCAAATGTTGACAAGTCTACATAGTGCTCAAGTTCGCTGCGACAACACCGAAAGCTCAAGAAAAGTTTACGTGCAATATTATCAATACCATGGTTATAGAACATTCTCCGTCTTGCCTTGAAAAGTAATTTTCTCCTTAAATTATCGTCACATTATTCAAGAAGCCAAAAACTAATTTTATCTAGTGTAAACAAAAAAAAAATCCTGAAGGGAAGGAGGCTCGAGTTCCCTGATTCCCACCTTGGATATGCGTTATTAACAATAACATGATTATAGAACATTCTCCGTCTTGTCTCGATAATTATTTCTCTCAAATTATCATCACATTATTCAAGAAGCCAAAAACCTAATTTTATCTAGTGAAAACAGAAAAATTTTCTGAATGGGGGAGGCTCGAGCCCCCTGATCCCCACCTTGGACATGCGTTATTAACAATAACAGGATTATAGAACATTCTCCGTCTTGCCTTGATAATTTTATCTCATTAAATTATCGTCACATTATTCAACAAGCCAAAAAAATAATTTTATCTAATGTAAACAGAAAAGTTTCCTGAAGGGGGCTCAAGCCCCCTGATCCCCACCTTGGATAGGTGCTATTAACAATAACAGGGTTATAGAACATTCTCCGTCTTGTCTCGATAATTATTTATCTCCTTAAATTATGGTCACGTTATTCAAGAAACCAAATCCTAAATTTATCTAGTGTAAACAGAAATATCCTGAAACGGAGGGAGAGGCTCGAGCCCCTGATTCCCACCTTGGATACGTGCTATTAACAATAATATGATTATATAACATTATCCATTTTGACCCGATAATTATTTCTCTCTTTAAATTATTGTCATATTACTCAAGAAGCAAAAAACCTAATGTAAACTGAAAAATTTCTTGGAAAGAGGGCTTGAGTCCCCCGTATCCAACCTTGGATACGTGCTATTATCAATAAGAGGGTTACAGAACATTCTCCGCCTTGCCTGGATAATTATTTCTCTCCTTAAATTATCGTCACATTATTTTATTTCACGCCAAAAGAAACAAAAAACCTCATTTTATCTAGTTTAAACCGAAAACACTACTATTATTAGATTTATGATTATTAAAATAATTATTATTATTAAGGTAAAAAAGGTAAAGTGCTCCCCTGTGCTTAGAACCACGCCATGAAGGCGTATAGGGGGTGTGGGGGTAACGGCCCACACTTTCTTGATCCGGTCGTGAGTAGGGGTGATGTGATCAGCATCACGCCCCTGACCGCCTTTAACCCCCAGGGTTTCCTCCAGGTACCCATGTCATTCGACGCTGGGTGGGCGCCGGGGCCGCTTCCAAACGTTAGAAAAGTTCTCGGATTTGAACCGGCCGGGGATCGAACCCGGGACCTTTAGCATGGTCAGACGCGTTACCGAATGAGCCACCAGCATTATTATTATTAAAATTATTATTATTATTGATACATTTATCCTGGTACTTGCCCCCCCCCAGACAAAAGCTCTGCTCATGGAGCCACATATTTATTTATTTTAACAATTCCAAAATTATGAAATATGAACAATTTGTGAGATAAACCTGTTGAAATATGTAAAATTAACTATATTTTCCTTAAATATGTAAAAGTAAGTAAGTATTAAAGTTCGAAATATGGAAAAATATTGACAATAAAATGTCGCAGCCGCTGCTCTCTTGCCAAAATTCTTTATTGGGATGGTAACACACTGACTGGCTTCCTCCTTCATGGACTCGTGCACGTTGCTTAGAATTTCCCGAGCTTGGCTATGCAAGGTTTTTTTTTAATTTCACCTTTGACAGAACTGGAGGCATTATAGAATTTAACAAACACACACTTTCACATACACACACGCAATACACGCCCACAACGTCAAACCGGTCAAATATACTTAGTATAAAATAAAAATATGGTGCTTCCAATCCAACAAAACTCACCGTCACTACAGCGCCTTGAATAACGTAGTGTGGAAAACGACCCAAGAAACTGGTTCCCCAGACGGATGAGAAACATAGATGGCAGTGCGATCAATGTCGGTGCTAATTTTCTTATGAAAGTAATGCGGCTTTGTTAGTTTTTGGAATATATTATGTAGATTTGTTTGTCTTGTAAGGCGGTACGTAAATTGATGGAAACAGTTATATTTGTGGAGTGATTTGCAGTCACGAAATGACATTAATTTGGAAAGAAAAGTAAAATAAAATAATTAATAAATAAATAGCATGCGTAACACAAGAAGAAACATCGCAAAGTGATTCCAGACGTCAGGTGTTGGATTGTGTACTAGAGTTTTATTTTTCTATGTTATTAGAATATAAATAGTATCCTGAGAGATATTTCATACCGAGGCGACAAACCACAAGTGTCGCTTGGAAGCGAGCAGTCCGTAATCAATGCAGCCTTTCGAACCGTAGGGACACAAGCTCTGACTGCACTGTTTCCTCAAGGAGATTTTACACCAAAGCGACACATGTTGCTTGGAAACGAGCCAATCAAGAGCAACATTTCACATCGTAGCGGCATGACGGGAAGCACAGGCCAGCGTTCGGTTGGTGAAATCCTCAAGCGATAAGTGTCGCGTGCCCCTTGTCGCTTTGGTGCACAATCTCCCTAAAGCAAGACACTTATTGCATCGCGCATGCGCGAACAACAAATCACGGCAACATGTTGCAAGCTATTGAGGAAATGGCCCAGTTTGAGCGACCAACAAGCGACAAAGCGACACGTGTGACTTATCGTGTCGCCTAGATCTGTTGTTGTAATGTGCGGTTTTTCGTGTCGCCTATCTGTTGTTCGCACAATTATCAGCGAACGCTTGCCAATAGACTGAAGGCACCATGTCGCTTGTCACTTAGTTGGGAACTCCCCCTGTAGCGGGTCGCTTCGGTCTGAGCACCCTTTCTTGAAGGAGCTTTCTGACCGAAGTAACAAGTAGCACGCGAATACGCCATATGAACGTGTCGTTTGCTGTTTGGACCCTCATGTGCAATGAATGCTATTTTACAGTCTGGAAGTGTGTGTCAATAGTGTGACAGTGTGAACATCTCGTGTCGCTTGCCCCATTGGTTTGAAAGTTTCCTTACACTCATGTCGATGGCACTAAGAAAGTTTTGTGGGGTTCCCCTTGTCGTTTCATGGAATTATCATCATCGCCGCGATTAGTTTAAAGCTGAAGATAAGAGACAGTAAATATCCAAATTACAAATGCTTCAGTGTGCATATCTTTAAAAGAAATGATGACGATGATAAGAATAATGAACCTAATTCATACACAAAAATTTAGTTGCCAAGAACATTCCACGCGTATTTTTTCTCCCGTATTATTAACGAAAGGATGACGATAACAGGACGTGGTCGACTGTCTAGAATGTTCGTTAATATCTTCGCGACCACTGTACCAAATATCATAGCAATTATCACATTCATAGAAATGCTTCATGTAAAAGAATCAGACGTTGCAGCGAAAACTCCATTTACTTCCATCATAAGCAGACGAATACCAAGCTCCGGGTTCAACACCAGCGCCTCTAGTGGATCATTTTCGAGTGGAACCAGCCAGAGCGCGCAGAACTGTGCCGTTTTCCACACTACATTATTCAAGGTGCTGTACCGTCACTTTACCGGCCTTTCTCCTTCCGTGACAGAAATAGTGCTTCATTATTACAGTTGGCAACACTAGTTACTAGCTAGCCAATGAACATGCACTGCATAAAAGAAGCAACCACTTCGTCATGCTATATTGCCACATTACCGTCCCTGCCGATCGGTGTGATCCGCGAGCTGGAGCGCTATTCAATTGTTTTCAATGATGTTTGCGCGAGTGTGTCCAGGAATGGAATGACAATATGGCAACAATGGCGAAGGTTGGCGAGCAACGTAGAACACGTGATGCTAAGAGAGAGGGAGACGAAACGAAAATTGGTATCTGCGCAACGGCAAAGATATGTTTGATGCACTCTACACAATTTCTTATAAACGTTTAGGGGGTGACATGACGACATTCGGACCACACTGTAGAATACAGTATACGAGGAAAAATAATGAAAGTGGCTACGGAGAATTTGCCTGGTAATCTTTATGCACTCTATTTGTTCATCAATGCCCCCTCCCCTACTCTTCCACAACGTGAAAAAAAAAATCGGACGGGTATCTGGTTAAATTGATACACGAAATATGAACACCACATAGATAAGGACGAATGACGGGGTAAATTTACAGCCAGGAAATCTGACACCCATATAACACTAAGTCTAGACAACATAATTAGAGAAATGGGACCTTACCGTCCTGCTAATCACGATAACAGCTTGCTTAGAGTTCTCAAATCGGGTGGTAGCTCTCTCGCGGTGACTTTCATATTGTCCTTTCTGAGTCTATGAGAGTTTGTATGTGAAGCACAGGCACTTCCACTGGCAGTTATCGGCACAGAAACGCACGAACCTTATTTCACTACAACAACAGCTAAAGACACCTTGACGAGAAACCAGCCTGATGTCTACTGGGCAACTTGGTTTATCTCTCAAACTACCTACCCCCTCTGGTGTATTATCGTTGAACAGTGACGTGCACTGAGGAGTAGCTAGTCTAGCAGAGACAGATTAATCAATCTCACATCTCTAATTATTATCAAATCACAATATTTATTGTCTTGTTAAAGCCACAGTTCATATGCAACACTTCCTTCTTCTTGTCCCTCGGTGTGATCCGCGGGCAGAAGGCCTAGCTCGGTCTTCTTCCGCCTTAGCAGTTCCAGGTAGAAACGGGTTTCCGAAGGACAAGGGAAGATTTCTGCTTCTACCTCCCTTGCCCCCTCGCCCCCGCTGCAATGGTTGAAAGCCCGTGCTTTCAGGTCCCTCAGTCTATCTCCTATAGGATAGATAGGGGATTGGTTTCCATTCGATTCCTTTGTAAATTCTCTAAGAACTGAAGGGAAAATTTTCTGCAGTACTTAATATGTTCTCTGTATTTACACCACAACTTTTTACACGTTGTACAATATGTATGTATAATATGGGATGTAGTTTTATTATTTATGAAATGAGAACGTGTTATGTGCAGACAATAATGTTATGATTTCTTTATTTTTTTTTGTTCTTTTTATTTTTCAAATATGGAATATATAATGATTAAATTAGAAATATTTGCTCAGGCTCTCTCTCTCTCTCTCTCTCTCTCTCGTTTTAGTAGTGTTATTCTTCTTTAAGACCAAATACTCATAAACCAACACCTATATAACTGTGAGACATCTGTATTTGACACAGGTTTCTCTGACCATCAAGCTCAAATGTTTTCTTTATCACCAACCACAGTGACTAATCCAAAACACAGTACCAAAAATGAAACACAAGCTGTAAGCAAAAGGTCATTCAGCAAACAAAATATTAATTATTTTCATTATTTATTAAACGAAGAAACGTGGAGTGATATTCATGAGTCCAATGATACAGATGAAGCATATCAGTAACGTGCACTGAGGAGCAGCTAGTCTAGCAGAGATAGATCAATCAATCTCAAATCTCTTATTACATATTTTAAATCACAATATTTATTGTTTTGTTGAAGACACAGTTCATATGCAACACTTTTTTTCTCGCGCTTCTCCTCCCTCGGTGCGTTCAGCGGCCTAGCTCGCTCTTTCTCCGCCTCACAGTTCCAGGTAGAAACGGGTTTTCGAAAGGAAAGGGAAGATTTCTGCCTCTACCTCCCTTGCCCCCTCGCCCCCGCTCGAATGGTTGAAAGCCCGTGCTTTCAGGTCCTCCAGTCTAACTCCTATAGGACAGATAGGGGATTAGATTCCCTTCGCTTCCTTTGTAAATCCTCTAAAGAACTAAGGGGAAATTTTTCTGCAGTACTTTGTTCTCTGTATTTACACTACTTTTTTCACGTTGTACAATATGTATGTATAATATGGGATGTCCTTTTATTATTTATGCAATTGGAACGTCTTATGTGCAGACAAAAATTTTATGCTTTTTTTTTAAAATATGGAATATATAATGATTGAATAACAAATAATTGCTCACGCCCTCCCTTGCTCTCGTTTTAGTAGTGTTTTATTTAAATATACTAATCTCTTGGCCTCCAATAAAAAAAATGGATAAGCTAAACAATCATAAATACAGATGTATTTATTTGGGCAAGTGAACGCGAGTTCTAATTCTTGTTGGTTTGATTTATTTTACTTCGCTTATCTGCCACATTTGGTTATCGCGAAAATGAGGATGAGTGATGATATGATAAAACTGATGAACGGACCTCACAAAGAACAATTCAGGCCGGAATTCGTGACGAGCGTGCATTCTTGTTCTTGTGTGTTGTACTCTGCCTGCAGTGAATAATGAAAAAAATAGAAATGAAAAATGTATCCCAGAACTCAAAAAGCCAAATGAATATCATTGAAGAAAGTAGAAAAAAGGTTTGTTTAAAGGTGTGTTTTGTTACCCATCGCTTTTTCTAGCTGTATAGATTTAATCGGAATAAGTAGCCAAGAGCTTGGAAAGTCGTGAGGGACAATCATAAACAGAGAATTCTAGGCTCCTGATTTCACAGTGCTCTGCAGATGCACTGGGAGGAAATTATTTGTATTTTCTTCTCTCTTCCATTGCTTTACCTAATTTCTGCCATGACGATGAACGTTGATTAAATTAAACGGGTGAAGAGTGGTTGCAAAGAAACACTCATGCAAAGGCCAGGGCTCGAGCCCGGATCCTTCAGTAACGAGATCGTGAGATGGGGAAATTAAGGAAATCAACCAATGCAATTTTTTTAAAAAAAACGTTAATCATAAATAAAGATGGTATTTCAAAAATTCAATTGAAAATTACTACTCAGGAAAAATGCAGTTTGCTTTACCGATACCCACTTATCCGAATGGTAAGCGCCTTCCTGCCATGTTTGTTGTCGGCCGACCTCCGTGGGGGAGTGAGTGCAAGTGGTCCCGGATACCCGATGGAGGTATATAGTGGTTCGGATCTCACATTAAACTATAGGTCTAGTCCCGATAAGCCTTTCTGTGTATAAAGTGGACTTAAAACATCAAATCAACCAACCGTGGGGGAGTGGTTACCACAGCGCGCTCCGACACCAGGAGTTCCTGGTTCGAACCCCTACCTGGACATGGGTGTTCTTTGTGTTTGTCCCTTCATTAACTTTGTCGTATCGTATTCGCGATTAACCAAATGTATCAAAAAAGCGATTCAAATCAAATCATTCATTGATTGATTGTTTGATTTCGTTTATTTTACTTCGCTTTCCGCCATTTTTGGCTAATCGCGAAGACGATACGATAAAATTGATGAAGGGACACACAAAGATCACCCATTGCCAAGCCGAGATTCAAACCCTGCATCTCTGGCTCAGTAGTCAAATCAAATGGTTTTTGATTTTCGAAAGTGGGTGGAAGTTATGTGTACAATTTTTTGTAGTCATTCCTAACTTTGCAAATTTTCCTGTATTTGACGTTCTTCTTTTAGGAATACTAGGCCCTAAAAGGAAGGGGGGGGTTATGACCCGTTGGGCACGCCACTCATTGCTACCCCAAGTGTCGACGTCACCGCACGTCACTGAAGCATATAAGTCATTTCTAAAAACGTTCACTTACTATTTCGAAATAGCTTTTCCAAAGAAACAAGTTAGAACTTCAGCAACCCAAAAGAACCGCTGGATAACACCTGGAATTATTAAATCTAGTGAAAGAATGAGATATCTAAGCAGAATCAGAAAAGATGAAGATGCCACAGCTGATTTTGAAACATATTTCCACAAGTACCAGGTGGTTATAATTAAAGTGACGGTGTTCAGAGTGGTACAGCACGGGCTGTAATGAGAGTAGCAGTCTGAAACTTCGTAGATATGCTAATGAAGCAATGCGCTCGAAAAGTCCCAATTCTCGCCACCAGGGTGAAAAATGGCGCTGTAAGCAGTCAAAACTTGGTATAGTTACAGGAAAAACACTATAAATCGCAGAAAACAATACTCTTTGTAATAAAATATCGCTACAATTTCACTATTCGAATTACATGAACATTACTAAAGGAAAAAGCAACAAGCCTTACCAACCACAACCAGGGAGCTCACACAATGGTTAGGCAATGTCACCGACTTTGACGTCAGTTACGGAAAATTCCACGTTTTGACTGCTTACAGCGCCATTTTTTACCCTGGTGGCGAGAATTGGAACTTTTTTTCATAATTCGCGAGCGCATTGCTTCATTAGCATATCTACGAAGTTTCAGACTGCTACTCTCATTACAGCCCGTGCTGTACCACTCGGAACACCGTCACTTTAATTATAACCACCTGGTACAAGTCAATCTATAGGAAAATAATAAAAAAAGGCAAAGCAAATGCACAATGAGAATACCATCATAAATTCCGAAAATAAATCTAAAACAATGTGGCAAATTGTAAACACAGAGCTACATGGAGGCAGCAAAAGAAAATAAAATATTGCACTACAACATAATCTGAGACTGTAAAGGATCCTCTCGAAGTTGCAACATTATTAAATGAATACTATGCAAATGTTGCGAAAAAGTACTCCACCCCCAACACTAGGACCAGTCACAACACAAACAACTTAAAGAAATTAGGAACGTGCACCAAAACAATTTACTTGCATCCAGCAACTACTATGGAGGTTGAAAAAATCGTACAGAAACTCAGACCTACTTGGTCCTGTAGTATAGATGAAATCCCCACTTATGTTGTCAAACAAACAATATATTGCAATCCCACTGAGCCACATAATCAATTTGTCCTTCACCGCAGGAGTTTTTCCACAAAAGCTGAAGGAAGCAAAAGTAATTCCAATATACAAGAAAGGAAATAGAAATAATTTAACCAACTACAGACCAATATCTCTCCTCTCCCCATTCTCGAAAATTTTAGAAGCTACCATGAACAATCGAATTGTATCATGTTTAGAAAAACAACAACTTATTTCAAATACTCAGCATGGCTTCCGCAAAGGGAAATCAACTGAATCTGCTGTGTTTCAATATTTGGAATATATAAGAGAAACATTAGACAAAACGGGACAATGCACGGGACTCTTTCTAGATTTAACAAAAGCCTTCGACCTAGAACCCCATGAAAAAGTATTACAAAAAATAAAACATTATGGCATAAGAGGCATCGCACATGATTGGCTCACATCCTATCTTAGCAATCATATGCCAATTATCCACAGAAAGGATGACGGTGTGCAATCTAGCTTTGTCTCAAAACTCTGCACAATATCAAGTGGAGTTCCACAAGGTTCTATTATTGGACCATTACTCTTCTTAATATATATTAATGATTTGCCAATAAATTTAAATTCTGCAAAAATGACTCTTTATGCAGATGATACAAGTGTAGCCATCACCGGTGGTAAGGAACAAACCCTTAACTCTAATATCAAACATGTAACAATCAAACTCAGCAAATGGTTTTCTGACAATAATTTAGTATTAAACAGCAGCAAAACTGTGGCTGTCAATTTCCATCACACAAGGAATAAAATGATAAATGAACCAAATGTTACATTAGGTAATATGACAGTAAATCACGTTAAAACAGTCAAATTCCTGGGAGTATGGATTCACGAAAGCTTAAAATGGGACCCACACATAGATCACCTTTCCGCAAAACTAGGTAAAATTATATTTGCCATTAATACACTGAAAACAATATCAAACTTAGAAACATCGAAAATACTATATTACACCATGTTTCAATCTTTATTAACATACGGTATAATCTTCTGGGGAAATTCCACTAATAGTAATAACATTTTTGTGCTGCAAAAGAAAATTGTCAGAATAATATCAGGAGCTAAGAGAAATACACCATGCAGAAGACTGTTTAAAAATTTAGGTATATTACCCTCACCTCACCTTACTTCATCTGCTGATGTATGTAAAAACTGACTTAGATGATTCCTTCAAATGTAACAACTCCTCACATAAATATTATACAAGGAATGGCAGCAACCTCATAATACCATCACACAACACCACATTATTTGAGAAAGGACCGAAATACATGGCTGTTCACTGTTTCAATAACCTTCCAAGTGACATAAAAATAATACAATCAGCTACCTCATATAAAAAGCATATAAAAAATACCTATTAGATCATTGTTTTTATTCTGTTAAAGAGTACCTGACAATAAATTGCAAATTGTCACATCCTAAATGAACTCCTAGGACATATACAGATGGGGGACAAAATAATACGAACACCTGTGAAAAAGTATGCCACATTTCACACCGGCAGTACAGCAGCACCACCGGGCACTGAAGTCTGCCACCTAGTGGCTGTGAAGGGGAAGGTATCAGTTTGCCAACAGCAGTCATTGGTGGTGCATTCGTCTATCGTACGCTCTCAAGAGACACTGCAATGTCAGACCTGACAGAGTTCCAAAGAGGCATGATTGTTGGAGCACGTTCAGCTGGAGCCACGGTGACTGAAACCTCAAAGCTTGTTGGGTGTGCAAGGAGCACAGTATCAGCCGTTATGACAACGTAGACAACACAAGGTAAGATGGCGTCTTGAAAGCACAACAGTGGACGAAAGACAAAGCTTGTTGCTCGGGATAGGAGGGTGTTGAAGCGCATAGTGGCCTGAAAGCACAAGCAATCGTTATCCAAGATAACATCTGAAATGAACAGGCATCTCCAGGACCCCATTTCAACCAAAACTGTCAAAAGGGAACTCCATGCTGCAAACATTCATGGCCGAGTGGCAATTCGTAAGCCATTGGTGACATCACGTAATGCTGTCAAGCGACGCCAATGGTGTAGAGCTCACAGAAGTTGGTCCCCACAGCAGTGGCAACAAGTCATCTGGTCTGATGAATCAACATTCACGTTATTTCAGACCACGGGGCGCGTTTATGTGGAGAACGCCTCGAGATGCATTTCATCCTGACTGCCTCTTGCCGACTGTGAAGCATGGAGGTGGGTCCATTATGGTATCGGGGGCGATATCTTGGCATGGTGTGGGACCACTTGTTTTTCTGCATGGGAAGATCAATGCCAGTCACTATCGCAGCATTCTGGGAGATCATCTCCATCCTTTTGTCCAGACTTTATTTCCTGGGGACCGACCGCTTTTTCAAGACGACAACACTCCTATCCACACTGCTGGGTCTGTCCAAACATGGTTTGAAGAACATGACGATGAAGTAGGACATCTTGAATGGCCCCCACAGTCTCCTGACCTGAACATTATAGAACATTTGTGGGGATATTTGGAGTCCAAACTTCGTGCTCGAAGTCCGCCTCCAGCCACACTTTCGGAATTGGAGACTGCTCTGGAGGAAGAATGGCTCCATATTCCCTTAAACATTGTGCATGACCTCTATGCGTCCATCCCACGTCGCATACAAAGTGTACTTCAGTCACAGGGTGGTCCAACCCCCTATTAATAAAGATTTTCTCTACATTCACAGGTGTTCGTATTATTTTGTCCCCCATCTGTATATGTATGTATTGATTTTATCTATTATTATGTAAATTAATGTAAACCTTGCAACTAACAGCAAGAACAAGGAGAATCAATTATAATGTAATCAATGTTTTTTAAATGTTATGTATAATATCTTCATACTTGTACCTATTTGAAAATAATTATTAACTGTAATGTGCTGACATGTTCCATACCATGTGTGGAAAACAACCACTGTACAATGGTCAAAGGAATGAAATAAATCATATCATATCAGTTGATGGTCCAAGTGCAGAGGTCATCGCACATCACTGTTTGCTAACTCACATTCAATTGTTATTGGAAAATGGTGCTCTAGAATCTTAATTTGTGACAACTATCTTCAACCTACACCACCAGGGATTTATGGTATTGCTGCCCCCATGCCAAATTATTTTCTATGAATGTTTTTGAGGACTGTGTTGATTTCTAAATAATTAGTTTAATTGCTAATTTGTACCATTGGGTTACCGGTTAGTTTTACGACTGAAGGAAGTGGGCTAGTAGTGTCATAGTACAAAAGTCAAACTCCAAAATTTGATGTTATGGTGCCAGATGCAAATTTTTGGTCTACATGTATTATTAAAATATATTGAAAAGGTAGTAAGAGAATACAAAAAATAAAAGTAATTTCATTACTAATTTACATAAATGATGAACTATATATTACTAAGGAAAATAGTGCATTACTGCTTGAAAATGGATTGTTTTTTAATAGTAATTTTTGAAAAAATAGTTGCAGGATTGGAACTGGTTACACTTTGGATATATCTATCACCACTAACATTGCAGAAGCAGATCACTTTTATGCAACAAAGCTATAGTAAACTTGATTTAATAATAAGTCATTCATTAATTTTATTGTTATTACTATTTAGATGAAAACTGGGGGTGGAAAAGTGGATGCTCACCTGAATACAAACATTCTCTCTAGTGCTACCTATGATTGTAATTATCACTACAATAGGTAGGAGCATACTATAGTCCTTCAGATGCATTTCACTAAGACTCATTGAACAATTAGATCAGCTGCTATGTTGGTACCATTTCCAACCCAAGTCCTGGTGTTGCCTCAGGAGGTTGTTTCATGTTTTCATGTATGTTTACAGTGAGTTATCTCAGTATTATGGATTCCAGCTTCACTGATTATTCACCATGGGTATTTCTCACCTCCTTGGACATCTCTTACCTTCTGACTACACCCAAAACATTGTAAACTTTGTCAATAAGGTCTAAAAAACCTAAAAGTACCTTAAGCTCCGTGGAATATAATGGCAGATGAATACAGACACGTGTTTCTAATGTTTGCATGACACAACACATGATTTTTTTTTTATTTCTTGCTTTAAGTCCACTTTGTGCACAGAAAGACATATCGGGACTGGACCTACAGTGTAAAGTGGGATCCGTGCCATATGCCTCCACCGGGTAACGAACCTGATCCCTTCATTACAAGGTGATGACTTTTTCTTTAGTTATATTGAGGTTCATGCTATACGCATATTCACAGAAAAACGTTAATCTTTGACTTTAGTTAAAAAAAAATCCCACCAAAGTGTGGCCTGTCCCCCGCACAAGAAAGAACGTGCAGACTCATGTAGATATATACTTCGCGGATAAAGAAAAATAACCTTTCAGTACCAAAAAAAAAGGGTGGCCAAAGGTGTGTGTGTGTACTATGTTCCCTGCATGTGAAAAGACAAAGTGTGTGTAGAAAAGGAATTAATCACACCCTTGGTTCATTATTACAAGAAAAGTATCCCATCCACTCCCTTAGAAAAGAAATACACCCTCCTCATCTCACAGTACTTCACCAAACATCTGAGACAGAGTCCTTTTCAACGTTCCTTTTATAACCTCCTAATGATGACCTAATACCATTGTAGGAAATTTTCGCTGGTCGACTTTCCAGCTACACTTCTGCCTACTCCAATGGTGAAGAGTTCAAAATATCTTCACAAACATAGACAATACATAGAATATACACAAAGATTACATATGTATATAAGAAAAAACATATTAATGTGCTTGTCACCAAAATACATGAACCTCAAAAGTGGCCAGTCTAATTAAATAATAAACATATAGCCCGTTCTATACTGAAAAAAATGAGGTATCATTCATGACTCTACAGCAGGCATGTCAAACTCAAAATCTGAACTGGGCCAAATAGTCAGTAGTGTTAGATAGGGCGGGCCGCAAGGAAAAAATTAAATTATCTTTAATACTTTATTTTAAAGAATGACTAACATAACGCTTAATAAAGTATATTGAACATTCATTGAAACTTGATCATTGCTTCTTGCCTGACAGCTGGCATCTTTTTTCTGCCACCAACTTATCAATATCAGGAGACATCTTATTTAAAGAAGCTACTTTCGGAACACAGCTAAGATGAACGTCTGATAATCTGGATCTCGTTGGTGACTTGTTTCCTTTCACGAGTGAGAAAAGTTTTTCACACTGGTAAGTGCTACCGAACATGGAAATTATTCCACACGCAAATTTGCAGGTTTCTGGAAAACGTGTAGGCAAGTACTTCTAAAAGTCAGGGATACCCACTTCGCTGTATTTTTGTTTCAAAGTTGAGTCTCACTGAATTTCAATTACTTCCATCTGCAAATGTGCTGCCACTTTTTCTACGTCAGTCGTAAACAGGGCTGAAAACAAGGAGATCTCGTCTTCGAAAGAACGAACATCGTGGAACCTTTTCCCGAATTCAGTATTCAAAAGCTGAATTTTTGCGGCGTACTTTTTGTACAAAACAGGGTCCTTTGAACTTGATCTGTATTTAGAACAAGTTGGAAAGTGCGTCAAGTCTTCGTTTCTTAACTGTTTTTCCCAAAGCAATAACTTACGCTCGAATGATTTGACTTGATCATTCATGTTGGTGATTAATTGATCTTTTCCTTGCAGTTTTAAATTTAAATCTGACAAGTGTTTTGTTATACCAACAAGAAAGGAAAGATCTTGTAACAACGTTGGTTGCGAAAAAAGGCTGGTGTCTTGTTCTTTCATTTCCAAAAATTGGAATATTTCATCTTTCTAGTTCCAGAATCTTTCAAGAACCATAGAATACGATAGCCAGCGCACTTCTGTGTAGTAGGGCACTCCAGAATATTCGCTTTCTATAAATCTGCTAAGAAAGCAGAAAATTGTCGATGGTTAAGCCACGGGATCTTATGAAGTTGATAGCTTTTTTCACAGGCTTCATTACACTTTCCATGTTGATTACTTTTGAACTTTTGATGCAATGCACATGATGGAACATGTGTTTATCGCAGGTTTCACGAAATTCGTTTTGCAGTTTTGTCACAAAACCATTGTTTTTTCCCGTCATTGAAGGGACACCATCCGTAGCTACACAGGATAACTTTGACAGAGGTAAATGATACTTCCCCAAAAGTTCACGAACAGCAATAAATATATCCTCACCGGTAGAAGTGTCATGCAACGGTACAATGTCCAATAGCTCCTCGAAAATGTTGATCTCCTCATCACAAGCACGAAGAAACACAGCTAAGTGAGCTAGCTATACCACCGATGTCTGTACTCTCATCACAAGCGATGGAATAAGCAATGAAATTTGACACGTTTGTTTTAATGTGATCACTCAAATCACAGGCCAGTTCGGTTACTCTTTCAGCAACCGTGTTGCGGTATAGTGAAATGCCTTGAAAAGCTTTTACACTTGCTGGATTAACTATTTCAGCAGCTTTTACCAAGCACCGTTTAATAAACTCGCCTTCGACAAAACGTTTTGAGTGTTTAGCTATCAACTCCGACTACACTACATTCGTCAACCACCCCAATAAGGGGTGTAAGGGGTGCTCCTTCCACGTAGTGCACCCAATAGTCAACCTCACTTCCACGTAGTACACCGTGGACTGCAGACTAACGAGGCACTGGCGACTGGCTTCATGGCCAGTATAATTTTGTTTGTGTTGTCCTGTGCTTTGTCCTTATTCGTGCTGAGTGCTCCATTACAGCCTCAGCTTTTAACGAAAGTCGGAAGATTTTAATATTTTATGATTTTAGTTCTGCAACGTTAGAGTTGTTATGTGTAACGATAAGGGGCTGGACCCCGTATAATGTGACGAGTGCAAAATAGCCTTAGTGCTGACGCACCCAAAACACCCCAATAATGCAACACGACCACCTTTTTACACCTACCGACGGGTCCAAGAGGAAAACGTGTGAAATTTCACATCGTGTTATATAATAACACAGATATTTTAGCAACTACTACATCTGAAGGCTCTACTACTTAAAAACAGGTAATAGCAAAGGGGCCGCAAAAAAATATATCGAGGGCCGCATGCGGCCCGCGGGCCGCGTGTTTGACATGCCTGCTCTACAGGGTGGCTACAGGCAAGAAGAAATGAAATTCCCCGACTTTTCCAGGTCAAATGTTGCATTTTTCCCCTGACAATTTTGAACTAAATCCATGTATTTGTACATGGAAAATAAACTCGTACAGCTTTCAGGTATGGACTGTATTAAGTATCTATATTAGCTTACAAGAAATTGACTTAATTTCTCTACAATTTATATTTGTTCTGAAAAATAGTGAATTTGGAAAATTATTACAATTCACAAGCTAGGGAAGGACTTTTACAGGGCTTTTCTCATTTGCAAGCAGGCTTAAATAAAATATTTGATTATTTCTAAAATATGACTAAATGAGATTAGAGTAAATTAGTTGTTTATAATGAAGAAATTTTGTGCTCGTATTCTGTGTCTCTTTTCTATATGAAGCAAACACAACTTAATCCATGCACACGATTGAATTGATATATTGGTATGGTGAATTCCTGGCTTGTTTGATGTGAACATGGCAACACATAACGTCCGCTTTGCACTCAAAACCATAATCAGAATTTTTCATGCTCAGAAGCGGATGCTGGCAGAGATCCACAGGAACTTGTGAGAGGTGTAAGGACTAGATACCATTAGTGACAGTATTAGTGACACAATTCATGGAAAGCAGATCCATCATGCACGACCCCAAACACCTGACCGTAAGTAGGCTCTTTTGCATCACTTTAAGTGGGAGGCCTGATCTCACGTGCTACGACTTTCATATCTTTCTTCATCTGAAGCAGTTTCTGGCAGGACATACATTTTGACAGTAACACTGCTGTACAGATGGTTCCGCTTTTTGGAGGCAGACATATCACATGGGCATACAAAATTCAGTGCCACACCACAACAAATACCTGAAGAACGGGGGTGAATATGTTGAAAAGTAAGTTACAGGTCACTGTAATTAAGACAATAAAATGTCAATTATTACCGAAGTTTGTGTTTTAATTTATGGCTAATTGGAATGTACTTTCTGGACTGTCCTCATATAAAGCTTCAGCCTGTTAAATTCAATAACAGTAGACGAAAAGTGAAAATTCAGTAGAGCTGGCAGAGAAACATTGATTACTGACGAAAATGATATGTTTTTAGGATTGAGAGCCTGAAAGTTTGTCCGACAAAATGATGTACTACATCAGACAAAAAAAAAAAAATCGGATGCATAAAAGTGCCATGGATGCATTTTTATGCCGTAGTGAGACATTTTGTCGCAATTCGACATTAGTCAGATTTAAGTGTCTTGACGCTTTCCTGGCAACGAATGATGAAATGATACTCACCTGGTCGATAGCTCAAGAGAATCTTTTCATTAGTTAGATTTATCCGACTAAAATCACATGCACCAATGGAGCCTAAATATTTGGCAGATCAAATGTCATTCCACAGCATACAACAAAAAATTCATGTTGGACAAAAGCCCTTATTTGTTTCAATGTTCCTTCAGAATGTTCACACAATGCCGTACTACGGCATTGGACATCCATCGGACGTTGCACCCTTCTGGTCGACAGGTCCAATTTTGAGATGCACTCATAAACCATTCCCGCTCAGCCAACAATTTTCTACTCCCCACTGTATTTCTAGTTGTTTGAAGGTCAACAACCTCTTTTTCAACTCCTCTGCAAGCGTTCAATGATGTTCTTGTCCCTGCCATGTGACACACTTTCCCCTTGCCTGCGATAATTTGGCTTCAAAATTCCCCATTCCTGGGAAAATTACATGCTGGGAAAAATTGGTTTGCAACATTGACCCAGACTGTTGAGGAAGTTCAGAGGGGTTTTCCGCTGCCATATGCAATCCTGTTCTCTCTCCTGTAACAGTTTGGCTCCACAATTCTCCGATCCTGGGGAAATTACATGCTGGGAAAAATTGGTTTGCAATATTGATCAGGGCCCTGTCAAGCTTGCCCATCACCCCCATGGAGTTGCCCGCTGGCACTGGGCCAGCCGTCTCGCGAATTCAAAGAAAGCAGGCAATGTTTCCAACTCCTCTAAGAAATCAGGTTCATCTTCTTATTGAAATGAACAATTTTATGTACATTTTCTGATAGATATTTTTTTGTGTATTTTATTTACTGAGTCTGGGCTTCACAGATAGCCTAGATAGCCCCGAATATACGCCTCTGTACGTGTCATTAGTCTAAATCATTTATAAACGCCCCTCGTATATGTGGCAATATAAGATTTGCTCAAATATTTTAGCAGGGGCAGATAAAAGAGCTATGGGATGATGGTTTTGTATGTTTCTGTTCTCCGAGGATTTCGGTACTGGACATACAGCAGTAACTTTCCACCATTCGGGAAACTGCATAGAAGATATAATCGCGTTGTAGACAATAGAGAGGTTTTTTTTCTTCTCCTTTAAATATCTACACATCCTTTGAAGATGTAGGGTGGGATTTTGTCTGGTCCCACCGACTTCTTTGGCTTTAATTTTTCACAGATGCTTCAATTTCAGTCATACTAATCATCTGAATGATGAGTGTATCTAACGTTTTGCACTCTGTCTCTCCTGCCATGATTTCGAGGTTGTACTTTGCTGTATTGTTTGCGTACATAGATTGAAAGTATTTTGCAAATTCCTCAACGATGGTATTCAAGTTTAGTATGGGTTCATTGTTTGAAGAAACTGGATGTTGCTGTTTACTTTGCCTCTTGTGATTTATGTACGACCAGAAAAGTAACGGGTCACTTCGTATATTACTTTCGATGTTAGATAAGTAATATTATGAGTGGCTGATATTTCTGTTTTGATTGCTTTTCTGAGTTCCTTAAATTTGTTGGCATGGTGAATTGGGTTACCTATATTTTGTTTCCACTTTGGTGGTGGTGAGCCTTTGCTTTTTTATATAGCCACTTTGATCTATAGCCACTGTCATCTGATTGAGCCAATGGCAATATCTGACATGCTTTACCTTGTCAGGTGGCTTTAATTCATGCACTACAGTCACATGATACGCCCACATGTGCAACTGTTGGAGCACACATTGACACGTTTTGTCGGAGGCACCAACTTGTTGGGCCATGTTGTGTTGACTTCCGTGGGCTTCTGGTTATCATTTCCTGTAATCTGTCCGTCAACTCAGGTGTCTGCACAGGTGCAGGTTTGTTTTTGTGCACATTCGCAACCGATCCTGTTGCTCCATTTTTTGAGCAGATTTTGAATTGTCAACTTGGCGGGAATCTGACGAATGGGAAACCAATCAGTGAACATTTCTTTTGTCTCCTTTATCGAACGTGTCTGCACGTAAAATTCCACTATGGCAATCCTTTCTTCAATTGAATACAGCATGTTGAACAGTACTGCACGCAAACACAGAAAAATTATGTCCGACACAAGGTACTGACTGTAATTTTTTAAATGCTCGGGAAGACGGATCATTGTTGTCGGGATGGGTGTATATGAGTTTGAGAAGATGGACCATTGTTGTTGGCATGGTGCGTCGTTGTGACTCCACCCACGATTCTCTGTATTTTTCAGTCCACATCGTGCATGCAGTTTGTCTGATGCAGTACCGTAATATACAACGTACATTAAAATATACATTTTGCATACTAATCGGAACGGGGCTAGTTTTTCGTGCCGCACACTATTTAAGTTGCAGCATGTAGGAGAGCCTTTAACAAGATTGTACTTGTTGTTAGTTATGCAAGGGACGTTGAAATCCCCTATGAGGAGAATGTCATGTACGGGTTTACAATGCCTTTCAAGGAAATTATAAAAATAAGTTGTAAGACTTGTCACTATAGCATGGAGTAAAGTAAACAATACAGATGTAAAAAGTAGGCAGTCCATGAATTACAATCTTCCCAAGCAATGAGTCAACGTTAGGGTCCTCATTAAATTTGCCTGTGAGCATTGCTGTGTATTTGTTATGAATTGCCAAGAGAGCACCCCCGCCCACATTGTTTCCAGAGTCAGTCGCATTCCTGTCAGATCGGAACACATTATAGCGACATCAAAAAGTTCCGTGCTTAAATGCTTCTCATTAAGCTAAGTCTCTGTAATTGCCACAACACTCTAATTGTTAGATAATATGTTTTGAGAGAACATCTGCATTTTGGTACACTATGCTAAATATTTTAGGATGAGAACTTGCGTGTTTGTTTGTGGGAGTTGCCCTAGGGGCTGACATTCTTCCTCCTTTGCTGCCACTGTTACCATGTCACTTGGGGGGAGGGGTGAGAGTGGCTGGGGATTTCCAACCTGCTTCCGAGATTCGGCCACAGTCTTCATCCTTCCATAGAAGCTGCATGCACCTTCCGAACCTCATGCTATGGGGTTTTTGGACGTCTACGTTCTATCAGCTGCACTATTTATCCACTGGTTATTGTCCACTATGTGAAGGGGTGGGGGGAGTCCTGCTGTTACTGCCGAGGTCAATGACTTTCTTTTTTCCCTGGAGACGAGTGGGGTCATTTGTTCAAATATGTTGCCAAATTTACTTGTGTTTCGGGAACTTGCTGAAGGTGGATTTGACGAGACGTTGCTAGGGAATTTCAGTTATTATAAAGTATATGGTTTTCCATTTATGAGTAACTTGTTGTACTGCAATTTAGCATGTTGACCACAAACCTTTGCTTCTATAAGGTACGGTTTCAGTTCAAAACATACCATCCACGTTCGGAGCGTGAAGTCTTCTTGGATAAAGACTGGTGTATTTTTGCCTCTATAACTGTTCATTAAAATTTCCTCCCTCCTTTTATAAAATGCCAATTTCACAATGATTGGCCAGGTTCGTCCGTTTAGTCTACTGAGACGATGTAATCTTCGTCGATAAAAATTCCCTCACCAAGTCCTCTGTTCTGGCCCATGTCTCCTCAAGTTCCTCCCTTATGTTGTAGAATACGAGGATATTTCTTCTTGATTGACTTTCCAGTCTATCTATAGCATCCTCGTTCATTAGCACTTGTTGCTTAAGCCTGGCATTTTCTTCTCTTGTGTCATTAAGTTCCTTTGTAAGTTTGGATATTTCATCCTTCAACATGGCTGTATCTTTCATCACTGCATTAAGTTTTTCATCCATGGAGTCACGTTTTATCATTACATCCTCGATAGTGCAGGGGCCAGGATTCTGTTCCAAGCCACTCATCAACCAGAGTAATCATGGCCACAAAAAACAAACACACTTCTTTAGCAGGGAGCTGCCCTTTCGCTTGCCCCGACTGGGGCCTCCACCGGCCACTCCACACACCTATACACAGGCACCACTGCACTACACTGTTCCCCATTCCGTTACACTTCACTGCACTCAGGAGCTTCGCGAAAACACGTCCGTTCAACTTGGCTTCGTCGACTTGATTTAGCTGAGAATAATGAACACCTCCAACATGTCACCACATCACACCCGCAAAGCCAGTCTGAAATTTCATGAGTTTTTCAAAAATGTATCTCGAAACATTTTCCAATACCATGTTTTCCTTTAACATATGTCGACATTGTAAGATTAGGACATTGTTGACCATTGTCAATCACATATTTCTTCTCTATATATGAAAGCGAAGAAAAGCAACTATTTAAATATTTTTGCACTACACTTTAACTAGTCATCTTAAAATAATCATAACTCTAATACAAGTGTAAATGACCAACAATTGTGAAAGGAACAACACGGAACATAATGTGAATATCAAGACAAGCTGTCGAAAATTAATACAACGCCTTGACTTGATTAGCACATTGGTGGGAAACATGTGGTGCATGAGCACACATTGCCTGATAAAGCAGTGAATACATTGTAATCCCATGCCAACCAACTGCTTGCCCTATTTCTGCACTCCATTCGTATAATGCCATCTGCTCAAAACACAGAATTTAAGAAAAAAACCTTCAAAATCCTAATGTCATAGTATATTGACAAAAAGAAAGATTTTTTTTATTATTATTATTACAAATTTCCATTGGGCATTAACACGCGACTTACACACCTAGAGAAAATGCCATTGAGTAGAATATGATAGCCTTAAGTTCATGCGTGGTTCCATGTTTAATTTTTGGCTAGCCATCCTATAGCTTTTAGTGGTCAGTTTGATTTATAAGAAGATTTCAGTGCCTATCCACTAGTGAAACAAAGTAAAATTCGTGTGGATATTAATATGTCTGACAAATTTACAATTCATGATGGGTTAAAACAAGGAGATGCATTATCTCCATTGCTCTTTAATTTTGCCTTAGAATATGCTGTTAGGAAGGTAAAAGAAACTAAGGAAGGACTAAAATTAAACGGTGTGACTCAGCTGTTAGCAGGCGCGTATATTCTAGGCTACCTAGGCTATCGCCGAAGCCCATATTAAAATACAGGAAATAATTGACTAGCAAATTTAACCGATGCTTCACTCTCACGTAACGACCACGGGGGAAAGTGCTAGTGTAAGGTCGTCTTTATTTATCGCCAGGCTTCTTCGTCTGAGGGAAAAGTCTTTGAACCAGCAGGCGGTCCTTTCAACCCATGACGTATTTGTGCTGGCAGGGACGACCTTGGTGGTCCCTGGTGCTGGCTTCCAACCCCAAGCGCTGGCGAGTGAAGACTTCGCTGCATCCTGGCGATGTTTGTAGTGTTGCCAACAATGGAAATACGAAATTCGCTGGAAAAAAATATATAGGCGGGGGTGCCAATGCAAATTATTCAAGCTAGGGGGATACCTCATGAAAATTACATCACTTCCCCCCCCTCCATCCCTTCGAGCATTGCCAGTCTCTCTTCCAGTTCCATGAATTTCGTCACATACAAGCATTATAAATCCGCCAAATTTAGTGATTTTCCCCTGAAGGTGGCACTCAGCTACTCAATGAAATTCGACTGTGGTCGCAGCCGGTCGCAGCTATATGGGACATTCTGATGACGTCAGCCATGTTGCCATCCTGTTTACTTCTGTTTCAAGCAACACCCCTCCCACCTCCCCCCGCTGTCAAAATGTCAAAACCTTCACCCTCGCGGTGGGGTTTCGGCCCGAGTCATCCCAATGAAATACGTTTGGCAACATAAACAATCCATGTTGTCATAGCAACCATTCACGCACGTGTTTTCAACCAAGCGGGTCGGTGGTAGTTTCCGCAAAAGGAAGGGATATATGGTCAAACTTGTTGTGTCCGAGATCCGAGTTCTTTGTGTTGCCCGCGTATCGTTTTCATGGATGGGAATCCTTTTTAAAAAAATGTCAGTGATCGAGGCCCTTTTGTTGTGCTGTGTTTTTGACATGTGTTGTGTTGTTCTGTGTTTTTGTTCCGTGGGCGTGTGAAAATGGATTTAATCACCGAACTTGTCTCCAAGACGCCATTCTCACGGCTTCCTTACGAGGATAGGATGCAAATAATAGACAGGTAGGTCTCTTCCACCTCTTCCGGACTTTACAGTCGTGCAGAAAGACAAAAATAAGGTATATATTAGGCGTTTTCACGAGACCAGCTACCAAAAATATCTTTGGTTGACTGGATCGAGTGCACTTAATAAGTTGTATTGCTGGGCATGTTTGCTTTTTTCTACCGACAAAAGTCCTTAGAATACAACAGGATTTAGTAATTTAAACTATTTGGTAACTGCTTGCGATAAACACCAAAAATCACTTAGTCATATACGTGCGTTCAGTAACTTACAGACATTCGGTTCTCAAAGAATTGATCATTCCTTGAATTGCAAAAGAAGATTGCTGACAGTTTGCATAATGAAAAAGTGAAGGAAAACAGAATTCTAATAAACATCAGAAATTCATGTGAGGACACGTTCTTCGATAAAGTGACAAAAAAAAATTCACGGAAAAGGAGAGAAGAATGGAGTTTACCTTCAAGTAAGGTAAGAAGTTAATTATTATTTCATACTCGCATGTAGGTCCTACATATTGCATGTTATAGACCACTCCTCTTTATAAATAATCATGAAATAGTTTATGTCCATTGCCTACTATTGTTGTTTTTAATGGCAAGATATCGATGTAAACAAAAAAATCCAAAATGAATGAGGAAGAGGCCCCCCCCCTCTTTTTTGCCGGACACATTTTCATTTAAAATTCAAACACTACTATATTTGGAGATAGCCCTGATCTTGGTCTCAGCATACGCCACTGGCTGTTAGCATATGCAGATGATGTAGACTTACTGGGGGATGATGTAAATACAATTACGAATAATGCTCAAATATTTTTCAAAGCAGCTAAAGAGATAGGTTTGGAAGTTAGCAAAGAGAAAACTAAATACAGTAGAGCGTCGATTATCCGAAGTAATTGGGGGACATGGGTGTTCGGAAAACTGGTTTGTTCGGATAATCGAACTGTACATGTTTATTTGCCAAAAAGAAGTACTGTACAGTAAATTTATTCATAAAAACAGGCATCTCTTTAAGTATGTATTACAAAGTAACGTACAAAGGCAACTTTAGTAGGAATATATAGTATGTGGTACAGTTTATTAAACAAAAATATGTACATATTACATACGCATTTTGCATGAACAATACACACAGTACACAAAATTAACGTTTAAAAAAATCCTTTATTTTGGTCTGTCTAAGCAAGCCTACACGCTTACGAGCAGCTAAGTCACGTACTTTTTTCATTACAGATATCTGAAAGTGAGCGAGTACACAGTTCGGTTAAGCGGTCGTTCAGTTGACCGACGTTCGGATAATCGACGCTCTACTGTATATGCTTACAGGCCGAAACAAAGTGTTAGGTAATAATCAAAATCTAATTATTGATAACTTGTCTGAACCGGTTTCCAAATTCAAGTACTTAGGAGTAATACTAACAAATGAAAATGATATTAAAGAGGAAATAAAAAGCAGGTTTAATTCAGGAAATGCATGTTACTTTTCTCTTCATAATCTTTTGTCTTCTTATTTAATATCTACGAAACTAAAAGTTAAAATATACAAAACAGTTATTTTGCCTGCAATATTATATGGATGCGAAACTTGGTCCTTTACATTGAAAGAGGAACATAAATTGCAAGTATTTGAAAATAAGATCCTTAGGAAAATATTTGGACTTAAAAGGAATGAGGAGACAGGTGAGTGGAGAAGGTTACATAATTTAGAAGTACATAATTTGTATTCATGTCCCGATATTATTAGAATAATTAAATCAAGAAGACTTAGGTGGGCAGGCCATGTGGCACGAATGGGAGAGGAAAGAAGAGTTTACAGGATTCTTGTTGGGAAACCTGATTGGTAAGAGACCAGTAGGAAGACCAAGACGAAGATGAAGGGGTAATGTTGAGATGGACCTAAAGGAAATTGGTAGGGATGGAAAAGAGTATATAGATCTTGCTCAGGATAGGGACAAATGGAAGGCCTGCGTTGCTGTAGCCATGAACCTTCAGGTTCAAGAAGGCTAGAGAGTTAGTTAGTTTTTTCAGTGCCTATCATGCTTGAAATGCATGTGTTTACCATTTCATTTACCATGGGCGTAGACAATCTGCACACAGTGTTATATGTTAAAGTGTAATTTTGGGTGCTAGAGATAGTTGCCAATCTCATGTTAAATGTTTACATTATAATGGCACATTTCACTAAACTTTCAAAGTCTGTCTCCTCTCTCTCTCACATAAACCCGTGGCACAACAGCTCATGAGGGGCAGGGCCTACCTACCAACTGCCAGTCTCACTCCCACCTGTGAAGGTGGGAAATCATCCAACCACTTAGAGGATGATGTGTGGTCAGCACGAAGAATCCTGTCGTCGTTGTGGGTTTCTATGGCTGGGTTATGCTACTCGTTTGTAGCTCCCCAATTTTCTGACAATGGTGGGTGGCCACTTGTCCCGTAAACAGGCCAAAATCTCAGGAGAAAAGTTTTTACGCTTTCGCCCAGGAGACTTGAACCTGTGTGTATCCCGTAACCAGAGCCCAAAGCATGATGCCTTAAGACTACATGGCCACTGTATGAAACTCTCTCTCTCACATACACACATACATTGTCAGAAAAGTTCCAGGACTGATTTTTTTATTCTTTGCCAGTGATATTCAAACACAAGAAATGGGTGTTATTCAGTCACCTGATGTGTGTTCTGAATAGACATTGCCTTGGATGTATTTCCATGTAAACTCACTAGGTGGCAGGGCTGTGCTTACCAACCCACTGTTCGGCTTGTTGGCACATTTAGTTGGAAGTTACATGAGTGACGTGATGAGCAGAGTTAACATTAAGTTCTACTTATGCTAGGGAAAATCCCAAGTGAAACATGGAATATGATACAGCAAGCATATCGTGATGAGGGATTATTGGGAAGCCATGTCTTTGAATGGCACAAAAGGTTTCGGGAGGGCAGAGATTCAGTGCAAGACGATCCCAGAGTGACAAAGACAATGTTGATCGCATTTTTTTATGCTAAAGGTTTGGTGCACCATGAATATCTGCCTGAATGACAAGCGATAAACCAAAACTTTTATATTGACTTCCTGAAACAATTGTATCAAGCAATTTGGCAGTGCCGTCCTGATTTGTGGGCATCTGTGCAGTGGTTCTTATTGCTCGACAATGCAAGGCCCTATTCTGCTTTACCAGTCCAGGAATATCTGACCAAGCATATCCCTGCTCTACCACACCCCCACATTCACCCAACCTGTCGCCGTGATTTTCATTGTTTTTTTGTTTCCCCGTGTGAAAACACCGTTTAAAGGGAAGCGGCATGGAGATATTGCAGCAATCCAAACAGCTGTGAATGATGTGCTGAGAAGCATCCCAGACTAAGCTTTCTCTGCTTGCTTCCATGACCTCCAGAAACAGTAGCAGCTGTCCAAGGGGACTATTTGGACAAGACCTAGGACCATTAGTTCCTAAGTTGAATAAATTATTTTTTACAAGCTCAGTCCTGGATCTTTTCTGACAAAGGTTGTATTTATTTCATTAAAAGGTTTAATACAATCATTTGGAAAACTATTACTTTATGCATATTGTCACCATTTTTAAAGGTGAATATTGGCAATCCTGTTATAACACCATTAAGCTTTGTTTCCATGATTATGAAAAACTAAATATGCTGACCAAGGCAGTAATTTATTTTATTAAAAACATAAACTAAACATAACATTTCAACCTTCTAGCAAGGTCTTCTTCAGACTCTGTATCAAGTTCAAGACTTTTGTACTTGATACAGAGTCTGAAGAAGACCTTGCTAGAAGGTTGAAACGTTACGTTTGGTTTATGTTTTTAATAAAATAAATTACTGCCTTGGTCAGCATATTTAGTTTTTCATTGGCAATCCTGCTATTATGTCACTTCCAAAATAGGGTTTTCAGCATGTAAATATTTGCGAAATGCACAGCAGTGGCCTTAATTAAGGCAATTTTGCATGCTGAATCTACATACAACATCATTATATTTACACTGCAAGAAAGAGGAGTGGATTTTTGATGGATTAAATCTAAAAGCAAGCAGCCAGAAAATTCAAATTCCAAGATTGACAATACAACTGGGAGCTATGACATTTTAACTCTTAATGGAAAAAAGGACAGACAGATACATTAGATACATTTTTTAAAACTTTTATTTATTTCTTTCCCTAGTAATGCATCAATAATTACAAAATAATATTAGTCAATAAATAACAAATTATGATTTGTCCTCTGTTCATTACACTGGCACACGGTGCCACAAAGAGTAAAAATTATTTGTTAACTTTTCCAAATTAAAATATTGATTCTCCTTTCCTCTGGAAATAGCATATTAAAAACATTACAATAGTAAAGTATTTACATAACTTGTACATATTAACAATAAATTCAAAGATAGCAAATGTACAAAGTAATACAGTTCTTTACAGAATTGCATAGGATCTTTTTTTATTCCTTTGTTTATCCATGCGAGACCTCCATAAACTCTGGAACTCTTTTATGTTATAGTTGTGATAAACATTAGTCAATCCTGATGAATACAGGGTGTACATAGAAGAACTCTAAGAATTTGTATGACATTTTTTTTTATCTCTGCGAGATATCAGAATTATGTTTTTTGAGGGCAACCCGAAGAAAGGCAGGTGGAGAAGATGTGTCCACATCTCCTCTCCACGATCATTGTGCAAAAGAAATCACAGTTCATCTTTTGTCGAATGGTAAATCAATTAGAAATGTTTGTTTCACTGTGTAGATAGAGGTATTCAATAATGGGCAAAATGGTTTAGAGACTGGGAGTGTTGTGAAAGTAAATTAACAGAAAATGAGGGAAGAGACTTTGTTTCCTGTGCCTCAAAGGCTCAGAAAACTCATTGGCAAGTCAGAGTCTGGACTTGTATCATATTACTCATGATATGATACACTGAGATAAGGCCTTTGTATTCACCCTATATCTTCATCTTCTGTTATGTGTGTTTTAAGATTTCCATCACAAGAACACAAGTACCTTCAGTTCCATGTTCAGGTGGCTATTCTATATCAGTTTTCAAGGTGAATTGTTAAATAATTCATGACAAAAAAATAACAACTGTTATAACAAAAATTAATTTGTATTTACATTTTACACTAAATGTTTACAACCTGTTCTCACTAAGAACATTAAAAAAATCATGGACCATCCCTGAGATGTCAAACTAAGAATCAGCATGAGAGAAAATGATGATCAACAATTTTCTCTCCCTTGGATGTCTAAAAAGATTATCTGTTTCTTAACTCATTGACGTCTATAATTATGCAAGTGTCTCGCCTGAGTCATCAAGAACTAACAAAAAATCGTCAATTAATGAAGTTTTAATGCAGATTGCCATTTCTAGAGTTTAAGAAGCTAGTGGGCCTTTCCCTTGAAATCTAGAAATAACTGATTACCATTGACCCCCCTCCACTGCCTATCTGTCATCTAAAATAAAGAAGCATATTTTGACTAAACAGTCATGTTTCACATCCGTGAAGAAAATAAAGTAAAGTGCTCCCCTGTGCTTTTGCACCATGCCATTAAGGCGTATAGGGATGTGGAGTTGGAGCCCCACACCACACACAATTCCTGGTTGGTAGACTCCCTGCATGTTGTCTACCTAGCTACTGGATGCTGCCAGCTGCACTTCTGGACAGAAAAAAAACCTCTTATTATTTGTTTCTCGATCTCATTGAAGCATGAGTCAACACATTTCCACCATTTGCGACACTGATGCTGATGATTCTTGTAAACAAATCTCTCCATGGAGTTGTTGGGCAAGATATTTCCTTTGATTTTGTACAAAAATTGTCCACCTCTTTTTTCCAGTGGTTGCTGAGGTACAAGCATGTGGCAATGCTGGGAATAGCCCCACACTATGCTTCCTTGTCTCTTACTTGGAAGATGTGGTGCAGAAATGGTTGGAAGTTTGTGATGCTTTACAGGGAGGGGGGGGTACCTTTATGTTGTCCCAGCTTTACATGTTTAATCATTATCATCAGCACTTGGCTCACTGGCCAACAACGTGAATGACGCAGTTTACTAGCAGCTACTCTTCTGTACCACCCCTCCTTTGCACCTCCTGCTAGAAGCAGGGGGGAATGCAGGGGGGTGTCATCCAAGAATATTTGTGTAAGCATCCCCCACTATCATTCTCTCCACATAAATCCTCCCATGTATTCCCAAACTCGAGCAAGCATCCCCCACCTTAGAAATTCCATTTCGAGCACTGACTTAATCAGGGTAGCATCCACACTGAGTGCACTTATATCACATTCCACATCGTTACTCTGATGTTTGGAGAAAGACCGACTCGAAGCAGATCATGGTCCTTCATGGTCTGTAAGAAAGAGTAACTGCAGGCAATTGTGAACATCACATCTGACATCCTTGCGTGGCCGTGGGAAGTGATAAGACATCAGCAGGAACACAAAAGAGCAAACACACCAAAATCTACTGAAACAACCTTCGAGGTATGCCTTCCAGTCGTGTAAGTCAATTTTTGTATTTATCACGTATTAAATTGTCTGCCAAATCCTCAGGTTCTTTTATGCACACCCTGCTTCTCATACAAATAGGATGGATATTGAGAAATAGAGCATATGGACACTACTAATCCACGTTGATCATTTTCTCGACATCGTCAGGTCTTCTGCACTCGGCTTGCTCCCATCCAAAGAGGCTTGAGTGCTTGATGCCAAAGACACAGGCAGAGGGATAGTGATAAAATGTTGGGAGGAACTTCCAGCCGAGTTACCTAAAAAAAAAGTTATTTATGTAAGAATGTGGTGGATAACACTCATGTATGTTAGGGTAGTGTGAAATATGGAAAACTTCATAGCAGGGCATAGGAAAATGTGTCAAAAATTGTACATCCCACAGAACATTGAAGCACAACAGTATTAAGTCTGCACAATCAAACAAAATTTTGGGAATTCTTATTAAAAAACCCTAAAATTTTAAACTTTTTAGATGTATCTTTCTTTTTACAATATCATTCTGGTTCATCCTTTCCCTATTGTTAAAATGTATTTCTGTGACTAATTGAAAACGTTCTCAGGACAGGATTCTCAGACTTTGACTTGTCTGTCCCTCTGATTCCTCAATGCTTTCTGATGAAATACTAAAACATGATGAATGAAACATTAAAATGATATTCAGGTTAGGATTGCCAGATATCCTGTATTCCATGATCTGTTTCGATTTCCTGCAAACATTTATGCAGGATGCACAGTTGTCCTGTATTGGATTTCTAACTGTATAAAATTACATTTTCCATTGAGGGAACAACATTACAACAGCAGATGGACTGCCATTCTAACTTTATCTACATCAAATTGATGTATAAAGAGTATAAGTCAATTTGGAATCAATCTCAGTTAAATTTTCATCCGTTTCTGCTTCCTAATGTGTTAATGATGGCAAAATATAAGTGCATTTTCAGTGAATGCATTTAGCATTGTAGCTCGTAATTCTGATGTAGAATGCATATTTTCATTTAATAGGTGGGCACGATGGAGGGGAAAAAACAGGCTACATACGACAACAGTGGAATCCATTTTGCTATGTTGAGTGAATTAACTTTGTCATGCAATGCTTTTTATAATTATGTGTTCTTGACACCATCTCACCATGGGTGTTACTAGCCTGTTTGTGTTGCAGTTTTAAAGGTACACATTAATCAGGTTTACTTGAACCAAACCCTGCTTCATTTAATCGTCTTGACATAGTGTGGTGTGATACATACATGTGTCCCAGTACTGGCGGACAGTTGATTATTTGAATGACCAGGATTCCACTTAGCAGATAGCATATATAATAGCCTTCTATTTTCTGTAGTGCATGTCTAGTCATTTCCAGTTATCCTGTACCTTGATCACAACCATGACACAACAGTGTGATGAATTCTCACTTCTATGGCAACACTTGTCATGCTATGCCCTTGATGCAATATTCTGATGTTTTTGTGATGCACAGTCAAATTTCCCATTTTATGGGGAAAGGAAAAAGCTTTTGTGCTTAAATTTTGGAGATGTGTGTAGAAGAAAGCTCAAAATTCAGAACTAGCCCTGTTTATAGTGTAAACTACATTTCTTTTTAAATTTGCAACAGATATACAATCAAGGAGAAATAAGTATCCTTTCTGATATTAAAAAAAAGAAAGAAAGTAACTTCAGTTGCACTTATTTTCAAAGCAGAGTCAAGCATTTCTCATCAATACACACACTGTCTTAGTTAAGATTTCTAAAAGGAAAAAGTGTCTTATCTCATTATTATTTATGTTTGCACTTAATGCACTTGTACTTCTTAACCAATGTTAAAAGGAAAGTACCACATATGATTCTTTATTCATCCGATTTAGAATCAAATGAGTCAAAGGATTTTCTAGATCAGTGGTTCTTAACCTATCAATTACCACTCTTTAAATATCTTTTGTTGTTGCAAACCCCAGGATTTAACTTTGTATTTTGAATCAAAGTGCTATTTTTTAAAGTTACTCATCAAGGTTTTATTACAATCATGAATATAATTTATTACAATTATAAATATTCATATTCTGTTGAAATAATTACAAGTTTGTTGGTTTGTTGACAGCTTGGAAATGTGGGGTTTTATAAAGAGGATTTTATATTAAGAAGTGTTTTATTTATGAAACCAAAATTATCACATTTTGTTTAAATCGGTTTATTTAATAACTGAAAATCTATTTTCCCTGAACCTTTCCTACCCAAGTATAGAAATTTGTAACATTTCTTCAAATCTTTGCGGACCCACTGAGAGATCCCCATGGGGATCCACAGATCACAGGTTATGAACTGCTGATCTAAAAGAGTTCTGAAACGCAGGAAAAAGTGGCCTGGGCATTTTTATGGTAGTGTTTCCTTTTTGCCAAAATTAAACAATATTATACACAGATGTTGTCAGGGTTGTTTACCAGGATTTTGTTCAGGCAAACTACTAATTTCCTTGAGAAGGAAACAAATCAACAGAATCTATCTACAACAATTACCTTGATCCTGTCCTTGGCCCTGTCCCTGTGAAGTGAGCTGGACAGGGCTGAATATCACTCCATTTGGAAGACCAGAGTTAGGAGCTGCGTACACAACTCCTTGCTGAGTCTGATACATCACAGCACCAGGATAGGACAGGGTGGAGCTTCCACTTCCAACCACCATGCTCGCTGTTCACATAAAACAAAAGCACAATTAAGACTTTTCTTTACATACAATTACATTAATGATAAATCCAATGAAAGTAAAACTGCATATTGAATCAACCAATAGAACTTCATGACCCTTCCCGAACAAAGGTATGCATGAGCACGAATCTCCCATACACAGGCAGCTGCAAGACTTGCAATTAGTCTGCCATGAAACAGTACCCAGTGCAGACACAAATTGTGGCAGTGGAAGCATTCATCCAAACAGGAGATGCATGCACAGGGGCAGCATGGAGTTGCTCCATATTCTGATGCTTTTTCTCCAAACTGGAAACTTCTGGTTCTACATGTTGCGTTACCAGGAGCTACTCTTCATGAAAGGTAGTGCAGAGGTTCGGAATTGGGGCTGAAGGGACAGAACCATTATGGATGAAACTGTGCCTGCAAAACTCTGAGCACTACATAAGAACACGTGTTTTCATTTTAAACCTATTATCTTCTCCCATCAGCATGAATTTGTTCAAATGCACTCAACTGCTATAACCAATTTTGTTGAACCTACAAGTCGCCTGCTCTTTTTATTTTTAATTACCTCCTAGCATATGAACATTTCAGGTAGTGAAAGCCAGATGTGCAAAGGTGTAAAGCAGATGTTCTATCCAGAAATTTAAGCAAAAATTACTGTATCAAGCAGCACTTGAACTTGGATCTCTGGCATACTGTGCCATTTTCTCATATTAACTGAGCTACCAAGCTGGCCTTGGACTTCGCCTGATCAATGGCACTATTACCAGTGACTTAGATTCAAGTCCTGGTTGAGCCTGCAGCTTTTGCTCAAATCTCTGCACACAATCCGTTCTACCACCCGATACAGTGGCATGCCAAAAATTTTCACAAAGGAGCAGGGGGGGAGGTTACGTATACTTTTTTAAAAGTGGTCCGTCCTTATTTTACCATCTTTTCCTGCCTTTTTTTCTTTTTGGAAATACTGGGCCAAAAAGGAGGAGGGGGTTATGACCCCCACCAACATACCTTAATATACAAGTATGATATTATGATTAAAGTTTTCCATGTGACTTGACTATTTTCATTTATTCAGATTAATGGTGAAAGAAAGGAGGCAGTGAACTTACTTGCAATGAGAGGAGGGTGTATAGATGAGGATGCAGAGCTCACTGCAACTCCATCAGCATTTCCAGCTGGTGAATCTGAAATGAAATGAAAGCCCTTTATAACATGCCATCAGAGTCAGCCTTAGGGAGGGTTAAGTTGTGCACTCACCTGAGGCCACACAATTCAGTGGGGTCTGAACTCAGGTACAATGGTTTATTATAAGTTTACAGAATAACAGTGTTTCGGTTTGATTAATTTTCTGAGATTGATTTGTTGTTTCAAGTCCACTTTATGCACAGGAAGGCTAATTGGGACTGGACCTACAGTTTAAAGTGGGATAGGAACCATTGTGCCATGTGCCTCCACTGGGAATTGAACCTGGGATCCCTTGATTACAAGATGACGTTACAACTGCACCATCGGAGAGGCCTGTTTCGGTTTGAGAAAATAAGATCTCCAGTATTTCCAGACTTCCTGAACTCATGAGCAATTCTGTTGGTTGTAGGTCCCATGCATTCTACAGTAGGTACAGCAACCACCAAGGGTTAATGATTTTGTTGTAGCTTGTGTATGTTTGTGACTGCTCAACATCTTCTACTCCAAATGAAAACACCTTAAAATGACGATTTTTGAATTAACTATTTCAGCATTCAAGACAAGATGGAGAGTGAGTTAGGTTTATGTAAATTGAGAGAAGAACTAGTACAAGACAAAATGAGAATATTTAGGTAAATCTAAATAACCCTAGTTAGTTTTATCATGCCTAACTGTAGAATCTTTATGAAGTTTCTTTAATTATTGCTGAGCATCAGCAGTAATTATGCAACATTATGCAATGTTTTCCTGGGCTCTTCTGTTAGCTTCTTACAATTGCATATTCTAGCATTTTTACTAACAATGAAATATTGTTCCTGGCAGGCCTTAAAATCCGATTTCACTGTGCATTGGATTCACAACACTGATTTTTCTATATCTTTTTACCTTTTTAATAGTGAAAATCTAAAATTTGTTGTTCTGAGCAGATATTTCCTTTCATTTATTAATATTTTCTTCACAAGCATTTTCAAATATTTAGTAGCTCAAGTTCATTACATGCATCACTAATCATGTAGTAACCTTAAGTAGAGTAAGGTTGATTAAAATACTATAAACTTAACCAGAATGCAACTGAGGAGGCAAATCTGGACAAACTAATACAATACATTGTAAATAAAGTAATTTCATGGATACTGGTTCATCTTAATGTATGGAAATTGACTTGATTAGTTGGTTTATCTTACATATGGATTGAAAACCTTTTAATTTTATGTATTCCCAAGAAGTTTGATTGATTGATTTGCTTTGCTTTTTATGCCACTTTTGGCTAATTTGCCAAAATGGGGATAAGTGATGACATGATGAAAATGATGAATGGACACTTACAAACATCCATGCCCAGGTCGGGATTCGAACCTGTGACCTATTCCCCAAAAGTGTTAAAAGTTATCAAGTACTGAACTTGTAGTAATGTTAAGCCAAGACAGGGACCCTTATTGTACAATATAAATTCATTGTTTATTAAATACTTTGTATTATATTATAACTATAGAAGACACACGCACATTCTCGGACAGGACAGATCCTGGCAACTGTCTAGTAGACAAGACAGAAGAAATTATGAGCAAAGTCATACCCTTCACCAAAACAAGCTGATATTGAATGGAACACAATCAACATCATTCAAGGCGAAATCCTAAAATCGATCAGAAAATTACATAAGTATGTTTTATTTATTTATTTATGCTTTGCACTTCTATAGAGGAATGAACCTCCAATTGCAGATGGCATAGACTGCATTTAGTTAATACAATACAAATTACATGGAATATACAAACACATATGTACAAGTTGAATAGATGAGAAGAATGAGACTGTGAATCTTAAACTTATCTATCCATTTTGTTTGCAAGATTCAGTTAAGGTAAGATTCATGGCACTGACCTCACATTCAAATTCAGCTGCAGATGTTGGTACAATTTTGATTGAAGTCACAAGTTCTTTGAGTGAAGTGGGAATGCATTTTAGATTTTGTTTAAAGATGTGAAAATCTTTAACTTCTGACATGCATATGCTTTCCCTTACATTGAAGTTCACCTTTTCACATACAAGAAATTGCCACGTCACCATTACAACACATACTCACCTGAAGGACTTGTATCTGGCTTTAATACACTTACACCCAGAAAGAAATCTAACTGTTCAAAATGGCTATTCACATTGTCCACCAAAGGTTGAAAATAGTTTCTAGAATGCATGGTTTCCCTCCAACTCCTGAGCTACCATCCTCACACTGCGAATCAATCATTTCCAATAATTCAAGAGTTTTTCTAGCCATGCCAATTTCTTATTTTGCTCTAAGAACTTAAAAGGACACCCCCAAAATAATATAGCTCTCAACAAGTTCTCGAGCAGCATTAAATGATGAAGTGACCCAACATACAACACAAGATACAGCCCAGTTCTAGAATTCGATAGAAAAGTTCTTGTGAAACACCCTCTAGAGGTCTCTGATTTGGGGGTGGGGGACTTTGAACAAATCCCGAATACATGAAAACCAAAAAAAGACTGGATATGGTATCACCATACACTGAGTAACAATATGATGTGTGTGTGTATTTTTATATATAGCTATGGAACTCTAAAATTAACTGAACTAAACTGGAAATCAGTAAGTATGATACATTTCATAACATAGTTTACATATCCAGTGGGTAGGAATTACTTATTTCTGGTTGAGATGTGTCACCCATAACCAGAAGGCAGGCAGCACAAACTTTAAGACAGAGGAGAAAATCCCCCCCCCCCCTTTCAATTACACCCTGGTGACACCTCAAGTGACTTTCGTGTAAGAGGTTTATAGACGTTGATAGAACTTCTGAAACAACTGAAACCTTGCTCTGAGCTCATTTGAAAGGCAGAGGAATGGGAAAGTCAAGTCGATATTCCTGCATAAGGAACTCTGGGTACCCAGGAGCAATATTTTATATCCGTCTATCTATCTAACCATCTCCCCCACCACTAATGGCATTTCTTTGCCACTGATCATTATATCAATCTCTTGTAGATTAAAATTTCAACTTACCTCCTTGTTCAGGTGATACCGAGCCATTTCTGCTTGAATCGCTAAATCCTTGATCTGATTTTGGAGACAGAGTATCCTGTAATGTATAAGAAATACATGAAGTAAGAAAATTTCTCAATTTAGGCATAAAGTACATACTACGCAAAATCATTAGTTCATCCAATAATTTATCTTGAAGTAAAATTATGCATGAACTAATGCACAGCATTTCAAAAACGTTACAAATGAAACTGAAAATAAAACTCCATGGTGCAAGAACACCTGCCAAATTAATTTTCTTGGGTGATGTTTTAAGAGTCGTCTAAGGGTACGTATTGCGCCAAAATGACCATAAATTTGGTCTTGGTGTGTATGTAAATATATAAATCCTAGAAGGTGTCATACAACAAAAAGTCAACATGTGTTGAGAGAGAGGAAATCTTTCCCAGGCACAAACTTCATTATGTTTGAATTTTTGGGAGGCCTGCAGTATAATATACCAATACCAAACAAATATTCTCCACATAGCATGTGTCACTCATGATAAAATTCAAGTATAATTCCCGGTTTTCAAGGTAGATTTTCAAAAAATTCAAGGCCACAAGCAGATGTTTTCTCTATTTCAACCTTGAGTATTACCGCCTCTCAACACTCGCACAGATGCACCAGAGGCGCAACAACGAACTTTTGTCTGGGGGGGCAATTACCAGGATAAACGTACCAATAATAATATTAATGACGTTATTAGGACTATTATTATTATTATTAGTAGTAGTGGTGGTAGCATCAAAGACGTTATCATCCTCGTAAATTACACAAAAAGGGGGTAGAAGTCAAACGATTTTAAACATTTTTTTTTAAAAAAAAAGTTCAATTTCACAATCATTAATAATGGAAAACAAACAAGTACACAAACTGTATTTTTGAAAGGCGGAAAATGCATGATAAATGCATTCCGAATATTATTCTTTTCGTACATATAGCATGTATAACTTTCATGTACAACATATGTTTTACACATATTCAAAATTGAGTGATGTAAAATAAGAAAATGCAAGCCAACACTAAATTGTGTACATATTCAAAGTTTCTTTAATACATGCATATATATATATATATATATATATATATATATATATATATATACACACACACACACGCACACACACACACACACACACACATACACGGTGTCCCAGGAATAGGTGGCATAACTTCAGGAGCGTGTTCCTTACATGTAAACAATGAAAGAAGTTTATATGAACATAGATCCAGAAATGTTTGGTTTCCGAGTTATAGGCTGTCACAACACGTGCTCACTGGAATTTGTCTATATTCCTCATTTGGTCTATGGCACTTAGTTCTTCACAGCACTCTAGAAGAGATGTTCAAAATGTCCACCTCTGGCCTCAATACAGGTCACACATCAACGTCGCATGGCCACTCGAATACGCTCCCAAATGCCTGGCGTGTTCCGTATTGTCTCACAACCTGGTACAATACAATTGTGGAGAGTATTCACATCTGCAGTGATTTCAAATGGCCCCATAAGTTTAAATCCGAGGGGTTTAAATCGGGTGAGCATGGAGGCCAAGCAATTGGTCCACCTCTACCGATCCACCGAGCAGAGTACCTTTGATTGAAGTATCTGTGGGCAACAAGACTAAAGTGTGCGGGAGCACCATAATGCATGTAGTGCATTTGCTGACATATGTTCACTGGAACATCTTCCAAGACGGGCCTCTACAGCATTGTCATCTACCAAACCATACACGAAGTGCATATTTGCTCGTTCCTGATTGGTGTACATGGTCTCAACAATGCCCACTCATCAAATACCTGGTTGTGTTACAGGAAACCACCTGTGGAAGATACACACATTCCAGTGAGCACGTGTTGTGACAGCCTATAACTTGGAAACCAAACATTTCCGGACCTATGTTCATATAAACTTCTTTCATATTCCTGAAGTTATGCCACCTATTTCTGGGACACCCTGTATATACAGCATATAGGTCTATTATTTAATATTTATATTCATTACATAATCAATTCATCCATCTCATACCAAACCAACAGCAAAAAATTATATAAATTGTCTCTCAAATGTGCATGCTCCTATTCTTCGCAACAATTGTTCATGCATTCAAGACAAAATCCGTTAAGAGAAGTCTTATTTTTCTCTCTGGTAATTTACAATGCATTACAGAAAACAATCATATTGCGAGTGAAGCGAACAAGAAAAATTTTAATCCATTTTTTTGCAAACTGAAAACAATATTGATTTAATAGGGCTCAAATAATTTCATGAGGCACCATGGCATTCTCTCGTTTACAACTTTTATCATTTAGATTGTTCGGCGGCCAGGGCAGACTCCCGCCGCTCCCTAGCTACGGCTCTGAACTTGACGAAACTAAGAAAATTTTATGAAATGTATTTTTATATACATAAAATTTGAAATCGAGGGGGATGATTGCCTCTCTGTGCCCTCTGCAGGTGCCCTTGGTAATGACCAAAATGACTTAAATGACACATAGTACTCCTTGTGCAAAAAACAAACACTATTTAGCCAGTTCGAACTACAATGCCTTTGCAGTTTAACATACAGGAATGGGCGTCTGGAGGGGAGCAAGGGGACTGTGCGCCCCCCTTGGAAAATGGATGTCTCCATAAACTTATATATTACACACATGTATTTAATTTAATTCACAGTAATTTATGTTTATTATTGGAAGGATTATTTTCTTGTAGTTTACGGTTAATACAAGCATAAGGAAACAGTTTTTCGTTGTGACGTTTCAGGAGAACACACGCTCCCTTCATCAGACATTAATTTATATTTTGACTAAAGATACAGTTATAACAATGGTTAGCAATTTTTTAAACAAAAAGAATCCGTTATATAATGGATGTTGTCAATGTTACATTGTTGTAATATAACAACCTAACTGTGAAAAGAAGCAGTCTGTTTTATTTTTATTTCAGATAAAAAAAATTTGATCACATTATTTTAAAATTATGAATCCCAAATATCATCAGGTAATTCAAAGTCATCATTGTTTTCACACAGTTTCTTGATGTTTTCTGTTACATTAAATTTTAAAGATGGTGGCTTACTCCATTTGTGAAAAAGAAAACTCCATTTTGGATCTATGTTACCATTTTCATTATTTAATTTATTCCAGTGTTCTTCTGCAATGAACGAAGCTTCCCAGACATTCAACTCTATGTTTCCCGTCAATCTTTTTAAAACAGACTGCTTCCTTTCAGTTAGGTTGCTATATTACAAAAATGTAACATTGACAACATCCATTATATAACGGCTTATTTTTGTTTAAAAAATTGCTAACCATTGTTATAACTGTATCTTTAGTCAAAATATAAATAAATGTCTGATGAAGGGAGCGTGTGTTCTCCTGAAACGTCACAACGAAATACTGTTTTCTTATGCTTGTAATAACCGTAAACTACAAGAAAATAATTCTACAATGCAAGCAATGCGTACATACAAGAAAAACTATTATTGGAAGGATGTTGTAGGAACATGAGAACTTCATTCTGAATGTTTCTTTTTCGAGGGGGAATAACTATTATGGGGGGAAATATGTCTCGTTTGCCCCCTGGAAAATATTACCATCCTTGCCCCTCCCTGGAAAAAATCCTGTGGACGTTCATGTATACAGGGTGTCCAAAAAATGTACACATGTTAACAGGAATATCAAAATCAGTGTACATTGCATTTTGGAAGAGAGACATTCCAAGAGGAGTCCATGCTCTCAATGCAGATGATCCTGATCAATGAGCGTAGTTTTGTGATTTGTACTTGGCAAGGTGGATTGGATAAAGAGGTTCAGAAGAATATCCTCTGCTTTCACCAGACCTTACGCCACTAGATCTTGTGTATGGGAATGCATAAAAGATGAAGTTTACAGTACAAAACTGACAGAGTCGAAGAATTGAAGGCAGCCACTGCATGAAAATGCACACAAATACCGAACGAAATAATATTTTTTTCAACGCTTCGTGTTTCTAGCAGTACTGGAGCAGAAGGGTCGTCAGTTTGAAATCAAACAAAATATTCACATATGTAGATTATTTTAAATTTTGAAAAGAAACTATCTTAATAAAAAGTAGGACACCCTGTATTGTTATTAGCTTCACAAGAATGTCATTTTCAGAAACTTATGACTTGACACATTATCTAAAAGGTTTACGAAACACATTTTTATTATCGATTTAGACGAAAAACTAATCACTTCAGTGAAAATAACGATTGAATAGCACCCTGCGTCTCGATCCAATGTACAGCTTAGGGCAACCAAAGTACAAACGAAATTCTTTTAAGGAAATATCGAGGGCGGAGTGCCGCTATAGGAAAAATATGGCAAGGAATAGCCTCATTTCTGTAGAATGAGAGTAGATTGATTCGGAAATTTCAAACAATGAAATACGGGGCATTTAACGAAACTGGTCGTTCTTGTACATATGTTACAGGATATCTGGGAAGTAAAGTGTAGAAATAGGGGTGGCTTAAGGGCGGTACGACTGCCCGGATCGTAGTCCTATGGGAGGGAGCGCCGACTGTTTGTGCACACACTTTATGCACAGAAAGGCTAATCGGGACTGGACCTGCAGTTTAAAGTAGGATCCAAACCACTATGGGCCTCTACCGACCAGGTGTGTGGTTACTTGTTTTAAAAGAGTTGGATTTACTGTTGACGAGAATAAATTGAAGTTACTGCAGCTAATAAGTACTGTATATAGCAAAATCATGTAACAGTTTAAGCAATGAGATTACTGTCATTTTGATGTCATTATGTAGGTATTAAATAAACACATACCTACAATAAACGTGTTCTTAACAGTGACACTTGAAGTACTTTTAAAGCAATTTTTTTCGTTATTAAAACAGCAAATATATAAATAGCATGGCCATGTTTTTTTTTTGTTTTTTTTTTTTGGAGGAAGGTGGAAAGTTGGAGGACCTGGGTAGAAGGATTTTGTGCAAAAATGCACCTCGCCCGGTTGGAAATTTTGTCTTGAGCCGCCCCTATGTAGGAAAAAAAATCCGACACTCTCTCCAACGTCTACAATTTCTTAAATTCGCACACTGGTTGGGTGTAATGTGTCTGCAGTTTTGTCACACGCGAGTGCATGCAACAGGCCATGAGAGTTTGCGTAAGCGTTTGATCATATGACGCACGCACCGTCAATCGCTTATTTAAAATTAGTTCCGTAATACCTTTCCATTCACGCCTCGGCCATTTCCGTTTATGCATCGCTGATCTGCAAGTTAAGATCTTGCAGTGTTCGTAAAAGGTCATGCAAGGCTATCAGCTGATTCCCGTACACGCTGGGGCAGGTAGACACAATGAATGAACGCCGCTGCCTATATATAGGGGGGGGGGGGGCAGGTAAGTCCCAGTTGGCCCGAGGCGCCGTGGCCTGCTCGCGCCATAAAAGGAGTCGGTGTCTGACAAGAGGTCGCTCGCTTCCCCTTTTATGGCAGCCAGAAGCACTCGTATGAGTCAGACGATCTGCTCCGTACGGCTCTTGACTGCCAATTGACCGGCGCTGGAAAATCGTCCAGAGGTGGACTTACGCTCGGCATTTACGGACATCGGACGCGGATTCTATTACAGAACGTGTGATATGGTCACGAGAAAAGGCTAAACTTGGGTACCTGGCTTTCACGTGACCTCTCCACCATACCGAATAAAGGCCTAGATCGTAATAAACACGGAAGTTTCTTCTAATGCGAAATGTGTAGTAACTTTCTATGCGTGCCACATTATGGAAATTGGCCCAGAGAGACAAACTGAAGAAAACTGCTTTTAAATAATATCTTCCCTTTTAAAAAGCGCTTATCAATAAAAACTAATAAGCGCTCCAGTGTCAAGTGTCGGTAACACAAAAACTACCAGAGCTATACAGATAAAATCTGTTGGGCGGACTGCACTACTAAATAAATGAAATCTACAGGGTTGTCTGCTTGATTGTGGGACAACAATCGATCAAAGTTACCTGTCGATATCTCGAAAACTAGCCAAATTGAAGATCTAAAATTTTCCTGCAACTGAAAACTAACAAACGCTGATTTATCACGACAAATTATTTCGTTGATCCGTCCGTTTGTCCATGAGGGTCAAATAATTTAAATACCACAATCAATACATTTTTAATATTAAGATATCCTTGAAACCACTGGAGCTAAAAATACTGCGAAATACTCATTTGAGGAGAAATTTACATTCTTGATTGGCGCCAAGAATATAAATTACAATGTTCTGGTTGACAATCGATACAGGTCGACTTCTCGGAAACACAAAACCCGGCGAACTGAAATAATACCTATCTAACGCGATACACTAGGACCTCTAGCTGTCTCTGTGGTAAATAACAACCTACGGTATATATGTTTAACCATCCAATACTCAGGAACAAATAAAGGTCCAAACGAGTAATTTGGTGTGCCGAAAGACGACCTGATTCTACAAAATGTTATCGACTGGTCTGTTTTGTCTGCTAATGACAGTTAAAAATTGAATAATTGGCATTATAGCAACTTATTCCAATACGTAAAGGTATATTATATATTCTCTGGTTAAAATGCCGATAAATTAAGGTTAGCTAATGCATGCCTTGTCTCAGACATCTTTGGGGAAAACATCTGAAATAGAAGATGCGAGAGATTATTTTCAATCTATTGTGAAAACAAAGTTGATGTAAACAAAACCACCTGACTTGAGAGAAATAAGTTTATTTCCATCCTGTTACCTCTGGTGCGATTTTGTCCATGAATATATTGATTGTAGCTGTATGACTAATAATATGAGGTCCCACACCTTCAATGTAACAGCTACGTTGAGTGGTATGGCTTTATCACATGCACTGCCGGCCCCCGTGGCGGACTGGTTAGCACATCGCACTACGACGCCAGGGGTCCCGGGTTCGAATTCTGGCCTGGGCATGGATGTTTGTAAGTGTCCATTCATCAATTTAATCATATCATCACTCATCTCCATCCCAATCTTCGCAAATTAGCCAAAAAAGTGACAGAAAAAGCGAAGTAAAATAAATCAAATAAAAAAATCGCATGCACTATATTCGTACGCGCAAGATTCCTACCGTTGGATTAACAACTTGGATTTCAAACAAACCACTTGTATTTGTTTACATTAACTATGTTCTTACAGAGGACAGGGAATAGTTCTACCTCCTAGTGGGTGTAATTTTTCCCGTTAGAATGTTCGTGCCTTTTTTTGGTAGTTGCATGACAGTCGGCATTGACGGTCTTTGGTCATAATTTTTCCTATCAACTTTCTACAGTGTAAACTTTGCCCTAAAACATCATTAGTGATACCTATCCACCAAAAGGGAGGAAAATAATGCTCAAATTATAGGGAGATATCACTTACAGTTACAGCATACAAAATACGTATATGCAGCAAATAAATTAAAGAAAATGTAACAGAAGAGAAAATTGGAGAACAGTGTGGCTTTCTAAACGGTCACTCGTGTATAGATGCTATACTTGTAATGAAACAATTAATCGAAAAAAGAAAGTCATTTAATTGTCCACTTTATGTCCCACCTGTTCAAGCGGCTCTGCTGCCCACCCAGTGTGGTATAAAGTCGGTACCTGGCGGAAACTCTGGAGGGTAAAGGCGGCCAGGGGCATGGTATTGATCACATCACCCCCACCTTCGGCCGTGATCAAGAAAGTGTGGGGGCCCTAACTCCGCATCCCCTATACGTCTTCATGGCGTGGTGCAATAATGCACAGGGGAGCACTTTACCTTTTCTTTTACTTTATGTATTATATTTGGATCTTGAAAAGGCATATGACCAAGTAAAAAAAATCAAACAAATTATGGTAAGGCTTAGAAAATGATCACGTCCCAAACAATTTAGTAATGTAATAGAACCTTTATGAAGCTACATTAGTGAAAATCAAAATAGATCACGGAAGAATAACTGATATTGATGGCAACAAGAGAAGATGATCTACAAAGGTCTGTTTTGAAACTTCAATCTATTCTTACAAACTACTGTATAACATGAAAATTTCAGAGGATAAAACAAAGTCAATGACAATAAATGGGAAAAAATAAAACTTCCTAGAGTAAAAATGGTGATAACAGGTAACAGACTTTAGATATCTGGGAAGTCATATTTCACAATTCGAACGCAAACAATGTTGTGAAAAAATTAATAAAATGTAACAGAAATAGATTAAATAGAATTTTAAAATTTTGGAAACAAATGAGAAAAGAAATTCAAATTAGATACCATACCATAATTTCAAAACCGTATGGTAGCGAATGTTGGGCTCTTCGTCAACATGATAAAACTAGAATAAATTGTTCACGAATTAGATTCTTGTTGTCTTTAAGTGGAGTAAACTTAAGAGATAAAATTATAGACGTGAAGAAATCCGAGTTGAAGCAATGGTGGACGAAATTTAAAAGTATCGGTTAAAATGGAAGCAACATGTTCTGAGGATGCCAGATCGCAGTTTGCTTCAAAAATTATTAAATGACAGGCCAAAAGGGAAAATAAATTTAGGAAGACCATATCGCCGACGATGGAATGGTCAATTTTTGTAGTCGCAGAATGGGCTTTGGTTACCCAGACCTGCAAGAGGAAGAACAAAAACAACATAGTGTATCCCAAATTGTCCAATGTTAACTTATTCTATTTTGTAGAGGACATTGACGACCAAAATGAAACTACTGTTACAGACACATTGGTGGAGGGGAGGGATGCACGGCAATCCCCTCCAGCCCACGGACTATAAAATGCCGTCTCGGTGAAACCAGTGCATGACTCATGTTTCGCCCACTCATAATTAGCGCCCAGATTTTTTATGCAATTCAACATTTCATTTCAGCGTGTTTGGTCGCTCAAAAACTTAAAAAGTATCGACGAATTACATTACTGTGACAATCACGTTAACTTTCTTGGTTTACATATCCTAAAAAATAGTTTATCACAAAACCCAGATTATCCGAAACGATTTTAAAGTAAATTTTAAATACATAAAAACACTTTTCCGTCGCCATGATCCTTATTTAATGAGATAAGAATGACTATGCAACAACTATTTTCTAAAATATTATTTTCAGTGACCAGAACGCTACATTTTAAAAGTAGCTTTGCTCCAGCCACACTTATGATACCCATCATTCGATATATTTTGATTGCAGTGTTACCATCTGAGAATGACAAGGTGCCTATGTATTAGTGGCATATCAAGTCAAATTTGATCTCTGAATTGCACTTAGGATGCTATCCAAATTAATGTTACAGCTGAACATAAATGAAGGGCTCGGGTGTAAAACATGGTAATTTTTGAGTTACAAAGTAAAATGTGCCATGTTTCAATTTTCAAGTGAAATTGCCATGTCATACAATTTCCATTGGACTCAGTGAAACCTTGTGAAATTTGTAAACACAACACGAAAACAATTTATCTACAGTATAGCTTATAATAACATTTTTTTCTTAATGAACTCAGAAATGACCAAAACGTCACTTACCATGTTTTACACCCAAGCCCTTCAAATATAATTTGATGAAAAGATTATCTCGGGCTACCGACCAGGTGAGTTGTGGAAATGATTCCAAGCTTTCGAGAGCTAACGTCACTCTCATCTTCAGGGTAGAAGTTCGTTAGCTCTCAAAAGCTTGGAATCATTTCCACAACTCACCTGGTCGGTAGCCCGAGATAATCTTTTCATCATTCGTCGCCAGGAAAGCTTCAAGGCTTACTATAAATATAATTTGTTAGGATTACTTATGTTTACATATTAACATGCGTTCAGTAGGATTAATTATTTCATTTTTAATACAATAACATGAAGTTAGTATTTTAAACGAAAAATATCAATGGCAACCATGACGAAAAACTAAATGAGAACGAGGGAAAGGTGACAGTATTTATACTTTTTGATAAGAAACAAAGTACACATATCGAACTACACACTTACAAACAAGGCGACATTTACTTTTCATGTTTTACTGATGCAAAAAGACAAAATATTCTATTGCCACATACAAAATTTACCTTGAAACACTGAGAAGAAAGGTTTCTATAGCGAAAATTTCGTCACAAAAAAATTGTAGCGACACTACAGCTACAAATTGTGTAGCCAGCTACAGTAGCGCGCCACTTCCGACCACTGTTTATTTTACGTTGTAGCTTCTTAAATGTACAGAACATATTTCGATCCCAGGTGTACGATACCTGGTGGAGGCACATAGGAGTTCGAATTCCACTTTAAACAGTAGATTCAGTCCTAATTAGCCTACCAGTGCCAAAAAAGTTGACTTACTCAAGTACTCAAGCAAAATGCAGGGAATGGGGTGTGTATATTTTGGGATTTTTCCAAGTTATTTATTTCTATATAGGATTTTTAAAATTTTATGCATGAATGTCGCATTTCTGTGGACCCCATAGTTATAAGGTATAAAAGTAGAATTCGCACTGCATGAGTTTCCCGCCTCACTGAAAATTGTTCCTGCAAGAATTTGCGAGAGCCATCTATGATTCCTGACAGAAGGCACTGCATATTTCTCTATGCACGTACACATCATTGCAGCTGTTATCTGACTGCGTTTCTCAATTGTGGTCTTCTGGTCCAACATGCTGGACTGTGTATATATTGTTGGGTGCATAACTTGGATTTTGAGGTACTCAGATTGGGAATCTTGAAAGTCACATCGACGTCGCTTGTTCTTGAAAAACTTTGGGAGAGAGCTGGTCAATGATCTCGTACAGAGAAGACTTTAGAACCCTTCACTGCTGCTGTCTGGAGTTCGTATTTAACTTAGATCATTGGGGGTGGATATTCAGAAACCACACGCTGCAGCGACTGGAACAGGTATTCAAGAGTCGCATAAAAAGGTACGTTGCCAGCTGTGCCCATGTACTTTGAACAGAAAGGTGAAGACCCGATGCACAAATTGCCATATCCAGCGTTGCCCGGAACCCCAGCATACCATCAGTGATGTGTGCGCAGTGAACATTTAGAAATGTTAAAATGAATGTGTAATTATGATAATGTGAAAGTGAAGTTATGATAATATTCTTGGTTTTATGAATAAAAGTGTGTAATAAAATACCTCAATCGGAGTTCATTACTAAGAGAATACTTAGATTACCGCAAAAGTCATGTAAACAACAATAAATGCGTGTTTTAAAATGTGGGGGGACAACAGGTCATAATAGGGCATATTACGGAAGGACAGAGTGATAAGGTTAAAAATTGAAAAAATCTAACAAGGGTGCCCCAAGATTTCAATCTCATTCCCAAGGATGCGGGGAACGTAAAAAGGTTCGGAATCCCTGCTCTGGCAGATATTGAACCATATCGATAAAAAGCTGTCTAACACTGCACCGTTGAGTATCCACAAGAAACGAAAATCTTGTATGCACAAAGTGCGGCTTTGGTTATGCCATAAATATATACGTATATAGTATATGCTTGAACTGTGTCACTCATATTCTTATTTCAGTTCTATTACGTCATCCTCTCTTTCTAGGTTTATTGCGACAATGAGGACTGACTGATGAAGGAGAAAAGAACAGAATGACCCCTTTAAGCCTTACTTAGGATTCGAACCTACGTCCCCTGACTTTGTAATGAGCAGAGATGTTTTCGAGATCGAGACAGCCTTGTAAGAATGGAGACGAGATCATCGAGACTATATGCCGAAAGGGACATAATTTTAAACAACCAAAAAATTATAATTGAAAATAAAAATATAATTGTATTAACGGTTAGTTCAAAACCAGTATTTTATTAATATAGTAGTTACAATCAATATCCATAGTCACAGAGGTGCATTGTAAGTTTTGCTGAAGGTTGGATACTTCCCAAAAAATAATCCTGGCTACGACCCTGTACGCAACAACATGTTCTAAGGGAGATTTCATACCGCACATGTTGCTTTGGAACGAGCCAATCAACAACAACGTTTCATACTGTAGTTGAATGACAGGCAGCAGACGCCTGCCTTCGATTGGGGAAATCCTCAAGCGAAACGTGTCGCCTGCCACTTCGATTGACTGATTGATTGTTTTTAAGTCCACTTTATGCACAGTAAGGGCCCTATACAGTTTAAAGTGGGATCCGAGCCACTATGTGCCTCCACCGGGTATCGAACCAGGAACCCCTTGATTACAAGACAAGGGCGCTACCACTGCGCCATCGGGGAGGCCCCTAACCACTTCGGTGTGAAATCTCCCTAAGATAGATAATCTAGAAGAAAGTAACAAGTTACATATTACTGTAATATATAATTCTATAATTTCACTCAGTTAGGTCTTTAGAAACAACTTTCCAAAAACTAGTTATTCCTTCATCTTAGTTATTTTTGGTGAACTTCAATATTTTCCATGGGTCGCTGGGTCACGTCCATACCTGGTTTGGGTCGTGGTAAAGAAAGATCGAGAGCCGCGGATGGAAGGCGTTTCTGTGTAAGGAATTATTGAGTGGAAGTGGGTCCTAAAGAGTGTCCCAACAGGCAGAATAAGGATTTGAGCGGGGTTTCACGAAAAGTGGGTGGATGATACCGTTGGCTGCGTACCAGCTGCAGCCACAAAAGGCCCGGTCCCAGTGCTTAGATTGAGAGATAGCTCGGCCGAGTTCTAGTTCAAGGTGTGCGACGGGGACATTTATTATTTATTAGCAGCCGTGAAGGGCAAGGCGAGCGGGATGGGCAGGCAGAAGGACGAGCGAGTCTCTACTTGGACTTGAACTTAAAGGAACTGGTAGCAACAATAAATCAAAGGTGTGAGGACTAATCACCGGAAGTTTCCAGTTTGTTCACCTCTTCAGTTTTATCTTCCCAATCAAATTCCATTGCAGTTACTTTGCTCCAAAACTACCTAAGTTCCAGTTGAGATAATTATCTATCTCGTAAAACGTGTTGCATACATGTAGGATGTTCTTTATTTCCCTTTTGTTGATGACCACATGAAATGAACACAAATGTTCATTAAATTAATAAACCTCAGGTTCAAATATGAAAATATGGAGGCAAGAAATTCAAAGTAAAAGTAAACCTCTACACTTGAAAGAAGTGGCGTAATGTTAAAAAAACATCTTTCGTATTTTTTTAAACCATGATTTTGTTCTTTACCACTGAAACATTCAGAAAAGTAACTGTTAATTTCGCACCGTCCCTTCCAACTTGACACAGTATCGTCTCGTCAGTCTTTGGCCCACGCCAGGGCAGTTTTCTTTCCTTTGAATTTTCCTCTTTTTTTTTCGGAAAACAGCTAAATTCTAAAATCAGAACAAAATACATCTGTTTAGAATTCCGTCTAGAGCATTCTCGTGAATCTTCATGTGTCTTGCTTTCGCCATTGTCTAGATATTATCAATAGTTTAATAGACTTAGGTAAAGGCGCGCAGCTGTCCACTTGACCCATACACTTTATGTTAATATATTTCATGTATCCGTGACTTTTAGATTCTTACCATGCTAACTACTTCTGTAGCATAGTAATATATATCATTAATTAAATGTGATATAAAACTTTACATATTTTGTCATATATTTTAGTAAAATATCAAACATCAATAAAAATGTTGTTGGCATTCTCATATTCAGACTCCATTCATTTGTACGTACATGCAAATGTATATGCAAAAGTAAAAATGCACTTGTTAATATTTCACTAATAAAATAATATTCTCCTTTTTTTGTTACAATTATGGTAAATGTTAACCAAGTTGATCAGAATAAAGGATGCAGTATTTTTATATACAGAAATAAAGTCCAGAATATTGTTATTATTTTAAACAAAGAAAAATAAACTAATATGAATTAAAGATCTTTTAGTAGTTTTCGGATTCTTTGAATTTCTCTATCTCCTCACCTTTATAAGCCATAATGTGATATAGTGAAAGGTTTCTTTTACCGTAACAATAAGACAGTTTCATCAATATCGTGCATCAAAATAAAAGAAAAGGTATTATCAAACATTTTTTTCATTGATCAATGACTTGACACAAAAAAGTTCCGTAAGTAGGACGTGTGGGTATAAGCGACCCAACAACTGGAAAACACCTTCCTCACCACTTGATTACATGAATCACGGCTAAGAAGATCGGGGAAGATACAGAGACACCCAGCACCGTTGCTAGTGTAGTTTCACGCGTCATAGCGGAAATACTTATACAAGAAATAGTTATAGGTATTTTATTAATAAATTAAACCACTTCTCCGTGAATGTAGTACGCTATAGCTAGCTCATCATGTCCTACAAATTATATTTTCAAACTTAATTCATATTCTGAACGGATGGAGCTCCAAATGATGTCTCAATATAAAAAGGGGCTACATAACCAAAAGCATCGTATACCCTAATCACATTAACATGGATGCAATTGTCAAGGGCGTGCCCGAAATAATGTAACTAATAAGAAAGCATGAAAAGTTGGCGATATTTAAACCACAATGCTGCTCTTTCTTGCTGCGTGTGTGTATCTTGATACCTTAATGTAACTATTCATCCTCATCGTCGCGTTTTGCCTAAGAGGCAAATAAGTGATGTACAAGAACAAAAATTCAAATGCTGTATACCTCAGCGATTCTCAAACTTTTATTTACCGTGGGCCCCTTTAGGTAGATTTTCTCGTGACAGACCCCCATGACTAAAAGCGATATTTGAAGTCTTAAAGTTAATTAAATATTTTTATGTAATTGTTCATCATGGTCTTTGATTACAATTATGTAATTTATTACAATATTTAAGATTTTATTTTAGTAAATATAATGATGAACAGTGAATGATAGCCTAATGTTACTTTAGGCTGGTGATGCATTATGAGTTTCGGTTCCAAGTTAACCAACAGGTTTCTACACTAATAAAGAAGAGTAGAAAACGGTGTTTCTACCAAGTGCGTTGTTAGGAACACTTGGAATGTTAGTGACAATGATTCTTCATTAGCATGCAATGTTAATTTGATATTATCCACTATCTACTGCTTCTAGTTTTATCTATTCTAAACACTACGTTCGAGAGAGCACCTTTTCTCTCGTCTTCAGGTGAACAAATTTATTTTTTGCGTTGGTGGGGATCGAACCTAGGACGGACCTGGAATTTTGCTATAGGAATCCCGTGTGCTAACGAACTGCTCTTTGAAGTCTTCACGGCAGGAACGTAGCCAGGATTTTATTTCGAGATAGGCTCAACCTTCCATTGAAGAAAGTGTGATGGAAAATTGCTGGGAAGTTATAGCACTGAACAACTTGCATCTGTCATATTATGTGAATTGTGAATACTGTTTTCATAAAATATTGATTTTGCCAGAATTGTACTTACATGCTCGCATAGCGTACAATTCAGGAATTTCGCGGCGTTTTTCACCTAATATCCGGAAATATGTTGAAATTCGCGCTGAACACTAAAGAGCACGTAAAATACAAAATTTGCGTTACTTTGCGATTGTCAAAATTAAGGCTCCCGCACCATACGCATAACTAAAGGAGGAAAGAGTTGGAATAGATTTTACATATTTTAACTCTTCCCCCTCAAAATCAGTCATATCAAAATTTACAAGTTAGGGCTCGACTGGACCTTCGACCGTCGACGGCGAAGGGTTTTCGAAATTTACTCTCTTTTCAGAAAACCGCTACGATATTCCCAATAGTTTCGTGGCGAAGTAAGCGTATCTTCCGTTAAAAAAAATATCTAGGCAACGAAAGCCGCGCGAAGATTAACGTGAATGTTCTAGAAGGAAGTCTATGTATTATTTTTTTCCGAATTTGGAATATCAACAGCGTTTTCGCTGGCATCGGACAAAGGTACAGTCGAGCCTTAACTTGTAAATTTTGATATGACTGATTTTGAGGGGGAGGGGGAGTTGAAATATGTAAAATCTATTCCAACTCCTCCTCCCTTTAGTTATGCGTATGGTGCTGGAGCCTTGCCTATTTCTAAGCTCTTGGGACCCGAGATTCATGTTCTGTCCCCGTCCCCAAAGTAAGGCCCCAAGTTACGCCGATGCTCCCGACAGATATGGCATTACACATTTCTTTGCCTGTTGTGTTCCAAATAAATGAATAAAATAAAATAAAAATACACTCCTCACAAAAAGTTTGGAATATTGTTACATTAGGCATTAGGTGATAGGCACAGCACAGCCTTGGAATTCAGCAACACATGGTATCTGTCTGTCTGCTGGACGTTCTTGTGTTTTCGCCGACATATGCCACCGTGCCTATCACCTATTGCCTGGTATAACAATATTCCAAACTGTTTGCGGGGAGTGTATAAAAACAACAGTCGATCAACAAAAGTTTGCGACATTTTCGAATTCAGCACCCTAAAATATACAAAGAAGGAGTGCTATGGTTTCTGTAAACTGTAGAGCACTATACTTTAGCACATATCTGATACGCCATTTCTTCGGGGACTCCTAGGAAAGCATGGCGCAACCGCTGGTGTACCTACATTATGGATAGCGGAACCCTTGCCAAACTTTTTCTGGGCACCCTTTGGTGATTGTTATGTAATATTCTGCAAACAAATAAAGAAACAAAAAATGCATATCCGCGATAGGCCATCCTAAAAGCACCGCAAACCAAGAAAGTCTGTAGACCACGGATCTACACTTCTGCGCCGATTCTCAATTCTCTTTCCTGCGGTGCAACTTAGCTTCGCAAAAACCGCCATCGAGAAGCCTGGACTACAGAGGAATTAGCTCGACACAAACGGGCATAAAGACGCATTTTACCAAATATGGGAACGATACAAATCAAATGTCCCGAGCTAATGAACCACGGCGGGCTTGACATTGGACGAAGGAGCCTCCCAGTTGGACCCCGCGAGCACGTGACGCCAGCGCCGCGAGTGGGCGGGAACGCAAGCGAGGAGCCAGTGCTGTGTGGCAGGGAGCGATCGGCGGAGGCACCAAGCGGTAAGCGAACATCTGTTGTTTTATTGCTAATTTATGTAATTGTAGCACTATGTAATTCACGTGCAACAATGCCTGGCGTGTTGATCTAACACTTATACGCGCACTGGTCATGGTTTGAGGTAAAGGAGTTGGGTTATTACTGTCTAATTGCTTGATTATTGTAATCGGTGAATGTGCACTAACTATTGTGCAAATATAACTTCCTAATTGTGCAGCACAGTGCTATTCCGCTTTCAGAAATATTTAAATTATATTGCAGTAATTACTGTATCGAGATTATTCGGCGTTTATTGAAACGCGGTAATTCAGAAAACTGGTGCTTCATGGTGCGTTAAGTGATCGACTGACCGTCTCGCCAACGAAGATTCAGGTTCGAGTCCCGGTCTGGGCGTGGGTTTCTTTGCGAGTGCCCCTTGATCAATTTTATCTAACAGCACTGGTCGACAGTGATTTTTAATGAATAATTTTCGCATATTCTTGCGTTTTTTGGACGTTCATTCCGAACATGAAATCAGATTCTCTCTACATCATGGGTTCACCAACGCTTGGACAGTCACGAAATTTTGCCAAAATTAGCAGTTTTTTTAAGTTTTTTTTTTAAGTGTGGACTAAATTTTGCGTCAACCTTCGTTGATTAGCTTTCGTTTTCAAGTAATACCAGGAAATGTCACGGAAACCACAAATGTTCTCGTTATGCCCTCCTACACGCAGATACCATAAATTTGCACAATCGCGATAACACCGAAAAACGTTAATGTTAAGCATTGTCCGAATTAGGGCATTCCAGATGGGGAAGTGGTAACCCTATCGTTTTGTAATCAAGGGGTCCTGGGCTCAGTGCAGAGAGAACTCCACAATAGTTAACATTATCCCATACATTAGGCCCGACTCCATTATTCCCTTGCAACAGTTTTGCTGTCCATAGGCTTTCTCGGTTTGTTATCCCTGGGTAGTAAATTAACTGGTTTTTATTTCTCATTCCTGTTATAACCTTTTAATTTCATAATTTTGAAATAAAATAAACTTGTCAGTTTCTATATTTAAGTTTATTTTGGTCAATACTTCCAAGAACATGTGTATGGTGTTTGGAAACAAATTATAGGTTCAGGGTTCAGAGGATTCGAAATAATAGTCAAAATACTTATTATTTCGTTTTTTCAAATTGGAGTTGAATATTCCATTCTTCTAATTTTTTGTGTAACAAACCACCATTACTTGACTTGAAAACTTATATTTTTAGATCCACAAAGTTAGCATGTGCTCTAATTTTGTATCTACGGTAGTTTCAATTAAAAAAAGAAACAATGAAAGTTCACGGAAATTTAAAACTAAAACTGGGTTTTCATTGGATGACCCTTGATCAGCGCATCGAGCTCCGTCGCCGATGATTTCTGACTTTCACGACCGAAGCCTGCTACTTCTTATCAAGTATGCTAGTTCCCCGATTATCTTCGCGATGCTGGGTCAACACTGAAATTCTGGGGTCTCCCACATATTACAGAACCAAGAAGAAATATATGAGTCGCTTTCGATGCACCCCTAGTTTCTTTAAGTTGTATTTTAAGATGACTTCACAAAGTAACATCGCATGAGTATACAATTCGTCCCAACATAGCACTTCAGCATAGGAGTACAAAATTGTTTTCACTTTAAAATTTTCCTGTTTTCCAATTACTGATTGAATGATTGAGTTGGTGTTTTGTCCACTTTATGCACAGTAAGGCTAATCGGGACTGGACCTACAGTTTTTAAAGTGGAATCCGAACCACTATGAGCCTCCACCGGGTATCGAACCCGGAACCCCTTGATTACAAGGCGACGACGCTACCACTGCGCCATCGGGGAGACCCTCCAAATACTGACAAAAAAGGAAATTAATTTACATTATTTAAGGGTTGTTTGTTTTATACTTAAATATAATCTATACTTTCTAAATTGCTGTAGCAGTTTTCCACATTAAGTTATTTTTACTGAAGGAGTGCTTTTCACAACTTTTATAAATATCCAAGTAGTTTCTGAAACATTTATGGAGAACAGAGTTGTTAAATCTCAAATGTGAGCCAAGTGATCAAGAACGTGGAAAACAATCCCACGAGGATTTATCGTTACTTCCATAGGTGAGTTACTTATAGAAATCAAACATACGCATAAAACCAACGATTTACCAGACCACTGCCCATTATTTTCATCGGTAACTATTTCAAACAAAATATCCCTTCGGCGCACCAACTGCGCTAAGTATACTTTATACCGGTAGGCAGGAGTTCAGGCATCCAGAACTTTCCGTCTAGACGGCGTAAAGTCATTTGCGGGGTGTAAAGGCGTATTTAGCGCATACAAGACTATAAATCGGACTTTTGTGAAAAAGAGTTCGTGGTGTGTTGGAGGTATGTAAATAAATTACTAATCGTAGGTTTAAAGTCACCGTATTGTAACGATTTCGCTCAATGACAAGTTTTGTTCTGGACTCCAAAGTACTGTAAGGTAGAGTTTCTCAACCGCCCGGCCGCGGCCCGTCTTCTGAAGTTTGCGAATGGCAGCCAAGCTGGAAACCAACTGGAAAGATGGCCTCTCGTTCGGGTTTCGAGTTCGACTGCGATTACAGGAAATGATTTCGCGACAATGGCGGTCATACGACCTAACCGAGGGGGGGGGGGGGCGTTGCTTCCCGCCTACAAATTTGGGGTTGACGGACGGGCACTACGGTCAATTTACTTTGCGCAGCAATTTTTATGGAACACGCCAATGAAAACCAGCACTTTATTAAATTAATTTAATGATATTGGCCTGAGGAAACGAAATACTGTATTCCATTAGATGCTAATTTTATATTTGTAAACATGCCTAGACACAATCGAACTGATACTCTCTATGATTATTCCCTAATTTATTTATTACATTGCAAGGCCACATATTAATTAACGTATAAAGTAAAAAAAATAGAAAAGTATTTACGAGTACAATTGTTAGGATGGGGGCATCGACTTTTAAGAAACGAATTTACCCGGCCGGGGCTCACGAAGCTTGAGAACCACAGCTCTAAGGTATCTGATTAGTAGTGGTTAGTTCATCAGGGCAGATGAATTCACATTTTCATCTCCACAACAGACACGAATGTAGTACAAAGAAACGAAATCAAGAAATTGAACCGATGAATATGGTTCCATTACTCTACTAAGATTCAGTGCAATTACTCTTCCAACCGTCTTCCTGGCTGACGTTCACTACAGCGGCTAGGAAATTTTCACCGTTTACATAGTAAGAAACATAGGTGTTTCATCTGCCATATTGAGAGGCTATGAGTGATTTCGCGCAAATGCAATACCGATCATGAGCAGTGGCGTGTCCAGGATTTTCGAAAGGGAGGGGTTATGAGTACATTTTTAGTCAGTCCTCATTTTACCATATTTTCCTGCCTTTGACGTTCTTTTTTTTTTAAATACTGGACCAAAAGGGTGGGTAGGTTATAACCCCCACCAACCCCCCTTGGGCACGCCACTGATCATGAGCGGCAGCAAGATCTGGAATCTAGGGGGAAGATGTAGTTCTGACTTTTCTGTAAGGGGTGAAATGTGTATTTAATCGAAAACTCAATTTACTTAGTTCGAGCCGAGGTGGTCCAGTCGTTAGAATATCCGACTGCCACGCGGAAGACAGAGTTCGGTGATTTCAGGTGGAGAATTTTTCCAGCTTTGTCTCTCTTGGGTTCACCCAGCCTCCAATAAATAGGTACATGGAGGTTACCTTGGAGGGAGGGGTAAAAGCCCGAAGCGTAACGTTGATCACATTTCCTCCACAAATGTCCGAGATTGTGAACGTGTGGGGCCCTTCTCCACATCCCACCCCTTCATGGCATGTTGCAATGTGCAGGGGGTAGCTTTACCTCTTTACACATTAGTCGACAGCATTGTAAAATCACAAGTAAACGATTTTCGATTTACAATACGGCTAAACCTAATCTTGCATTTTTGTTTGAAAATCTATTATGACGAAAACGTAACAACTGTCTGTCCTACACACGAAAACACAGAAGAGTGCAATATCAAGACTAATCCAATAAACACATGCTAATGTAACGGAAATGCGTGTGCAGAGTATTAGTAAGAAACGACAAACAAACTTATTAAGATAAAGGGATATTTCAATTTAAGCGATTCCGTAACTAATGTACAGAGGAGGCTAACTAAAACAAAGATAAACAATTGTTCGTGACTGCTCTAACAGAAATTGTTTTTGAATTGTTCTTAAAAAATTGTAATTTTATTACGCAGACGGTAATTATTATTACTAATGACAGAAAATCTTACAGCAATGATAAAAACTTCAGCTCAAAAGTTTTAGTTATGGCAGTTATTTTCTAAATATTGCCGGCCTCCGTGGTGGAGTGGTTATAACAGAGCGCTACGACGCCAGAGGTCCCGGGTTCAAATCTTGGCTTGACCTTGGGTGTTATTTGTGAGTGCTCCTTCATCAATTTCATCATACCATTACTCATCCTCATATTCGCGATTAGCCAAAAGTGGCAGATAAAAAATAAAATGAACCAAATCAATCAATTAATTATTGTTTCAACATTGGAGTCTGGCCATCCTCCTCCATCCCAACACTCAACGCTCCATTACTATTCACCAAATCTGAAGGTTTGATTACCGCATTGTAGTCCAAGGGATCCTATTATCTAAAATGAAGTTAGAATTTATATAAAAAAATGTTGTTGCTGAGAATACTGCGAACGGTATATCTATTCGTGGTCTACACCACCTCGAAGGCACAGCGTGACACGTTGTTCCGTATTCAAGCCTCCGCAGAAAAAAAAAAAACAGGGAGATGGGTTGGGATACCAAAATTCTCACAAGTTCGAAAGTTAATACAGAACATTGTTTATTATAATAATGGTGCCATGATACATTGTCTATTTTTCCTAAACACTGAGGAGGCGAGGGGGACTAACGCTGGCCCCTTTTAGCATCGCCACTAGGCCTCCGCTATAGTGTAGTATTTTTTCTTTTCCTGAAAACAAAATGGTGCACAAAGCTACATGCAAAACTTTAGTGTGAATAGGGTTATTTCAAAACTAACATAATACAACTTTTCTTAAAAAAAATAGTTAATATACGAAAATCAACTGAAAGAGTGAACTTATTTCTTAACATCTTCCAATAAGTATTGGCATCTTTCTGGTTTAATCACGAAGGTGAGGATTAATGATGAATTAATTATGAATGAAACGTAAAGAAGTGTTATACATTACCCAGAGTTTGAACCTAGAATCTTTTTGCTTCATTTGAATGCCTTACAAAAAGGTTACGACTGAAATGTCCCCCCACCGGGTATCGAGTCGGGAAACCCTCGATTACCAGGCAAATGTGTCAGCATCTATGGTGATCGTACCACAGGAAATGTCACGTTACATTTGCATTTTTGAAATTTTGTGCCGCTTTTGGCTAATCGTGACGATGATGATGAGATAAAATGGATGAAGGAACAAGCATTAGTCGTCCCGGTTAGCATAGAGAGGCAGAAAGACAACGTAAATTAAGACAATACATTTATTTTTACATTCTTGAAACGTAAGTATGTATATATTCCTGAGAATAGTGTTACGGAATCTGCCATGGCATCCTGAGCGTAGCAGAAACGCTGCGAAAAATTCGAAAGAATATTCTTATGTCAAGCAGCCTAGATTTTCTACGAGGAAGCGCGCGTAAGAAAAGCAACAAATACCCATTTGAGTCGGTCTGCTCGCTCACGGCGTTTCTGCTCTTCCGACACGGCCGGGGGAGAGGGAGGCGTGGTGGGACGATGAGAGCGCGCCTGGCTTTTCTCGACAGAACTATGTTAACGAGACTGGGCATTCGCCGCACCTGAACATCTATCCCGCTGGAAATTAGAAATTTGACACGCGAACGAGGCAACACTCCCGTATCGGCTTCGTCACCGCAAAAATCACCCAGCATCAAATTCTCAGGCTTTTCCGTAAACCGCAAGCCAGGTTTTTAAGCATTTTTCCTGCCACGCAGCCCTCTGCCGTGTTATCTTTCTGACGGTCAAAGACATGACATGATGCCGCTTTTAGGAGAAGGAAAAAAAAAATAAAAAAAAGCAGCCCAAATCGACCACAGCGGATCTTTTCTCTTCGCAGTCCCATTCCATGCACGCTAAAAAATCAGAAAGATTCCCTTTACGTTTATATTAACCAACTTACGAACGCTTTGGCTTTTGTAGTTCAAACCTCTTTCCCGATTACCCTTCTGCCCTTCCCCCGCCCTCAACTGAAGCTTTCAACGGGGCAATAACCGAATGATAGGTGGATTGGTAAAGAAAGCAATCTTTATTACTACAAGCCAGATGCTTCATTTTTATTTATTTTCACGAGGCAACAAGCTGATAAGTCGTTGAGAATACAGTGTCTAAAAAATATATATTCGTACACCACGAATTTTACATTTTAAAGTAGTTCACTAGCAGTTGTTTCGGCCTTTTTTTTTTTTTTTTTTTACCGAACCACCTCACTTCTCAGAGTGACTGGAACAGTGCAGTTCGTCACACCTCAAAGAATGTAAAAATGTCCTGCTATAGGAAAAACGTTGAAAACCACTGGTCTAGGGGTATATTTATCCAGAGGTGCACTTAGGTTCCGACCAAGTCAACCAGATCGGCTTGCGATTCGGAACATTGGTAATTGTAGTGTGTATGTGTGTGTGTATTATATACACATAAGTACACAGGGTCTTTCATAATTCTCTCCTGGATTTCGGAAGTCGGTTGCTGACTCACGGGGATGAGAGCATGCCAGTGAAGAGAGTAAATACTGAACCCAACTTACATATGTTCCATATGTCCTCCCTTGGTGACTCGACAGACGTAAAACGAACAGGTAGACCTGGGCCATCGACCGAGACCGTGGACCGTATATGAGCAAGATTGCAGAATGGACGTCTGTCGAGTCACCAACGGCGGACATATCGAACATTTGTAAGGTGGGTTAAAAACTTGGATATTTACTCTCTTCACTAACATGCTCTCATCCCCATGGGTGAGTTAGCCTCTGAGCAACCGACTTCGAAATTCCAGAGGGAATGATGTGTGCATGTTACGAGGATATATTCATAACAAGAATTTAGCAGAAACAACTTCTCCCTTTCAAACTACAACCCACCTCAATACCGTCCCCGAGCACATAGAAACAAGAAGGGGGAATTCTCAATCATTCTCCTTCAAACGCCACCTTGGTGATGATGATAGATACTATAGGTATTGATTTTTTTTTTTTTCTAAATTCTGGGGGCCATTTGTTTTTCTGCACTAGAGGCCCACCTTGGTCTCCTTTTAGCATCACTACTGTCTTCCGTTTCCCTGCAATATTGCAAATTTATTTATATCCTGGCGCTGAATTACTCGAGGGGGCGTCTGACTACCACGCAGCAAGCCCAGGTTCGATTCCCGGGATGGGTGATCCAAAGTCGGAATTTTCCGGCTTTGTCTATGTATTGAAAATGTCAATGATCAACTTTATTTACATACTCAAAAAAAGTTGTAAAGGTGATAGAAATATATCTAGGAATAAGAAGCAACTGTTGGGACGCACACCAACACAAACTACGACATTCAGCAAAGAAACCAAAGCGTTCAGAAAATATCAAACCATGCTCCACAAATTGAAAGTTATTTTTATCATTTTCTTTTGCATCGAAAGTAGCCTATTGTTTATCTGGCTATATCCACCCACTTCTATTTTGTGGTCTAATCGCGACGATGAGCAGATGACATTGATGAATCGAACAATCCCAGTAATACATATCCCTTTAACAGGGTTCGAAGCTGGAACCTCCGTCTTCGCAGAGCTTGACACTGCTCACTCTGCCACGGACCCGGGTGTTATTTAACTACCGCATGCTACATAAAACGTTAAATGCAAGTGTACGTCCCAGAAGATAAGAAATGGTCCCTTTGACATGCGTGTAACGTTTCTAGGGATGGCCAAAAAAAATCCAGAATCCGGATTCCGAAAAATTTGAAATCCGAACTCGGAAAATATACCTAGTACTATCCGGATTTCAGAGCGAGAAGAATTACGGAGGCAAGACAGGTTCTGGAAGGATAACGGATTACAGAGGGAAAACGAATTTTGGAGGGAAAACGGATTTTGATCCATATTTTCAATAAATGTCTTCTCATGAATTTAACAATATACTCTAATCGACCAACCCAATGTCAGACTGTCTTCCACGTAGTACACCCTGGACTGCATTTAGCAGACTAACGAGACTATGGCGTCTGGACTCACAACCAGTACAATCCTAGTTGGAGCTTTTTTGTGGTTTTGTGATCTGTCCATTTCGTCTGCTTCATCTTATCACAATTCATCCTCATCTTCGCGATTAGCCAAAAGTGGAAGAAAAGCGAAGTTAAATACAACAGATAAATCAAATCAATTAATGTAATATGTCGTTCAACTAATAAAGTATGGGCTATGATAAATTTCTTCTTAAGTTAAAGGGATAAGATAAAATATCCCCTGTACAGTCACGGACACTTCTGGGTTATAACAATTCCATTAACTTTCAATGGAATCGTTACAACCCAGAAGTGTCCATGACTGTACAAAGCGAAGTACATACTGAGCAATTGAAGGGCATCAGGGAAGGGACACATAAATGAGAGAAGTGGGAAGCTATATCAAGATTCACACAGGAAAGATAGATTGGTTGAGTTGGTGTTTTAAGTCCACTTTATGCACAGTAAGGCTAATCGGGACTGAATCTAGAGTTTAAAGTGTGATCCGACAGGAAAGATAGCCAAGAGGCTTTACAACAGGTGACGACGTCGGTTACTTTCGCTACTTTTTTCTAGACTGGAGGGGATGGAGAGAATTTTAATCAGAAGATTTAGTGAACGGATTACCCATGCACGCAGATGTGTCTTTTAAAACATTGAGAGAGGGGGGGGGGGACGGAGGTAATACAAGAAGAGAAAAATGGTGGAAGGGAAAAATAAGACTTACAAAAGCAATCAGAAAAGATGAAGAAATACAAAGGAATTTGGGAGAGGGCGAGGGAATATCTGTGTGTGAAACTCAAACTTTATATCTGCCAACCCTAATATCAGTATTTGGCTCCTGCCCAGCCGGTCAAAATTTTCTGGCGCCGCGCATGAAAGAAGCCGACTGCGCTTAGTAATATAGTAGATTCCCCTTCTTTTATGAAATGATTGCACTACTTTGTGTTTTCATTTTTGACCATAAAATAATTGGTGCAGGTTAACAAAAAGTTGGTACATAAGATCAGTTCCGCAACGATCAGATGTAATCTGAATATTTTTTTTTGTACGTATGATACGAGAGCAGCGGCGGCGCCAGATTACATCAAATACCAATGAACATTTAATAGGCTTTTATGAAAATATGCCAATGAAACTGAAGACTACTAGTGACTTGTTTCAGTTTTGTTTGCTTTGGCCACTACAAGCGCATGTTTTGTAATTTTAAACGAACAAAGCTTGTTTATGCAGGCCAATGACCATATACTGTCTTAAAAAAGAAAAAGAAATTTTTAACAAAAAAAAATAATAATGGTGGAAGAAAGACAACAGCCACTAATAACTGTAGAGACTCCCTCCCCCCTAATAGAGGAAAGCAAATGAGGGTTCTCTTTCAGATTAGGATCAATGTCTGTTGTCTACAATGACAGCGGTGTTACTCCAATGTGATGACAAAGTTTTAGTAAGCCATACATAACGTAACATGGGAGATGCGGACGAAAATTAAGGGGTGCTGAAAAACCCCTTCGCACCTTCTTCCCCGCGCCACCCATGCATGAGAGCAAGGAAAGTTTGGTCGAAAGCAGAAAGAAATACGACATATAATTATGAGCCGGACCCTGTGGCCGAGTGGTTAGCGCATCGCGCTGCGACGCCAAGGGTCCCGGGTTCGAATCCCGCTCGGGCTTGGTTGTTTGTGAATGTCCATTCATCAATTTCATCACTCATCCCCATCTTCGCAAATTAGCCAAGAGGCACAAAACGCGAAGTAAAATAAACTCAATCAATCAATCATGACATTTTGTGTTGTATACGATTTCATTGTTTGAGCTCCGAAGCATGTAATCTCAGGAAGCAGATGCAAATGATTATATTCTTTCGGCGTCAGAAAGTGCTTGCGTATTAAACTGAAGCGCGAACTTGTCCAATCTATCTAAATATCTCTCTTGTGCAACTGCTACGACAGATAAGGAGCTATCGAGCAATGTGGCCATGTTTGGCGGAAACAACACTGATCACATTGCTTTTCAGTTAGCCAACTATTCCTCTTTCTCAGATTGGGATTAGCTGCAAACATATTCAGTAGACTTAGTTCCGTGGTATTTAAACATTTAAAATACGCGTGAGCCAGGATGGATCGAATTCGAAATCCGGATTCCCTCCGAAATCCAAATGCCCTCCGAAATCCGGATTTTATCAGAAATCCGGATTCTCCGTTTTTCCTATCCGGATTCCGGACTTTAAATACCCGATTTGGCCATCCCTAGTTTCGACGTCCTGAATGCTAGAGGTGGTGACAATCGGCCTGCAACACCCGCTGCCCAAGTGACTGGAGCAGAGTACACCACCGCGCGGAAAGATTGAGATTTTAATAGCGTGCATGGACAGATAACAACAGAAAACGCACAGGAAGTAATTTGCCTTGTGATTATATTATGTAAATATTATTCACTATAAAATAAGTTTAATAATTATCTATCAAAGTCGATAAATACGTTGAGGTTGCGCAACTTAGCCATCATCTAAGGGTCAGCCAGTGGCGCAACCATAGGGTAGGGCATTCCCCCCCCCCAACCTTCGACGGGAGTCAATTCTAGGGGGGGTGCAAACCTTGACGATCAAGGGCACCTGTAGGGGGGCACAGAGGATCAATTTACCCCTTTCGATTTAAAATTTTATGCAAATAAAAATACATTTCGTAAAATTTTCTTGCTCGCAATATGATTGTTTTCTGTAATGTATTTAAATAATATGTGTAGTATTTGTATATATGAATTGAATTAACTACCACTAGTAGAAATAATAATAATAATGCCATTATTGTTTTTGTTATTATTATTATTATTGGTACGTTTATCCTGATACTTGCCCCCCCACCCCCCCCAGACAAAAATTCATGGTTGCGCCTCTGGGGTCAGCCGCCGCTGAAATCAACACAATCACTCGTGAATGATAGGGAATATTTTTTTTTCCTTTTGTCAAATTAGAAAATAAAGTTCCGAAATTTTGTAATTTTTATGTAACTAAAATCAGAGGGCATATTTTGAGGTGTATTACATGTTTTTAGATAAAATGCCCTATTCGTGCCATTTCTCTAGTTTCATTAAGTTTTGCAGATACATTTGTGGAAAAATTTCTCTAAACTTTTAATACGATTGTGGCTGATGTTGATTATGTGTGCTAATTAAAACTGCACTCCCCCCCCCCAACACACACACACACACACATACATACATACACGAGAAATGTTTTAAAAATCACAGAAATTATGCTTAAAATGAAGTGCAAAAAGTATTCTTATACCTTTTGGTTACTTGTAATAATAGAATTTCCCAATAATTAATTAGATTAAATCCACACCACTGTTATTAATTAACGAATCGTCCACGTTAACTGATGGATAAACAGGACTTAGATATTCTGACTTTTAAAATTTATTTGTGTCTGGGCCATTGCTAGAAGTGAGGGTGAATGCGCGGGCGGAGGGAGGGAGGGTAACCGCCCTAGCTAGCTAATTTTTCGCAAAGCATCCCCTAGCTGTGTCACTGTCACTATGTTAAAACATAGGAGCATCATCCCCAGGCTAACTCCAAGGCTCGACCAAACATACCCCCAGCTGACATTTCCCACTTCGAGCGCTGGTCTGGGCTGAGAGCGTGAGATTCAAATGGACAGTCGTTTTAATGTTATTCAAGTTATTCAGTTACGCACAATGGCTATTAAAGATATCAAGTTGTTCCGGAGAGTCGTGTAGCGATCGAAGACTGTAATGTAGTCCTACTGAAACTGGAATTGTTGCAACAATTATCACGATTTTTCCCTTCTTTAGTATAAAAATGTATGGTTCCTCGCCAATGCTGCAGGTAACATCATTTAGATTACCGACAGAAGCAGCAGACTTGCTATTCTACTACTGAAGTACCCGGAAAATAGCTTTCCTTATGATACGTGTATTACACGATACTTGATATTTTTTTAGAAAACCCTATCTTCATTGCATTTTTGGATATTAAAAAACTATAAACTCGCAAGAATTTGAAATCATAAATTGCGATACAAGGTGATTAAAAAAAAACTTATGTAGCGGAGACCTGGACAAAATAATCCCTGTAAGGTATAGTAAACCATATTGCGCACAAACATCGCAAATACATTGAAGACTAATCCACATATATTTTTATGTACATCTTAGTTATCATTGAGAATTTTAATTGTTTTGGAAATTTTGAGTCTGAAATATAAGACGGATTAATTTCATACATAAGCTAATAACAGAATTACAGATGAACATTTTGCCTGGGTTATGGAGTAATACGATCCCCTGTTTTTTAAGTACTTAATTTTAGTTGTTTTAGTCGCATGTTTCAAAAATTTATATTTTAAGAAGGAGGCTAGTAGAAGAACATAAAACTAAACACAAAATGCAATAATCAGGCAAATTGCAAAACTATCCCTTACCTTACATCAAGAGGTTTCGAAACGGAGTCTTCTGCTGTAAAGTTTTAAGGAAAACTCACACTGACAGTCTTATGCAATCTCAACTGAAACTGGTTCATGACTACCACGCGATTGCACCACTAACAGAGCAGAAATGAAGTATGGTTGTTTTGTCTCGGGGAATTATTTTGACCTGGTCTTCCCTAGTTAGTGATTTAGGAAAAAAGGAGTACAAGTAATTTTGCGACCACAATAACTGCCATAAATTTATTTTTTGAGCTGAAATTTCTTGGACTTAGCAAAATTAGTGAAAAGTTTCTCAAGATGCTGGAAGGAAAATCAAAATTTCACAAGGTTTCTTTGACTAAAACAGTTGTATTTCAATATGGTACAGTATCCAAATCTTGAAAAACACAGCTGGGCGAGTGATGCACGAGAGAGATATTTTTTTAAAAAATAAGAGTTAGACACGTTGTTGTTTCTTTAATGTAGAACTCGACTACTCTTAATATTTTCATTAATTTTATAATTCAGTATTTTAGTCTGGCAGGTACTGTTTCCTTAAATTGTTCCTAACAAAAATATGTTTGAAAAGATGTTGATAATTTCTCATGGCCGTAAACACAATTCCAGTAAATATTACGGAAGGGTTATCCTATGAACATACATAGGGTGATTTGTTTATAATGAAAAATATAAATATCCTTAAAAAATACACATCGTACGAAAAAATATACTGTTGGAAGGAGGCCGCTAGATATTGCTTTCGGTTATGTCGTAGATAGCTTTACTGTCTGTGAAACGGATATCAACTTCATTTTTCAAACTGGAACCTCCCTATTTTATCTCAACTTCATTTTTCAAACTGGAACCTCCCTATTTTATCTCAACTTCATTTTTCAAATTGGAACCTCCCTATTTTATCTCAACTTCATTTTTCAAATTGGAACCTCCCTATTTTATCTCAACTTCATTTTTCAAATTGGAACCTCCCTATTTTATCTCAACTTCATTTTTCAAATTGGAACCTCCCTATTTTATCTCAACTTCATTTTTCAAATTGGAACCTCCCTATTTTATTGCAGAATCAAATTCTACCCAAAAATATGAAACTTTCAGTGGCGACATTTTTTTTAAAAAAAAGGTACAATTAGCAGTAGTTATAAGTAGGCAAATGCATCTTTTTTTGGTAAGGCAGAAACATTGCATAAGTAGATAGGAACGTGTTTTACACGTAAGTGAATAAATTGGGATGCCTTTGTTAGAGCATATTTTTACATTTTTGACCCTTTTTGGAGTAAAGGTCATTTTTAAAAACCTTTTAGACCGTTTAAGTCATTTTTCGACCTTTTATAAGTCATCTTATGCATTTTTCTACATTTTGGTGAAAGAAGGGGCATTTTACATGCAAATGTAACCCTTTGGAGAGAGGTTCCCGACTCTCGTCTCATTGCCTTCAGCGCAGTTCTGAATGACTGTGTTTGAAGAAACAAAGAAATTCTGTACAGTATTGTTGATACAAGCTGTTGTGTAACAATTCAGCTCAAACAATGTGATTTCCCCCTCTATCAGTAAATACATTGTCGCCAGACGGATTATTGTTTAAAACAAGGGGTACAAAGTTTTGTGCTCTGTATCCCACACTTTGTCAGGGAAGCGATTTGCACTCCATGGAATTGAAAGTGACTTAACAGCAAGTGTCTCAACTGATCTTGTTCATTTCAAGTACGCTCCTCTTGTCCGACAATCATTCACTTTTGAAAATTTGCATATGATTTTCGTTGTGTACTGCAACTCAGTACTTGAAGTGTAAAAAATTACAAAAAGTGAACTTTCTTACATTTGTACTATCATACGCAATGAACATGTGATAGATGCTGTAACGTTAATTTGTAATTTGAATTTCTCTTGGTAGTTTATAAATTTGTTTTACAAATCTTTCAGAATTTTTAGGTCATTTTTCTAAGTTTATAGGGCATTTTCTTGCATGTATTAGGTCATAAATGCATTTTTTAAAGGTCATTTTTTGTCAATTTTAAGGTCATCAAAATCCTAGCCCTAGTTATAAGCAACTGAAAATAGCAGCTGTACCACTGCTCCGCTTGCCTACCCGACGTCAAATATCAAGATAAATATGCATCGTATAAAATAAACGTTTTTGACAAAAGAGATTCAGTTTGAAAAGAGATGTAAAATAACAATATCTGCTTCATCGTAGATAGCGCCGATTTAGTTGAATTTTAAAAAAGTGTTGCCCGTAACATGAGTGAAGTACCATAACACAGTAACAAAATGAAAATAAATGCTGAATTATTTGAAATACTGAATTATCTGGCAAATCAAAATAAATACTAACAATGAATAATTGTCATAAAATCAGATGTTCAAAGTGGTGACCATTAACTTCAATGCATCATTTTGCATTTTTTTTTTTTACTTCATTCGGTTACTTACGAGAAACAATTGAAAATCTAACGACATCAACATGAAGTGACTGCGCGGTTACAGAAAATAAACGAGAATCAATAAAACAATTTTAAACTAGTCTATGCAATTGCATGAAGCGTGAAATATTCGCAATAAGACTTGATAACAAAACTACTTTCGTTTGGATAATTGAAACCAAATTTCAAAAACATTTTTTTTCCGTCTAAACTGAAAACTCATTTGTTTGTTTCGGTACTTGCAAATTTTCAAAATAAAAAAAAAATAACGATTCCTTTTACTACAGCAATAGAACACTAATCACAAAACATGTAACTTTTCATTTGGTTTATTCCACGTAATTTGTCGCATTATTTGACGTCGAGTGAGCAAGCAGAGCAGTGTTGTTCAATCACTTATAACTACTGATAAATTAACTTTTTAGAAAAATGTTCCGACCAAAAGTTTCACATTTAGCGTGTAAAATTTTGGCTTTTAAATTTTTTTAAAAAAAAACGATAGCGCCATCCTTCGGACCCCTTCCAGCAGTATATTTTTTTATACAGATTATTTTTTCGTACGATGTGTATTTGTCGAGATATTACATTTTTCACTATAAATGTATATAGATTCATTATTTAACCACGTGATACTTCCAAAATGTACGTTCCGTTCAATGTTACATTTGGTGCATTAGTCGTAGAAATTCAGTAACTTTCGACCACACCAGGTGTCCGTCGCATCGTGGCACCGGTACGTTTATACAGAAGCAGAGATTGTTCTTATAGCTTGAAGAAATCGTTGCATATACAATTTCCAATACTACAGTTCACGAATGAAAACGGTTCCTAATTCTGCAGGCGCGGCTGATTGAGAGCAGAAATACGAATAGTATGTCGCACAGACCTGGGCTCATTGTCCAAGGGTCTTGTTTCATTCGAGGCTTTAGTAAATTAAGGAGCGTAAGGTATTTGGAAAGTTTCCCTAAATTAAACTGCCTAACTATGTTACTTTTCAGTCATGCTAAGGGGGGTTGTTTGTCGAAAACATTCATATTCGTTACATCTATTGTTTAATATTAAAAAAACCTAGTAGTCTATTCTAAAACTATTTTAAAAAGCACTTTTGTATCAATAATCTCGTGACAAGATAGAAACGTCCCCTTCGAGACAGGATTCTTCAGGCTAATGAGACGAGACTTGTCAGAGCTCCGGTCTCGTCTCGAGTTGTAAATTTCTGTCTTGTTCTCGCCTCGAATTGCACAATATGAACTCTTGTTGACATACATACGGGTAACAGCGTGTCACCACACTAACTTTCACAGCGTAGAGATCATTAAGCTCTGTCCAGTTTGTTTTAAGTCCACTTCATGATAAGCTAAGCTAATAGGGACTACAGTTTAAAGTGGGATTTGAACCACTCGAAATATGCCCGAGACCCCATGATTACCACTACGCCATCGGAGAGAGAAGAGATCATTAAGGCCAACACCTCTCTCGGTTACGTCTTGCTGTTGCTGACGTTACTAGCCTTTGGGAAAAAAACAAAAACGAATTTGATCATGAAGCCAGGAAGCACAGGTCCACAACTACTACTGTACTGGATTGACTTTGTAATTACTATAAACAAAATACATGACTTATGTTAACACGATTAAGCTTGTTTCTACGGCAGAAAAAACACTACATATGTTGACAAAGGCAGTTTATATTTCAGTAAAAAATAAAACACTTAACAACGTGATGTTTCAACTCCTTATCAGGGTCTTCATCAGACTTGAAACCGAACTAAAATCTAATTTAACTTCGGTTTCAAGTCTGAGGAAGACCCTGATAGGGGGTTGAAACGTCACTTTGTTAAGCGTTTTATTTTTTTTTTTACTGAAATATAGACTACCTTCGTAAGTATATGTTCATAATCAATTGAATATCCACTTGGTATGTCCGAGATAAGAGTCGCACAGTAAATATGTTTTAGATAATTTTATTTGAGGCTCTCAAGTGCAGCAAATGTTTAACGTTGCTCATCAATCATCTTATTATAATGTTTATATTTATTGCAATAACTAGGGGTAGAATATTCAAGACTTTGCATATTTTCTTTGGTGAGAGTGACATGTTTCTGAAATATATAGAAATTCGTCATGAAAAAACAATTTAAGGTGCTTCGTTAGGGCGATAGTTTCACCTTTTCAAGTAATAGAAAACTTTTTTTAAACAGCTACCAATTTCCGAAGTACACTAAATTTGCTCGTCTTGTATCATTAAAGTAGAAATAAGCTTTTTTTAGGTGCACGACTTTGTTGGCTGGCAACAGATTTATATTTGAATACTGGCATATGGTATTCGTTGTACACTGCCATTCCGGGCTCAAAGTGAAAAAACATGGAAAACTATCCCAGCATATGGTACAGTATTGATATTTGGAATAATTCAATAAATGTAAATACATAATTTCAAATTTCATACTTTTTATTTTTTCTCTTCAGGATTTTAATTTTCAGTTTCACACGTCAAATACCATACATAAATGTATTTTTCCCTTAGACACGAAATTGGAAAGCACACGTTTCCATACCAAGGATAGGGGAGGAGACAAAAGTAAAATGAACATGAAGGTAGAAAGTGAGAAGCTGGACAACGCAATACCCTCCCAAATATGGCGAGCGGTGGACGCCGAAAGGACTGACCCCATCAGAATTCACGCATTGTTCCACTGAATAATTTAGTAGCCAGGCAGGCGCTCCACTCCAAATTTGGCAAAGTGGCTTATTACATCGGTTGCAATGCGATGAGACCTCCAAGGATATACGATTCCACAACCGCCACTTACGGGACGGTGGCTTCCAGCAGCTTTCAACCTTTCTTCTTTTTTTAGCCTCGATTGTTTTCCAAAGCAGCGTTCCTCAACCGCCAGGCTGACGTCAATTTTACCGGGCCGCGAGAGATTGTAAAGAAGTTTGCGACTTGCAGCCCGAGCTGGCAAAAATTGGAATGATGGTCTTTCGTTCGGGGTTCACCAACGATAAAGAGGGAATTGTTTCTCTCCAGTGCTAGTGAGAAATCAAGCTGGAACTGTCACCCGTGCAGACTCCAGATTTGAATTACAACCGTGAGGCCGTTCTCGAGTTAGGGCCGAAAGGGTGAAGCTACGTGCAGCCAGAGCTCGTAACCACCTGGAAAGATTGCCTTTCGTTCGAGTTTCCACTGCGATAACAGAAAATGATTTCGTGACAGTGGTGGCGGGCGATCAAACTATCTAATCCGTCGGCGTGTTGATTCCCGCCTCCAAATTTGGAGGTTGACAGACATGTAACACTGTCAATTTACTATTTCGCACAGCAATTTCCATTAACGAATATATTGAATCGGAAATATTCTGATTAATTGGAATTTTTGGTATCCGAAATGGAACATGCCAATGAAAATCAGCACTTTCCAAACTAATTTAATGATACTGGCCAGAGGAAACTAAAAGATTCGTTGTCAACTCAGCTAAAAAATGAAAACTATATAAGTAGTGTATATGGGCCGTTTCAAAGTCGTACTTAGTAGGTATTCTTTTTTTTTATCAATTGAATATCACTTTTTGACATATTTTGACAATTTTTTGTCGATGTTTTAGCGTTTGACGATTTTTCAGTGCAATTTTCACCGCATCTCATTTTTTTCCCACTCGTACTTGGTAGGTATGCATTTGTAGCCTCTTTTTTATCAATTGAAAATCAGTTTTTGACATATTTTGACAAATTTTTGTCGATGTTTTAGCGTTTAGCGATGTTTTTGTAAAATTTCCTATTTTTCCCTTTTTTCCCACTTGTACTTGGTACGAATGCCACGATTTTACGTGATATAACTTAACCTATTCATTTTTTTTTCGTGCTAAACTACACGAGAGCCTCTACGTGCTTTGACCTACTTTAGAGTAGAACTATAAAGACAGAGCTGCAACCGAAAGTGAGGCTCGAAGTGAGGCTCGGTGAGGCTCGACTTAATAGTTTGCTCTTGTAAGACATAAGCCTTATTTTCTCGCAGTGTTGCCAACATTTTACTCGAAATAAAATCACCAAGGTTTTTTTCTTGGTCTAACCTATGTTATTGAACTGCGTCGTCACGTCCAAACCTGCATGACTTCCGAACACTATTGGTTTTATTCATATTTTTTCTTACGTATAGGTGTATATGATGAATCCCCAAACAGATTTTTCCTAAGTCTTACTGTTTCCAAGATAACCCCACTTCCGGTTGCCATTTTGGATTTCTGAACATAGGTTCTATTCATGCTTTTTCTTACGTATAGGTGTACCTGATGAATCTGCAAACAGATTTTTCCTAAGTCTTACAGTTTCCAAGATAACCCCACTTCCGGTCGCCATTTTGGATTTCCGAGCATAGGTTCTATTCATATTTTACTTACATATAGGCGTACATGACGAATCCGCAAACAGATTTTTCCTAAGTCTCACCGTTTCCAAGATAACTAGTAGTGGTAGTGGGCGGTTTCTGCGCCCGAAAATGGGGCTCGGTGGGGCTCGCCAAACCTCAAAAACTCACTTTCTCTCCACGTTCCGCGCCTCATTTATTGCGCTGACGATGTTTCACAGCGTAGAAAACAGCACCAAAACATCAAAAACTCACTTTGATTATTTGGAGCTCACCAAAACCTCAAAAACTTATTTTTATTAATTGAGGTTCACCAAACCTCAAAAACTCTCATTTTCTCTCTCTGTTCAGCGCCTCATTTATTGCGCTGACACAACGTGATGAGTAAATAATGCAGTCTCTTATTCTTGAAGGATGAATGCACCTTATCGTAATTTTCCAAGCCCCGGTCTAATGTTTGTATATCGTGACCTTTGTAAACCTCTCTCTCGGGAACGATGTGCCACACACACACGCGCGCGCGTGCCTATATTGTGACGCAAACAAACAAACAAATAATATTTTTTTTAAGATTCTTGCCCCCTAACCCCACTTCCGGTCGCCATTTTGGATTTCCGAGCATAGGTTCTATTCATATTTTACTTACATATAGGCGTACATGACGAATCAGCAAACAGATTTTTCCTAAGTTTTACCGTTTCCAAGATAACCCCACTTCCGGTCGCCATTTTGGATTTCCGATCATAGCTTCTATTCATACTTTTTCTCACATATAGGTGTACACGATGAATCCGCAAACAGATTTTTCCTAAGTTTTACCGTTTCCAAGATAACCCCACTTCCGGTCGCTATTTTGAATTTCCGAACATAGGTTCTATTCATATTTTACTTACATATAGGCGTTCGTGGTGAATCAGCAAACAGATTTTTCCTAAGTCTTACTGTTTCTAAGATAATCCTACTTCCGGTCGCTATTTTGGATTTCCGAACATAGGTTCTATTCATACTTTTACTCACGTATAGGCGTACGTGATGAATCCGCAAACAGATTTTTCCTAAGTCATGAATTGGAGGGTTCTATGGCAACTTATATTAATTCTCGTAAGAGAACAGAAAACACAAAAAAAAACAAAAAACAATATAATCTGCGACCACTAATTTTGAAGACAGTGAAGACACACAAAGGTCCGTCCACCTTTCTTCCATGTAGTACACTCTGGACCGCATTTTACAGACTAGTAAAGCTCTGTCTGGACTCTCAGCAGTATAATCATGTGTGGGCTTGCGTTGTGTGCATTTATTTCATCTTAACATCCTCATCTTTGCAATTAGCCAATAGTGGCAGAAACGCCAAGTAAAATAATTCAAATAATTCATTCAAGGGGTCCTGGATTCGAAACTCTGTGGAGGCACATTGCACAGTGGTTTAGATCCTACCTTGATCTGTAGGTCCAGCTCCGATTAGCCTATCTGTGGACTTCACAAATTTCAGAAAAAATCATTGTATTAGTGATGGGAGATTCGCCTCTGCAATTATTATGTAACTAGGTTTTACTTCTCGAAAGCAACTGCGTATATAGACATTTACTTTTAAAAACCAGTGAAAATGAATTATTCATTTTAAAAAATACAAGACATGACAGAAGTTACAAGCTAATTATGCGTTCATGATACACCGATAGATACCGATGCAGTAGGGACCAATTAATCTGTCCCATACCTTACATAACATGGGTGATTTTTCCCATTCAAAGTTAAGTGTACAAAGTTGCGTTAGAAACTGAATGTGTGCGTGCGGCTATAAATTTATATGGCAATGCATGCGAATAACTCTTTGTTTGTAAACACAGCCGTCACAGTTCGTTTGAGCTGCACAAAGATTGTAAGTAGTTTTCTATGAAACGTGCGTACTTTCAACAGATAGAATGTAACCCAGATAAGATAGTGTCTTTCCGGCGTTATCTCGATCCGTTAAGATCACACAAACTATTAATATCACGTATAGGTCCTACGCAGCGCATTATTTTATGATCCACAATACTTAACGATGTAAAGCTTTTTTTTTCTATGTACCACTTGCATTACAGAGCGAATGAAAACTAAATCCTGTTGAATCTAAAAAAGATTTTACTACAACCTGTCGCAGTGTTTCAAGAGTTTTTCTCCTATATATTCTAAGAAATATGCAGATTAGTTGCTACCAAAAGTGGCATTCCTTTTGGTGTTAATGCAGAATTGGCGTTGTTTAGCACCATCTTTGGTGTCTTGTTACACCATTTACTCTCTCTAACCACACCAAGTGCTGAGGCCTTTAACACTCCAATACCAATTAGGGTGTACCAACAGTTTTGGTGGCAACTCATTTGTATATTTTTCAGAGTGTATCGAGTTCCTTGAGTTTTGCATTTTTCTTTTACGTCGCGTTTCTATTCTAATACATTTGGCTGATCGCGATGTTGAGGATAATTAGATTAATTCAATAATGTGACAATTTCTTTAGGAACTGAGCCCTGAAGAAACCCTCCTCCGCCCGCATACATTTAGGGGCATGCGCTTGTTGTCCTGGTGTTAAAATCTATACCAGGACGTCATTTCCTCAGTATTATGGTTCCGCCATTTTCATTTATGCTACTTTATTTAAATCTTATTTTTACAGTGTTTTTGTTATTGTAGTAGGGTGATTAATGAAATGTTTAAACATTTTATGATTACTATGGTATGATTACCATGCCTGTTCTGGGTTCCAGTACAGGCATGGATTGCAATTTTTATTGGAAGTACATATTCGTAATATATAATGTTTATTGATACTTGTCGTGGTGCTTGGGGTTCTCTCTTCTGTATTGAGTTTCCTAAATGTTGCATATTCCTTTTACGTCGCATAAGGTGGCACATAAAGAATCAACTATGTCCAGGCTATGACTCCAACCTGAAACCTACAACCAATGGCGAGACAGTAAATCGATCCTTTAACACGCTCGGCCACCGAGGAGGAATATATTGAGTTTCTAATTGACAATGTGCATCAATTTATTTCCGACTTCACTGTCTTACAACTTAATTCTTAATTCTAACTGCTAAATATTTATGAACTTAGACTTGCAGACAACAGCAAATAATTTTACTGTTGAATGAATGAATGATTTGATTTCTTTCAACAATTTTACTTATACACATTCACAAACACACCATAATTTTGATTATTATTTGATATATTTAACGCAGTTTATTTATAAAATCATAACATTAGGTTAACGGTGAAGGGGAAGATGAGGGGACAAAGAAAGGGGAAGGAGTTTCTGTGGCGTCCATTAAAACATTCATGTGACCAGTCCCGATTAGCCTATCTGTGCATAAAGTAGACTTAAAACCAAAATTCAAATTGTATAATGTAACCTATTCTTCCTCTTCTAGTACTAAATTAATGACTAACTAACTCTCTAGCCTTCTTAAAACCCGAAGGTTTATGGCTACAGCAACGCAAGCCTTCCACCTGTCCCTATCCTAGGAATGACTAGAAGAAAAAAATTATGTAACCTCATGAAGCCAACAGAGTTATATGACAGCGCGCATAGCAGGGTCATTCTTAAAAATAAACCCGAAAAACAAACAAACGTAAAGCTAATTCATGACATGAGTAAGACTACCACAAACAAAACCGCATACTAATGTGCCCTAGAGTGGTGAATCTGCAGAAATTTAACAGTGTCTGGACACAAGGGCAGTTATACATATTTGTTGTAAGATGAAACTTCTGACGCGATACGCAGACAGTCGTCGAAGATCGACTTGTTTCAATTGGTATGTATTACTAAAATTTCCGATACAAGGATAATAAATTTTCCATTATAAATTTTCTGTACAACATGATGGCCCAAGGGGGTCAGGTTCTGACTCCCATAACCCCCCTTTCGGTGCGCGTATGTATGTATGTGTAGAGTGCTTGTAATATACGTAGCATAATCACGTTTACAAATGTTAGAGAAAGGGACATGCAATTGTCTGTCTTACAGCTGAAGGAGCGAAGTAAAATGAAACAAATCAATGAACAAATTACGTCAAGAAAGCGACTGAAAGTGTGCGCTGGTCTGGTGGTACAATTCACACACACACACACACACACACACACACACACACACACACACACACACATATATATATATATATATATATATATATATATATATATATATATATCAGTACGATAATTTTAAAAAAATACCTTAATCAAATTCCGCACGTATACCAACCAAAGACCCACCAGATCATTGAGAGATAAGTCACATGTTATTTATATCAATTACAAAGTCAATCAATTAGTGACAATTGTGAGCCTGTGCTGCACGGTTGCATATATTCAGAATAATATTAAGTTTTCTACGGTTCGTCACGCCGAAATAAGGCGTCTAAAAGAAGTACTCGATTCAAAACAATTATTTGCCTTGATGATTTCTACACGCTGTTAAATTTTGTCAGATGTTGTATTACACACACACACACATTATATATATATACTGTATATATTATATTACGAGAAAATTCCGAGAACGAGACCTGCATTTATAAGTAGGGACGATACTGAAAACGAGACAGCCCTTCACAATTCGAGACAAGACCAAGAGACTGACAAGTCTCCTCGATATTATCCCTACTAAATATCCTTTGTCCCCGCTCTAACGCTTTTGCAAGAAAAACAAACTGTGCATTTCTGAAGAACCAATGATTGATTAATTGATTGATTGAATTAGGTTATTTTACGTCAATTTTCTTCCACCTTTGGCTAATCGCGACGATGAGGATGAGTGATGATATGATGAAATTGATTAAAGTACACTCGTAAAGAAGACCCATGCCCAAGCCGGGATTCCAACTCCGCACCCCTGACGTCGCAGCGCGTTCTGCTAACCACTCCGCCACGGAGGTAAGCAGGAACCAATTAGGTAAAAGTTCTAGAATGGCTGAAGGGCTTTCCCACCTGAAGCAAACTGAATGGGAAATTGCGACTTGCTATCGGCCGTGAGGTAAACAGTCATTGGCGCGGAAGGAACCACGTGATTTACTTACGATTGATTTGGTTTATTTTACTTCACTTTTCTTCCACTTTGGGCTAATCGTGAAGATAAGGATGAGTAATGATATGATGAAGGGCCACAAAGAACACCCATGTACAGGCTGGATTCGAACCCAGGTCCTCTGGCATCGTAGCGCACTGTGATAACCACTCTGCCACGGAGGTCGGCACGTGATTTATGTACAAGTCGGAAGTTGCTTCTCTCATGAGAAGACTGGCCACCACCAGAAACAGTAAGGCAAGACTTTGCCTCAAACTTCACTTTTGTAAACAAAAGAAGATCGATCTCAGCCTTCCCGCCGCTCTATCCCTTCTACACTCGTTGTGAGGAACAGTAACTGGTTTAGTCAGCGATCCTGCAAGATGCTGCACGTAATTTGGATGTTAGCCAAGTGGGCGGAACTGCGTCTGTTGGCTACATTGGAAGTGTTGGTGGGGCGAAATGTGATTACGTGATGTGAAATGCAGGTCAGGAAACCATATTAACAGTTCCTTCTTTGCCTTTAGTTGCAAGGCAATATTTTTCAACGGATGTTGTTATTCGCACATGGAAACGGAAA
>NC_139231.1:71081950-71401555 GCF_977018435.1 Lepisma saccharinum
CAGAAACAAAATCAGCGACTTTCAAAACGTTGCAACGTTGTGAGAAACGTTTCTCACAACGTTGCAACGTTTTGAAAGTCGCTGATTTTGTTTCTGTATTTTCCGTCGTTGGGTTTCCTCGTCACGTCGATCGTCGCGAATCCGAAATCGTCCCTGTTCCAGCAAGAAGAGCAACGTTTTGAAAATTGATTGATCAACAGGCCGTTGAGTTTAGATAACATGGAAGGTAGAAATTCATGATCTGCCTTGCGGTGTACAGTCTCCATTGTTTGCTTTCGGAAACCAAAGAGATTCATTGTAATTGCTAGTTTTTTATTGTGTATGTGATAATTTGAGACAGTCAAAGTTTTTTTTTATTTTAGTTATAGTTATTTAAGTTTATTTTTTTTTCAATTGCATTGCCTACAATTTTTACTATTTTCTAAACGATAGTGTCCCCAAGGCAACGTGTGGATTCCACAAGACAAAATACATCTTTTATCGTCGTGCGGATCTAATGCTACTTTCCTAACTTCGTTTGTTGTAATCACGTGGTCTACACTTTGGATTCTTTGTTCTATACTTAGTATCGTCGATTGTGAGTAAAGGCAATTGATGTAATCGTGGAAGGTGAGTTTGTTCTCCACCGTATTCTTGCCCACACCTTTTGCTTTCTTCGTGACGCTACTTTCTGTTCTCATGGCATACATCTTCGAACGCAAACCCGCGAACTCGACAATAATATCACCGTTACATTCATCTTTCAGTTTACCTAGGACTTTTTTGTTACGAGATGGAATCCCAAATCTGTTGGGTTGAGGATACGCAGAAGTATCGAAATACTCAAGCATGGAAGGATTTTTTATGTCTTCGTATAGGTTAGGTGTTTGTATGCTGTAAATGAAGCTGTCGGTGTCCGTGTACAAAAGTGATATCTTATCATTGTAGAAGGGTTTCATCACGTCGTAATGAAATTCGAACATGTAAAGTTTCGACAAGTCGAGAACCGTTGCGCCAACGTAAATTGGTTTTCTGAATTTCATCAATTTTATATCTAGATTGAAAAGTGCCAAATTCTCGTTGTAAATTTTTCTCGACTTGAATCTAGGATCGGCTATCCACTTCCGACATTTATTCTTATCGGAAATTAATTTCACGTCTACGTGCTTTCTAACATTCTCCATGGTTTTTCCGTACACCGCATTGTTCATTAATTTAAAGAAGTCCTTGTCTAAATCGGAAGTGGCAGCTGTTCTATGTTGTGTGTTAGTTTCTATGTAAGGTCTTAACCACGTGGAATGTTTAAACTTTAGTATTCTTCTAACATTTACTATCTGAACACCCTTCCCAATCAAAAACCGGAGATTCTTGTAGTGGACGACGTATCTCTGTTTAGGGTCCAATGTTAACAAAAGCTTGTCTTGAACCGAGTCGGGTGGACATTTGATTTCGGGAGTCGGAGGCAAATCCGAAAACGTGTCGTGCAGGTGGTCAAAGAATTGGAGATCTACCTCTGCGAAGAAACCACACTCGCTATCGTCGAAATGAATAATGTCTATCGAAGTGGGATCTAACCATTCGAATCCCCCGTAAGGAAGTTTCTGAACCATGGCATGTCCGTAGAGATTATTAACGTCGGCGTAGAAGATGTAATTCGATGCTCGATTTGAATCGTAATCTTCTTTCATGTGTACGTTATTAGCTTTTGCATGTCTCTGTACGCATTGCACCATTCCACCTCGTATCCCTCTTTCGATAAATAGCAACATGTCAACATCCGATATCAGTTCCAGCTTGACCTTTGTCTGGAATAACATTGCCGACCACGCTAATCCCGGTAGGCTGTAGAAATACGCTGGATCTAATTTATAAATATTCGTTGCCGTTTTCCTGAACGCTTGAAAAACATCCGCAAGTATCGTCACGTCTAATTTTAAGTATGCGTCGTGGTAGTCTCCGAGTGTCCTACATTCTAATTTCTCCCACATGAGTTGCGCGTGTTGGTATTCTTCGTCCGTGATTCCTTTCTCTCTGAGTCTGCTGTAAAATTCTCTTGGAAGTGGGAGAGCGTCGTCGTTAAATTTAGAACCATCACTAACGTATTCGTAAGGATAAATCCCTTTACGTCTAACGAGTTCTATGTCTACGTTGGGAAAACTAGCTCTAGTTATTTTAAATTGATCGTCGGTGAGTTTGTTCGCTAAAGCATCCAGGCTGGCAGAGAGAAATCTATACGAATCCAGGAAGCGCATCTCGATTGTTGTTTTCGTTCCCGGAATCGACACTTGCTTGCTGAGACTAATGTAGCGTTCTTCATTCTCGGCCAAGACACCTATACGTTTCGGATCGTAGCCAAGATGTCTCACCAGGTGGTGAAAATCATATCCGCTTCCGTTGTGAAAGAATATGGGGATGAATTTAGGTTTCTGGATTTTAAGATTGCACGTGTTGCAAATTCCACCTATGTAGTTTCCGCTGAAATGATCGTGGTGGAATATTTTTTTGTTCTCATCAGTGAAACTTTGATCACATACCGGACACACCTCAGTGGAATTGTAATTTTGAAGTTCATTTTCAGTTAAAGGTACCATCGGTTTTGATGTAAGCAGTACGCTACCAATTACCTCAACCTCCTCCACCATTTTTTCCAGGAAGTGTTCGATTACATTTGGCCCGCGGTATATATATGCTTCATTTATTTTATCACGTCGCACAACAACATAGCCGAAACTATTAGGTTGATGAAGCTGGTGCGCCGTTGTGGAGGAAAGTTCGGGATCCGGTTCGCAGTAGGAGAGTGGTTTGAGGAACGCCTCGAAATCTGCGACGATGATTGCGGGATGTTCCAACAATGCCTTGTGCATTTTGAATTCTTCGACTTCGTTCGTTTCGGGCATCAACATTCTAGCCGGTCTGTTGTCACCACAATAAATTTTATGTTCGGCAAGTTTCTCGATAGCAATTTGACGACTATGAAGATTTTGATGATCACGTCGGTCACGATCGTCGAACGTGGTTAGGCATCTCGGGCAAACTTCGATGTAATGTTCATGCTTGGTTGTTTGGCTTTCTAGTAATCGAGACATTGAACGAATTAGCGTGTAGTGATGAACATCCTCGTTTGAAATTAGAAGAAGATTTATTACACGAGCATCGTCATCGTCGATATCGCTTATCCTGACGGGGTGCACAAGATATTTATCTGACGTAAAAGAATATACATTAATAGCGATGCGTTTTCCTGCACGATTTTCGAACTTTGTTATATCCGACAATGTCACCGGGTATTCGATGTCAGACATTACACTTTCAAATTCGGACTCGTATTGCTTGTAATGATAAATCCGTTCTGGATTATTTTTGCAATAAACAGGATGCAGTGCAGCCAACACACACCAGAGAAAACACTTGTTATCGCTGTTCTGTATATTTAACACAGCCCTCTTGTGTTGAATGTTCGGTGGAAGAGGGACGTAGCTGGATGCACGAAGAGGCGAGAATCGGTTCACGTAAACGGTTAACGTGTGAGGACTTCCACACAGAGACCATCCCGACCCTTTAGCCTCGAAATCGTCATGTTTCTTAACCAGCTCGTTGGAAACTTTATAATAGAAGTTGTCCAAATTTTCGACGTCAGCAAAATAAAGAGTCTGATTTTATGTACGATGATAAAAAATACTCGTTGTGCCATCAACTTTCTCGTATTTGGAAAACAGAACAACATATACTTTTATAGAGTTGTTTTCAAGTTTATCTTTCAAAATATTTAGTACAGATGTTTTCGTTTCATCCAAGAAACTAAGGATGTCACGGCCTGGTTCTGACTTAATTGAAAAATCCTGGAGTTGGTCGTTGAATGCAGATCTAATTGGTTTGGGTTCATTGGATAATTTAATTTGCTTGGAAGTGGAAGCTTCGGTTCCTGGATCATCGATTTTTCTTTTCAATGTTCCTTGTTCGGTCGATGGTTTGCAAATTTTGAGGTGTTTACTTAAATTTGTAATGCTGATCATCTTTCCGCATCGAGCACAAGACTTAGAAGGTGACGAACGATTAATTCTCGAACCTGTTTCGCTACATCTTGCCCTGTGTACCGATAAATTGTTCCTTGAGATTAGCTTCCCACAAGTGACACATTCAGTTTTATCATTTTTACGATTGAAACTGGTGGTGGATGCCATTGCTTTTTCGAAAATCACAGAAATCAAAAAGTCTAGTATATAGCGATACAATTTTCAGGTATGTTATTTATATAGAATTTCTTGAGGTGAAATAGAAAATGCACGATCACGTCAAAATTCAATCTGGTCGAAATTACTATAAAAAACCACGTGAAACACCTTTAAACTTGAAATAATAGATGGTATGTAACTTCAAAGAAAGTTAAATACCTATTTTTTTTACAAAAAAACGAGGAGCGCTGCGACAGGACGTCCGTACTCTTCGGCTGCTCTCACGAGACTGACTGATCTGCAGTGTATGCCGTCTTATATAATAAAAATGCGGACCGTATTGAAAACACCTGTAATAATTAACCAATCAGAAGACGCCACGTTAGATATGACTCATCACATTACGTCATAACTTGTTGCAATATGTTGTGTAATAGTTTACTCCCTTATAGTTAATACAACGAAGAGCATTAGATATGAGTCATCACAATGTTACGTAATAACTTGTTGCAAAAACGTTGTGCAATAGTATACCCTTATAAGTAATACAATTAAGAGGTATTTAATATGAGTCATCACAATGTTAGTTACATGGTTCTAGTTAGGATGATGATTTTTTTTTTGGTTTGTTGGATAGGGGTTGAAGAAGACTATTTGTTGTAGTGACCACAGTATTGTTTTTTTTTTTTTTTGTGTTTTCTGTTCTCTTACGAGAATTAATATAAGTTGCCATAGAACCCTCCAATTCATGACTTAGGAAAAATCTGTTTGCGGATTCATCACGTACGCCTATACGTGAGTAAAAGTATGAATAGAACCTATGTTCGGAAATCCAAAATAGCGACCGGAAGTAGGATTATCTTAGAAACAGTAAGACTTAGGAAAAATCTGTTTGCTGATTCACCACGAACGCCTATATGTAAGTAAAATATGAATAGAACCTATGTTCGGAAATTCAAAATAGCGACCGGAAGTGGGGTTATCTTGGAAACGGTAAAACTTAGGAAAAATCTGTTTGCGGATTCATCGTGTACACCTATATGTGAGAAAAAGTATGAATAGAAGCTATGATCGGAAATCCAAAATGGCGACCGGAAGTGGGGTTATCTTGGAAACGGTAAAACTTAGGAAAAATCTGTTTGCTGATTCGTCATGTACGCCTATATGTAAGTAAAATATGAATAGAACCTATGCTCGGAAATCCAAAATGGCGACCGGAAGTGGGGTTAGGGGGCAAGAATCTTAAAAAAAATATTATTTGTTTGTTTGTTTGCGTCACAATATAGGCACGCGCGCGCGTGTGTGTGTGGCACATCGTTCCCGAGAGAGAGGTTTACAAAGGTCACGATATACAAACATTAGACCGGGGCTTGGAAAATTACGATAAGGTGCATTCATCCTTCAAGAATAAGAGACTGCATTATTTACTCATCACGTTGTGTCAGCGCAATAAATGAGGCGCTGAACAGAGAGAGAAAATGAGAGTTTTTGAGGTTTGGTGAACCTCAATTAATAAAAATAAGTTTTTGAGGTTTTGGTGAGCTCCAAATAATCAAAGTGAGTTTTTGATGTTTTGGTGCTGTTTTCTACGCTGTGAAACATCGTCAGCGCAATAAATGAGGCGCGGAACGTGGAGAGAAAGTGAGTTTTTGAGGTTTGGCGAGCCCCACCGAGCCCCATTTTCGGGCGCAGAAACCGCCCACTACCACTACTAGTTATCTTGGAAACGGTGAGACTTAGGAAAAATCTGTTTGCGGATTCGTCATGTACGCCTATATGTAAGTAAAATATGAATAGAACCTATGCTCGGAAATCCAAAATGGCGACCGGAAGTGGGGTTATCTTGGAAACTGTAAGACTTAGGAAAAATCTGTTTGCAGATTCATCAGGTACACCTATACGTAAGAAAAAGCATGAATAGAACCTATGTTCAGAAATCCAAAATGGCAACCGGAAGTGGGGTTATCTTGGAAACAGTAAGACTTAGGAAAAATCTGTTTGGGGATTCATCATATACACCTATACGTAAGAAAAAATATGAATAAAACCAATAGTGTTCGGAAGTCATGCAGGTTTGGACGTGACGACGCAGTTCAATAACATAGGTTAGACCAAGAAAAAAACCTTGGTGATTTTATTTCGAGTAAAATGTTGGCAACACTGCGAGAAAATAAGGCTTATGTCTTACAAGAGCAAACTATTAAGTCGAGCCTCACCGAGCCTCACTTCGAGCCTCACTTTCGGTTGCAGCTCTGTCTTTATAGTTCTACTCTAAAGTAGGTCAAAGCACGTAGAGGCTCTCGTGTAGTTTAGCACGAAAAAAAAATGAATAGGTTAAGTTATATCACGTAAAATCGTGGCATTCGTACCAAGTACAAGTGGGAAAAAAGGGAAAAATAGGAAATTTTACAAAAACATCGCTAAACGCTAAAACATCGACAAAAATTTGTCAAAATATGTCAAAAACTGATTTTCAATTGATAAAAAAGAGGCTACAAATGCATACCTACCAAGTACGAGTGGGAAAAAAATGAGATGCGGTGAAAATTGCACTGAAAAATCGTCAAACGCTAAAACATCGACAAAAAATTGTCAAAATATGTCAAAAAGTGATATTCAATTGATAAAAAAAAAGAATACCTACTAAGTACGACTTTGAAACGGCCCATATACACTACTTATATAGCACCGTGCCATGAAGGTACATTTAGGGGGGTCTGGTGGTAGGGCCCCACACATTCTCTATCTCGGCCATTTTGGAAGTGATGTGATCAGCACTACGCTCCGGCCGCCTTTAACCGCCCCCCCTTTCCCCAGGTACCCACTGATTTGAGACTGGGTGAACCTCAGAGCCGCTTTATGCTGCAACTAATTTAAACCCCATTTTATATTTGTCAACAAGCCAAGACATCATCGAACTAATGCTCTCTACGATTATGCCATTTTTTAATTATTAATATGAAATTTCAAGGGTACATATTAATTAACGTATAAAATTTTAAAAAATAGAAAGCTATTTACGAGTACAATTGTTAGGATTGAGGGCTCCACTGTTCTAAAGCATTGGAATCAAGGATCTGGTGCGAGGCACACCCAGCTGCTACCAGTCGCTAGGGCCAGGTTTGGAACTCTTCCTCTTAGCAATTAGTTTTAGCGTCTGCTAGCAGCTGTATGTGCCCAGCACCAGACCCTTGCCACCAACGAGCAATGAATAGGGCTTATATTGATTGATTTGGTTCATATTACATTGCATTTCTGCCACTTTTGGTTAATCACGAAGGTGAGGATGAATGATGCTATTCATGAAGGAACGCACAAAGAACATCCATGCCCAGGCCGGGATTCGAACCCAGGACGAATAGGACTTAGAGCAGTGGAAAACTAGAAACAGGCGTCGTGCCTAACAATTTATCCTTGAAGGCTAATCAGGGCGCAGGTTTGTCACATTTAGGGAAATTCCCCTCGGCGCAGGGAAATCCAGGCAGAATTTTAGGTAAAAAGGTAAAAAAGAAATTTCATGGAAATTTGACGATGCCTCACATACTAAGCCTCAAACTATTTATACTGTGAAATACAATTTCCTTTCTTTCATCTCGCAATTGGTTCCCCTCCAAATAGGCTACCTAGCATATTTCAAATTTTAAAGAACGGAAGAATTATTCCATTATCAACTGTTTTAATTATTGTAATATCACAGTAAATTATACCTAATGTTTATGAATTTTCGTATTTCATTGTAATTTCACTCAATCCATCCTAATATTTCTACGAGTCAATGGAAATAGTAATGTTTACTTCTAATAATAAAATTAATAATTACAACTTAAGTTTTGGGTTCACGATTTTTATTCTGTGAAGGAAAAATGAGGATGAACAAGGAAAATTTTGCAACTTTAAAAGTGAAATTGGGCTTTCTGGTTGAGGCAACAACTTGGATCCTCAAGCTCGTATATTTCGAACACATTTTGTCATCGTCTCGGCGTTAAAAGTGAAGCCACAAAGCGACCGATTTACGCCTATGTATCATTTGAAACCCTATTTGTATGTACTGAAACAAAATAAATAATATTTTGACGCACAACTGTTCAGCACGAACATATTGGCAGTATCTTGTTCTTTATCGCTGATGAATTTCCCCGCTATTTAATATCGCACTCTGGCTCTTTTGCCAACTTATTCCTGGCGGACGGAGGTTCATTTGCTTCACGCAGGGCCTCCCCGATGGCGCAGTGGTAGCGTCGTCGCCTTGTAATCAAGGGGTCCTGGGTTCGATACCCGGTGGAGGCACAAGTGGTTCGGATCCCACTTTAAACTGTAGGTCCAGTCCCGACTAGCCTTACTGTGCATAAAGTGGACTTAAAACAACAAATCAATCCAATCCAATTTGCTTCACGCGAGAAACAGTTTTGGCCCGCTCTAATCGCATCTATTCCTTTGCCACAGACGTAGTTCCTTGCATGACAGTGAGGAAATTATTCCGCGCTTCCTCCTTTTTTTTATGTTACACCATGCATAAAAATATGAAGCTGTATTCGACTGTCAGAACGAACAAGTTGGATATGCTCAATGCTACTCGGAAATAGGGGCTGTCAATTAACAACGAAGACGAGCCTAAGACTTATTGCAGTTTCGAAACTTGGGTACTTGCAGTATTTGGAGAGTTGTTTATTTGAAGCAGCTCAGTTACAGTTACTCAGAAAGTAATTCGGTTACCCATAATTTCTAGCAGGGGTGCCCATCCCGCCCCCCCCCCCCCCAAGGCCAATGGCGCAATCTCCCCCAAAAAAATCATGTCATAGGTCCCCCCCAAATTATATTATTCGCGCACCCAAACCATATAGTAATCCCCAGAAAGTAAAGCTCAGGGCGATAATATAATAAGGTTCCTCTTTCAAATAACTCACCCCCCCCCTCAGTTTTCTTGGTAAAAAAGGTAAAGGTAAAGTGTTCCCCTGTGCTTAGCACCACGCCATGAAGGCGTATAGGGGGTGGGGGTAACGCCCCACACTTTCTTGATCCGGTCGTGAGTGGGGTGATGTGATCAGCATCACGCCCCTGACCGCCTTTACCCCCCAGGGTTTCCCCCAGGTACCCATGTCATTCGACGCTGGGTGAGCGCCGGGGCCGCTTCCAACGTTAGAAAAGTTCCCGGATTTGAACCGGCCGGGGATCGAACCCGGGACCTTTAGCATGGTAGTCAAACGCGTTACCGACTGACCCCAGCTTTCTTGGGGTAAATATAATTACTTTAGTAACCCATAACAATAATTACGTGGATTTTATAGTGCAAATTTAACTTGTTAAAGTAAAATTTTCCTGTAACAAGAACTTAGAAATGCGTATTCGATATATATATTGTTCCAAACGATGCACACCTGGTTTAGATTAAGCAGTATACCAACACTAAGCATCATATTTGAAAAAGGGATGTTATTAATGCATAATACCAATAAGAAAGTCGATTATGTCTTGTAAGGCACCTATAGTATAAAACTTCACATTCACCTCAGTAAAGCGCGAAAGAAAAACGAATCCTTGCAACACATTAATGCGAGCGAAGCAAGAAATTTTTTACATTCATCTTTTTGCAGGCTTTCAAGAATATTAATTTAATGGAGTGTCAGTATACTTTCTTAGGATTCCGAGATAATTAGTCTTTTCCAGCTTCTCTTTTGGCACGTTCGGAATCGAAACGTCGCTAAATACAGTTTCCGTAATTTAATGTTCGAACTCTCTCCACTACAGAAATCCCTTGACAACGTAAGATGTAACACTTTATCAAAAGCTTCCTATCTCCCCCTTTAAATTTAATACTCAATCCTACCACCCTAATTTTCAAGTTAATTTTAGACTTACTGTTGATATTGAAGAATTGGATATCCCCTCAATTTAATGCTCAATCCCCCTCTAACTAAAATACTCGCCATAATCTAAGACCTAGAGTTGGATACTGTCCCCCAACGTTTAATTAAGAATCCCCCCCCAGAACCCACGTGTAAATTTTGGAGGTGGATATTTCTACCACCCCCTCCCTTCGATAATACCCTTAAACACTTTCTTTTCTTCATCTAATGGATTAAATATGATGCATTTAAGGTGTAAAATTTTTACATATATTTTGGAAAATATATGTTGAATTTTATATTATTTAACGGGAAAAAAATCAAGATGCAGAATGACTGCAATATTGCTGAAAGAGCAATTGCTCACCTCCCAAGTCAATGCAATCAATTGAGAAACATGTTTGAATAGTGGGCGTTACCTCAAATTCTATTTCTGGTGAAAGAGAAAGATGTGCTTATATCAGATCTAAACTTGCATGAAAGCAATTACAATCTATTGAGAAGAAATCTGATTATTTTGCACAAAGAAAGAAGTAAAGTAACAGGGACGGGGAGAGACAAGTGGATGGTGGGTGGGGTGGGACTCGCTGGCAGCCACTTCCAAGTGGTGAGTACTGGGTTGGTGCAATCTGCAGAATTACACCACCTTACAGTTACACCACTCACATGTGCGAGCGTGTGCACGCATACACAGTGGCCTCATTACTATATTTGTTTATAGCTAGAACCACCTTCAATACTTAATTTCTCCACAAAAGTTGCAGTTTCCATCAAGCGAAGAGCTGCACTACCTTTATTTTGATACAAGTTAAAGAGCTCTCTTGAGGTGCGGTAAATCCTTCAAAAGGATTAAATTTTTTTGCGAGATGTTTTGGTGATATTACACAACTTTTGCACAATGTATGTTTCTGTTTTTGTTTTGTTTTTAAAAAATAGACCTTTTTTCGATACACACTAGTGTCCATGCAACTTGCACCAATTGTTGCATGGATGAACTGCAAGTGGGCTGTTCTTTTCTGATTTTTTCACAACAAAAATAAAAATAATTTTCATCCAATTACAATAAACTTCATATGCTGAAATATGAAATACAGAAGTAAGAAAATTCGGAGTAAAGCAAGAAGTCCTTATACTTTAGAAAATCATGACATAAACATCTGCTTGAAGCAAATGTATATATGAAACTATTCCCTGTGCATTGCACAGAGCCATGAAGGCACACATGAGTACGGAAGTAGAGTGCCTTCGGCCATATTGGAGGTGATGTGATCAGCACCATGCTCCAGTCTCCTCTACCCTCAGGTACCCATTCATTTGAGGGTGGGTGGGCCATAGCCCCGTGTTATGTACTGACATTGTCAGAATAATCTTTACTTGGGATCACCCTGCCTGGGCCTATTAAAATTTATACATATAAAGGGAAAAGAAAAAAAAAAGTCCACTTTTGGTGAAATCAAGATTTTGATACCATGTTATTATAGGGATGAAGTACGGCATTTCAATATGTCTAATTCTTGGGAAAACACTCACAGTCTCTCAGAAATCAGGATCGAAAAAATTCATACAGGGAAAAGAACAAAGTCCACAGTGCAAAGGAAAACGAAACTCTGAAGCAATACTAAGTACAAGTGAGTTACACCTCAAAATTTAAGTTGCAAGAAAATGAAGATCAGAAAGTGTTGTTACTACACTACACAAATAAAGACACTGGACATACTGGTTGTTTTTATGAAGTATGCAGTGTTAATGAAGATTAAATTGCTCTAAATTACGTATGACAATTAGTTATCTTTGATGCCTCTTCATCCAATTTTGGGTCAAAAATAGTGTGTCCTAAACACATACAGAAGTTTGTCTCCTTATAGGTCAACTACCAAGTATCCCAAGCCAAAAGGAAACCACACTCAATACACCTTTATGGCTAGGAAAAGGGTAGTTAGATGCTAATCCCCTTACCATTGTTGCTCTTTTTTGTTTCATTTATTTATTAGCAACAAGGTATTTGAGCTTCTAAGGCAAATACAATAAATGGTTGTTTCCTGTTTCTTCAGGAGGAACAACGAATATGAATACTAACTAGGGGTCACATCAAAACCATAGAGGAGTCAATCAAGAGTTTGTCATGAATATAAGTACCTCATACACATTAATTTTCTATTGCAAATGAATGAAAAGTAAAGCTTCCTAAAGTGCTTATCATTGGTGTCTCAAACGATAGATTTAAGCAAGTACATTACCAATTAAGAATAATATGTACAAATTAAATCTTTCATAATTTGCACGATAATGAAAATTACGTATTTTGCCACAGCCTTACTGGTCCAATAAATTTTGCAAATTTTTTTCAACTGTATTGAACACACAATTTTAAAATGTTGCAAATTTTTTTAATATCAACTGTAATCATGGACAAGTTTAGAACAACTGTTTCAATCTACGTAGCCCCACAAACCAAATATAGAAATGAACGATTCATATGATTTAATTTTTTTGGACATAACTCGATATAAATTCATCGTGTAGAATGTCATAGCTAGAAACACCAAATATTTCTTTAGTCGTTGTAGGTTTGGTAAAAAATTATTGTAAAACCAAAATTTGTTTGCATCTTTGTTATTTAGCATGACTTTACTGCCACTTTTGGCAAATCATGACAGTGAAGATAACCAATCATTAGATGAAAATGATGAAGAGAGAGACAAAGAGAGACTCACTAAGAACAGCTATGTCTTTGCCAGGATTCGAACTTTGGCAGCAAGATTAAAGTCAACTATCTAACATGCTTGGATGCCGAGCCAGCAGAACCATGAAGAGGAAGAAGAAATATAAGGAAGTTAATAAGCTAACGCTCCTGAAAGGAGGCAATAATAAAAGTGTGAACGTCACAACTTTACTAATATGAATAATTATAATGTACCTTTAATTTTATACAAAAAAAAACCAACATAAGTTGTTTAAACATTTCCTTGTTCTTCTGACTTCCTAAGATTATATCTCCTGTAGTCTACAGTTGTTAAAAGCATAAAAACACAATTTGTTGTGACGTTTCAGGAGAACACACACTCCCTTCATCATGTATTTTCAGTTTGATTAAAAATAGTTCTAACAATGGTTAAAAACTTTCAACCAAAAAGAATCAGTTATATAATGGATTTTCTCAATGTTACATTGTTGTATCATAGCAACTTAGGGTGGCTACTCTAGGACCATGATAAAATTCAAGTATAATTCCCGGTTTTTAAGGCAAATTTTCAAAAAATTCAAGGCCACAAGCGGATGTTTTCTCTATTTCAACATTGCCTATTACCGCCTCTTAACACCCACACACATACACCAGAGGCGCAACCACTAACGTTTTTTTTTTGGGGGGGGGCAAGTACCAGGATAAACGTACCAATAATAATAATAATAATGACATTATTATATCTATTGTTGTTATTATTATTATTAGTAGTAGTGGTAGTGTCAAAGACTTTAACATCCTCGTAAATTACACAAAAAAGGGGGTAGAAGTCCGTGTTAAAGCATTTGTGTTGGAACAAACTATTTTAAACCTTTTTTTTTAAAAAAAAAACTCTTCAATTTCACATTCATTAATAATGGAAAACAAGTACACAAACTGTATTTTTGAATGGCAGAAAATGCATGATAAATGCATTCCGAGTATTATTCTTTTTGTACATATAACATGTATAACTTTCATGTACAACATACGTTTTACACACATTCAAAATGGAGTGATGTAAAATAAGAAAATACATGCCAACACTAAATTGTGTACATATTCAAAGTTTCTTTAATACATATACATTGGTATATATACAACATATAGGTCTATTATTGATATTCATTACATAATAAATTCATCCACATCATAACAAACGAACAGCAAAAATTATATAAATTGTCTCTCAAATGTGCATGCCCCTTTTCCTCCCACCAATTGTTCATGCGTTTAAGACAAAATCCATTAAGTCTTATTTCTCTATCTGGTAATTTACAATGCATTACAGAAAACAATCATATTGCGAGTGAAGTGGACAAGAAAACATAATATATATATATATATATATATATATATACAGGGTGTTGCAAAATACCTGTTACAACGCTTGGGAGGTGGTTCGACAAGTAAAAACGAGGAAAAAATGTCATGTGAAAAAATGTCGAAATCGGCACCGTTTGCGAGTGACAGGCGTGCGAAAATCGCCTCACACCATGCGTAAAGTACAATAACTCAAGAAGGAAGAAAGATATCAATGTCGGAATAAAAGAATACAAACAAAATCGTGCCTGACGAATACAATGGTGCAGCAATTGAGGCCCAGTGTAAATTGCGCAAGGTGACTCTCAAAGAAAGTGGGGAATCCCGATGGAAAATATAGGAAATTTACTACTATTTTCTACATAATGTTGAGATCGGAATGTAGGCAGTAAAAAATGACGACGTATGTCCACATGTCCCACTACTGCTGGGACACCGTCCCACACTCGGGAAATAGGAAATTCACTCGAAAATGACGCTATGCCGTCAAATTACGCTCAGATTGATTTCAGCTAATTGGTACAGAAAGCTCCACTAGAGGCGCTGTGAGTGTAGGTCACCTGTTACGTATTAGTGTTGGTGGATACTACGTAGAGACTGTAGTCGACCGTTGTTTTTCCTGTCTTGTTCTGCGTCTCGCAGCGTGGAGTTTAGTCTGGCGTGTGTGTATGGTTGAATTGCGCTAAGGAATACTGTACGTAGAGTACGTATTCCCGTGTTCTTTCTCGGTTTGCAACAACTGCGTGGACACCTGTGTGACATTACGTGGGTGCTAATCACGGTAGTTGTGATCCGTCACTCGGAGGGAAAGTGCCCCTGTTTCTGGGCAGTTCTCGAACAAGACAATGGTGGAGTACTCTACCCACGAGCTTGCTGATATGCATCTCGTTTATGGAGAGGCAAACCGAAACAGCCGTGAAGCACGTCGTTTGTATCACGAACGTTTTCCCAATAGGCGATTACCAGCACATGCACTCTTTCAAAGACTTGATGCTCGACTGCGTGAAACTGGATCTCTACTACCCCGTAGGTGGGATTGTGGAAGACCCCGCACTGTGCGCACTGTGCAATTTGAAGAGGACGTGTTGGACGCGATACGAGACCGTCCTGACACCAGCACACGTGTCATTGCTCGTACTCAACAAACCCACCATAGCAATGTGTTCCGCGTTCTTCGAGAGGAGGGATTGCACCCATACAAATTGCATAAGGTGCACCACATACTGCCCACGGACTTTCCCCTACGCATGGATTTCTGCCAATGGTACGTGCAACAAACTCTTTCCATTCCAGAGTTCCCAACAATAGTTTTGTGGACCGATGAGGCAATGTTCACCAGGGACGGCATGTTCAATAGCCACAACAGCCACGTCTGGGATATGGACAATCCGCATGCAATCATTGTGCGCCATCATCAACATAGGTTCGCAGTGAATGTGTGGTGTGGCGTAGTAGGTGACCACTTGATAGGCCCGTACATTTTGCCATCTACTTTGTGTGGTGGGAATTATCGGGTGTTTCTACATGACGTATTACCTGAACTTTTGGAAAACGTGCCACTGGCAGGTAGACAACGTATCTGGTTTCAACACGACGGCGCCCCCGCACATTTCGACCGGGGAGCCAGAGCCTTACTCAACGATATTTTCGGCGATCGTTGGATTGGCAGGGGTGGACCTTTACCGTGGCCACCTCGTTCCCCCGACCTCACACCACTGGATTTCTTTGTGTGGGGAGAAATGAAAAGGCTTGTGTATGAAACCCCTGTGGAAAGTGCTGAGGATCTCGTTGCTCGTGTTAGTGCCGCTGCTGGGACAATTGGTGACATGCCAGAGGTATTTGCACGTACCAGACAATCAGTGCTTCGCCGATGCCATCTTTGTCTTGAAGTCAATGGCGGACATTTTCAACAACGTCTCTGAGTATACCGGTGTTTGTGTGAGCCCCTATCAGCACCACATAGTGTCCTTTAGTGAAAGGTACGAGTGAAGATGCTGGATATCGCTGTACTTCATACCGTCGATCTGCATGTGCGGAGGTTGTGCGCTTCTCAGTGGAATCCCTTCCAGATGTGCTGTGCCTGGAAATGTTACATGCCATTGTGTGCGTTTTCTCGCCATTCTCCGTCTTCATTCCTTCGAGGATTACCCACTTTCTTTGGAGAGCTCTCTTGTAGTATATGTACAGCCTAACGACATGTGGCCATTGTTTAACTTTTGTTTTTCGTACTGCAAAGTAGTGTGTCAACATTAAGGGATTGAAAACTTTTTTTTATGATTTTCCAGTATTTTTTTCCATTTGGGATGGTGTCCCAGCAGTAGTGAGACATGCGACAAATTGGTTTCTTTTCTTCGAACCGCAATGTGAACCGTGTACAACAGGAGATTTGCAGTTATTTTCCTATTTCCCGGGTGTGGGACGGTGTCCCAGCAGTAGTGGGACATGTGGACATACGTCGCCATTTTTTACTGGCTACATTCCGATCTCAACATTATGTAGAAGATAGTAGTAAATTTCTTGTATTTTCCATCAGGGGATTCCCCACTTTCTTTGAGAGTCCCCTTGCGCAATTTACACTGGGCCTCAATTGATGCACCATTGTATTCACCAGGTACGATTTTGTTTGTATTATTTTATTCCGACATTGCTATATTTCTTCCTTCTTGAGTTATTGTACTTTACACATGGTGTGAGGCGATTTTCGCACGCCTGTCACTCGCAAACGGTGCCGATTTCGACATTTTTTCACATGACATTTTTTCCTTGTTTTTACTTGTAGAATCACCTCCCAAGCGTTGTAACAGGTATTTTGCAACACCCTGTATACATATATATATATATATATATTCCCAAACTGAAAACAATATTGATTTACTAAGGTGCAAGTTATTTCATGAGGCGTCATGGCATTCTCTCTTTTACAACTTTTATCATTTAGATTGTTCGGCAGCCAGGGCCAAGCTTGACGAGACTAAGAAAAGCAGGTATTACAAGCGAAGCGAGAAAGAAAATTTTATGAAATGTTTTTATTTGCATAAAATTTGAAATTGAGGGGGATAATTGCCCCTCTGTGCCCTCTGTAGGTTCCCTTGGCCAGCAATGTTTGCCCCCTTGCCCTCCTTAGAATTCATTTCCATTCAAGGTTGGGGGAGAGGGCAATGCCCCCTGCCCCACTGTGGTTACGCCACTGATATGCACACATGAACATAGTGATATGCACACATGAACATAGTAACAATATGAAGTGTGTGTGTGTGATTCCAATGTATCCAAAAATTCTAATTTAATTTAATTAAACAGTATATTTAAAACATTTAATTTGAGGTCCTTAGTTTACATTTGCCATTTCACATACTCAGACTCGAAATACATTTACAAACACAAGTCACACAAATGTTATGGTATATATTCTAACCTGCGAGAAATTGTTTATTGTGTAAGAATTTCAAACTCAAATCTACCTAATCATCTTCAAGAAATCTTATCTTGCAATAATCTTCCATCTGTCAGATTGCTCTACAAAGGACAGTAACAAAGTAAACAGATCGAGAGAATTCTGTTTTATTGTTCACACATTATTTTCCTTCCTCGATAAAAATTAAACTCAACTGTGAAAATCTTGCCTCAGGGCATTTATGAATATGTATAAATTCAATAGGATTTGGAGTAATAAAAGTTGTAATTTTTCACGTCTACGGAGTAATATTAAAGCATAATTCACGGAGCCAATAATTCACGCATAATTCCCAGAATTCATGGAATTCCCGGTAAGTAGTTACCCTGTTAACTGTGAAACAAGCAGTCTGTTTCACTATTATTTTAGATAAAAAAGTTTATCACATTTTTTAAAAATTATAAATTCCAAATATCACGCAATTAACAAATCTCGTTTACAGAGATTCCTGATGTCTTCCGTTACATTAAATTTTAAAGATGTTGGCCTACTCCACTTGTGAAATAGAAAACTCCATGGTGAGTCTACGTTACCATTTTCATTATTTAATTTATTCCAGTGTTCTTCCGCAATGAACGAAGCTATGTTTCCCGTCACTCTTTTTAAAACCCTTCTCTTTTTATTCATAAGCTTCTCGTCGATGATGCGGTTTGACAAACCTATTCTTGGGTTAAAATTTATAATGACCGAATCGTGTTCATGCCATCTTATTGCCATTCTCCTTGAATCTTCATCCTAAGATTGTGTATTACATTTAGCTCTAACCAGTGGCATCTCGTGGCCTCAAATTTGGCGGGGGCTTATTTTTTAAAGAATTTAAAACATAATGACATTTCACATGAACTACAAAACTGGACTTATTTTTTAAAGAATTTAAAATATACTGACAATTCAAATGAATTACAAAAGAAACAGGTATTGCTGTGAAACATACCTTTCTACCAACGTTGACTCTCATTTAAACAAGAACTGTGCTCTTCTGCTCAGCAAATTTTTTTATTACTTTTTCGTTGAAGCCTTCTATGTTTGCAATGTATTCTTTCTATATTGTAAGCACTGCCAAGGCATTGAGTCTGTCCATTTCTTAAGCAGGTTTTAATACGCTTCAATGTGCTGAAACATTGTTCAGATTCAGTTGTTGCCACTGGAGTTGTTAAAACTATGTTTCTCATTTTTACTGTTTTTGAAAAGGTATCCTCCAAATTATTTTCAATGAAAAATGAATGCAATGTACTGATAGAGTTTATGTTTTTAAACTCTTCACAACAATAAAGAATATGAAGTTCACTCTTTAGTTTTCCCTCTTCTATGAAGGGATAATATTTGGCACAATTCTTACACGAATCATCCAGAAAATCAGACATCCTCCAGTCATTGAATTTTGCAAGGTCAACTAAATTGAAACACTCCAAATGTTCAGTTGTACCAAATTGGCTTCGGCTTGATGAATAATTATATCACAGCACTCAATAGCGCATGCTGTTTTGTTAACACTGCTTTTCTTCAACAAGTTAACACAGAACAGAACTATCATCTGAAGAGTTGGCCAGTTCATTCCTAATATCACTGATGTCAGCAAGAAATTTACGAATATGTTCCTTTACGTGTACCATTGTTGTAATTTTCTTCTGCAAAATATTGTAAAATATTTCGACGAAGGGCATTATCCTGTTAAATATATCCAAGAAAAAATGAATTCCTCATCTTCAAGGAAATGTATTAGATTGAGTTGGTGTGCATAACAATGCACACGGATAAACATCTCTTACAAGTTTCTGGACTCCAAGCTGTACCCCTCGGAATGCAGATCCACTATCATAGGTTTGAGAAACTAATTTATCCTTTAGTTTATACTGCTCTAATGCATCTAATATACATTGGAATATCCCTGATGCAGATCTGTCAGTCAGTTGCACGAAACCATGAAAATGCTCTACTACTTGCGAACACTGAACAAAACGAATCACAATAACAATTGTGTCTTATTGGAAATGTCGCTGGTTTCATCCGCTTGTACAGACACAAACATCACTTTGTTTACATCCTCCTGGAGGGCCTCACTGTAAACCTGGTACATACAGTCTAACAACTCATTTTGTATCATGGCTGATGTGTATTTATTTACTTTGGATTCCTCTAAATGTTCATGCAAACTGTTATCTAGCTTAGCAATTTCACTTACTAAATCTAGGAATCTGTTTAAAGATTCTTCTCTTTCACTATGTCCACGTAGAGCAAGTTCATGTCGACCACAGAATTTTAAGCAATCGATAATTCTATTTAATATATGCCTATTTTTCCGGACTAATTCATTGTGTCTTGTAATTGACAGCCTATATCCTTCATCAATTTGTGTTCGAACATCAACCTTTCCAAACAAACTCAACTAAGAGTTTCCAATATGCGAAGAACTAGTTTCATGTGACTTAATTCTTTCAGAAAGATGTTTGAGATCACTTATACCATGAACTGTCCATGAAGCATCACCACCAAACTAAAGGCAATTAAAACAAAATAGTTTTCTTGATCTCGCTAGCTGTCAACAATGGTTTCCTGTTGTAACAGTCTGGATTGAAAGAGCATGATTGTGATTTGTGATTTTGTATTATTGTAACACTCGGATAGTCAGGACCTAATTGTTTAACAACAAGTTTTTCTTGGTCACTCAACATCTGAAATGGCGTTGCCAACAAGAAATCCACTTTGTTCATAGCGAATAAAAGCCACCACAACATTACAGTACAACACGCGAGATCGAACGCGACGCGACGGAACTAGCCCCGAATTCAGCACTCAAACCCATTGCACTCTCCCCTTCTCTATCTGCTAGCATGTCACCTTCACTGTAGCGTAGGCCACGCCTCCTTTGCAACGAGCTCCGGAGACCGATAATTGACATCAATGCCGCTAGGAGCGCTGTCGTATCCATTGCAGCAGCTTATGTGGGTAAAAATCGCCTTTTAAGATTGTGTGATAGTTATGCGTTATGGTGACTGATAATTACTTCAATACGTCCGTTTTTCTTCAGGGGCTAAGCCCCGGAAGCCCCAAGGGACAAGACACCACTGGCTCTAACTGCTTTAAAGGTATTATAAATATTTTCACTTTACGGCTTAAGCAGCATTATGTTTAATTCTCAGTGCGAATAATTTATGCATAATTCAAGATATTTTCATCAACAGATACACTGGTATATGAATTTATTTTTGACTAGCTGATTACCTGGCATTGCCTGGGTATTTATTTATCCCAATCTTGTATTAGACAGGAAAATAATGAATTCTAACTACAGTGTAAAATGTAACTAATTTTAAATGTGATCGTGAATGTCACCAATTAGCCTAGCGACTCCGAAAACTATGGATTCGACACTAATCTAGGTCAGTTGTGGCATTTTATTTTTCAGCCCCTCTCACCCCCATGCCGATAGGTGATGAACTTGAAGTTAAACCGCATTGGGAGTGTCGCGAAAACTATGGATTCCATTCGCAATACAGCCTGAATGTTAGACAAACCGACAAACACTATCATTGTGCTGGATTGCATAGAGTCACGGATGTCTCTTTCTGGGGAATTTAATATTGGGGAATTTAATATTGGCCGTTCTTGATTATTTTTACATGTCACCCCCTCCCATCCCAGGGGTGTGCCACCCCAAAAATATTATTTCCAGATTGCAAGTGATACATGTACCAAGTTTGGTTGAAATTGCTCCAGGCGTTCGAGAGTTATGCCGGAACAAACATATATATATACACACACACACACACCCACACACATACATTCAATTTTATATATACCTAGTCATGTCATAAATTCTGTTACAAAGTTAATAATGAACTACAGGCACATTGAGCAAGCTAATGTATTAATATTTGGATGTTACAAAGGTACAGGTCTTGTCAACACAGAGCACCAATCACTGTTCAAAATGGCCACCGCTGGCGTTCACACAGACCCGAAATCTCTGAGGCCTGTCATCTATCGCAGCATGCACGGTCTCGAGGGGAAAGTCTGCCACTGCCTTCACAAGAAAACGCTTGAGGTTTGGATGCCTCTTCCTACAGACCATGCCCTCCAAAACGGACCACAACCTGTAGTCCAATGGGCTGAGGTCAGGGCAGCTGGAAGGTCAATGATTTCACAAGTGGCTCCAACACTGTTGCTTGGTACACTTTTGCAGATGTTTTCAAACCAGGTTCACAGAAGTGGAAGTCCGTTGTGCCATTGTACGAAACTCCCTCCCCCCCCCCCCCAAACCATCACTGAGGCGGGATGATGGCCTCTGAGGATCCGTGGCATGTTTTCACGAGCTTCCTGGGATGTCGAGGCATAAACACGGTTGTTTTGACAATTGTAAGACTTAAATCGTGAAGATTTTTTCATCTGTGAAAAGGATCCTCCTATGGCCACCATTTGCTTAACACTGAAGGAGTCTTTTTGTTTTCTGCTCCCTCTGGAGCTTAAGCTGTGGAGTGAGGAAGTGATCAGTACTTCGTCGATAAGCGCGGAGTCCGAGGTCACATCAGAGTGCACGGGAGATCGACATTTTCGAAATATTCAGCTCTCTAGTCATCACTGCTTGCTTCCTGACAGGATTTTGTCGAATCCGTGCCGCCACTGCTTTCACGAGCTAATGGCTCCTCACGCTGCAAGGTCTACCTTTTCTGGGGCGGTCCTCAATTGTTCCTGTGTCACAGTATCTGTTGATGGTCCGATGCACGAACATCCTGCTGATATTCAGCTCTTTCAGGGTGTTGAAAATGTCAGATGGTGATTTGCCAACTTTGTGCAGTGCGATTGCTGCCACATGGTTCTCGTATACACCCCACTCCATTCGACTTGCAGTGAAATTCACCTTTCCGCTAGCATAGTCAAACACACAATGATACTGGTTGTTGTTTGATCCAACATTGCAGTGTTGCCATCCCTGTCTAAACTTTGTAACAGAACTTATGACATGACTAGGTATGCAGAAGATAATATCAGTTGCTTCAGTTAGAGGCAGATGCCTTTAAATAGGGAATGATAAGAACTAGAGGCTTCCCACATGGCCAAGTAGTTAGCACTCTCACCTCTGTAAATACATGTTGCTGAATGAGACCTACAAGAAAACATTCAGTACACCCCTCCCCCAAACTCCTTCAACATTTGAAGGTCATCATTTGCAATCATCTCACTCCATGCGATTGATGTTCTTAAAAGTTTGCATAACCACTGTCGGATATTACAAAATAATGCACTAAATGTTACTACAGAAGTGCTTTTTTTATTCTTGTTGCAATATTTTATCCTAGTTAGTCACAGTTTTTTTCAAGCTTACACTACTCCAGAGTGATTTGAAAAAGTTCTGGGAAGCCAGGATTTAATGCCGTAACAAGAATAAAAACCACTTTAATAGTAACATTTACTGCTCTGTTTTCATGTGATTGCAACCAGAATATAATATTTTGCACTTTTTCCCCCCTCACAAAAATATCTTTCATTTGTTCTGTGCAATTTATACATGATTGTTTATATTTTTGAATTGTTTTAATCATTGTGATTAAAAGCACATGATCAGAATATTATCAAATTTAGCAATAAATTTGGTATGGGATTATTCAAAGATTCACAACTATCATGTAATGGAGGGTATTGAGACAGCAGTCTCCATGTCTCACTTTCAGCACAGTATTAGGACATTAAGCTATTTAAAATTGAGTTAATATGTTGTGATAGTAATAACAAGGATATTAGCTGATACAAATATATCAGTATCTTCCAATTTGTTAAATACTTCACCTTTCTCATTGAATCATTTCTCTTTTATAACTTTGTAAAAAAATTTATTATTCTATGTTACTTTTCTGCCACTTCTGACTAACCGCAATGATAAGTTTGGAAATGATTAGATGAAAATGATGAATGGTCACTTGCAGAGAATACCCATGCTCAAACTGGAAATTCTAACCCAGGAACTTCAGTGGCATGATCAAAAATCAACTACTTAACATGCTCAGCCACCGAACCAGCTGTTGTGTATTTGTCTCATCACTGAAAACTATGTGCTAATACAAATAATAATGCAAACTGTAAGAAATCATATTTCTGAAATTAATTATAATGATTCATTATACAAATTGTGTTTAAAACTTTTATTTTTTCTATCTTTTCAGATTCTCTGCATTTCCATTCTGAGGAGAGGTAACAATGTAACTATTACTTAGCATTACTAGTTAGTAGTTACAGTAAATCACATATCCAACTTGAAGCATAAATGCAATTTGAATTGAGAACATACTATATTTCCAATACCTATAATAATGCCAAGGTTGTTAGCATACGCAGATGATGTAGACTTACTGGGGGATGATGTGAATACAATTAAGAATAATGCTAAAATATTTTTCAAAACTGCTAAAGAGATAGGTTTGGAACTTAACAAAGAGAAAACTAAATATATGCTTACAGGCCAAAACCAAGTGTTAGGTAATAATCAAAATCTAATTATTGATAACAACTCGTTTGAACCAGTTTCCAAATTCAAATACTTAGGAGTAATATTAACAAATGAAAATGATATTAAAGAGGAAATAAAAGGTAGGCTTAATTCAGGAAATGAATGTTACTTCTCTCTTCCTAAACTTTTGTCTTCTCGTTTAATATCTAAGAAACTAAAAGTTAAAATATACAAAACAGTAATTTTGCCTGTAGTATTATATGGATGTGAAACTTGGTCCCTTACATTGAAAGAGGAACATAAATTGAGAGTATTTGAAAATAAGATCCTTAGGAAAATCTTTGGACCTAAAAGGGATGAGGAGACAGGTGAGTGGAGAAGGTTACATAATTTAGAACTACATAATTTGTATTCATGTCCAGATATTATTAGAATAATTAAATCAAGAAGACTTAGGTGGGCAGGCCATGTGGCACGAATGGGAGAGGAAAGAGGAGTTCACAGGATTCTTGTTGGGAAACCTGATGGTAAGAGACCTGTAGGAAGGCCAAGACGAAGATGGAGGGACAACGTTGAGATGGACCTAAGGGAAAGATGGAAGACCTATGTTGCTGCATCCATGAACCTTCGGGTTTAAGAAGGCTAGAGAGTTAGTTAGTTATAATAATGCCAAAGGCAAAACAGCAAAGAGAATTCCAAAACTACTACTAGGATTGGAGAAATTAAAGATTAACTTTCATTTTTTAAAAAAATGAAATTGAAAAAAATGTGGAGTAAATTCTGGAATGAAGTTAATTATGTAACACATAATTTGACTGTTAAATGAATGTTGCATGAAACAGCTTTTTGACATAAAAATTTGCACTTCTGTTGCAAAAATACTCCAAGAACTAAAATATAATATTCTAATGAATTTGTAAGAGTGAAAATTACATAGTGATTTAAAAGTTTCATGTAGATAAGCACTAGACATACAAATTATTATTCTTTTGTAAGCCCTCAGAAAAATTGATTACTTATTTTTTAAACTTGCAAAAAAATATGAGAAGTGGTATGCAGGATTGCTATTATTTTTTGATTATGAAATTCCCTGACATTTCCAGGTGTTCCAGTCCAAAAATGAAATTTTTCCAGACATGATTATCATCATGATTTTTGCTTTTGAACCATGTGTTTTTCAATTAAATATATAATCTGTTAATTATTATGAATATTCACTTTCACAACTTTTTTTTTTTTAACAAATTTCATTCTACACACACAAGAACATTTGAAAATTCGAAGAGTAAAATGTAAAATTACAATAGGCATCAAATGTATTGGGTGCTACAATCACGTGTATCTAGCCTTCAGGCTAAGCTAACAGAGGTACATTATTTCACCATAACAGATCTCCACAATATAAAAGCAACAGAAAAAGTTCATAAACCATACACAATTTTAAATTTTCTGCTTTCTTGCTTGCATTTATAAGTACACAGCATCTGGAGAATTTTTTGTTGCATATAGGAATTCTATAGGAAATGCCATTAAGACTAAGATCCATAAAATAATAGACAATAACCTCACCTTCACCAACCTTTCCGATAATTATGATCATATTGTCAATGTACTTTAGTTATGAATCAGAAATCTGAACTGCAAGGTTTACTTTGATATTCTTTCTATTATCTAGTATTATAAAAGGGAAAATTTATTGCAGAAATTTGAAGGGACCATCATTTTGCACAAGACTGAGAATCATAAGAACGAAAGAAACAACTTCTAAACTGAACATTCTTTGCGAGTGGAATCACAAGAACTGAATCCACAAGTGAACGTGAAATGCTTGTTCATTTTGCAACTTTTTCGCTTGCAGACTCCAAAATGCACGTAAATTCCAGACGATCTGCAAAATTCCCTGAAATTTCCCTGTTTTTCAGATGCGTAGCAACCCTGGGTATGTGCAAGGACCTATTCTGAATATAGAATTAAGATATGATGATTCTTGCCTGTTTGCAGCAGTAAAATTGCAGAAATCCTGTACTCAGGTTGTATGAAGGTAAAAGATACATAAGTTCCCTGTGCACTTTGCACCACGCAATGAGGCATATATAGGTCGAATTTACATTTGGTCATATTTACCCATTTAATTGAGGCTGGGTGAGTCCCAGACCCACTTTGCCTTAAGTTGTATAGTTTATACAAATTATAATAATAACTATATAGTGGCTCATGAAAGTCATACCATTGAGATATCTCATCAAAACCCTGCTACAGTGTTCAAATTAGCTGAGCAAATGTTGTCCTTCGTGAAAATTACATTGGGTGACATGTTCATAAAACATGAAGGAAATGTTCTATTCTGAAGAAAAGGCAAGGGTAAAATTCGGATCTCCGGGAAACGTATTTCTTCAATTTTACAGGAGAAAGTACTTACGGAACTGAGTTTCTGTAGACTTTTGAAAGGTCGTGGAAGTATTTTCTCCCATCGTTCAATTTATTTGGCCGGTAAAAATTTATTTTTCTAGATTAATGTCTCTGATGCACAAAAGCTGTTGACTCTATTTCCTTCCACTACGTAAACCGGATGTCGCTCCGTTTCATGACGTAACCCCCAGTCAGTGTTTCCAACCACGCCATTATTTTGCAAGAAGATGAAGAAATGAAGTACACATTCCTGATATTACTACGACCCAAAATTTTAACTATGTTTGCCTAACCTAACCTTACCGGGAATGGTTTGTGGGGCTATGCGTGAATGGTGTATGGGGCATTTTTCGGTTAAGAAGGTTGGAAACACTGCATATCCACTGATGATAGACTACGCTAGTCAAGATTTGGCCACCATATTGTGTGTTTAACACAAGCGAAAAAGGAACGAACAATAATTACTTGATACGTGCAAAGTTGAAATTATTTTCGTGACAAAAAGCGAAATCCCACCTTAAAGAATCTTTCGCAATGCATAATAGGTAAGTACGAATGTGAAAAAATAACAAAATAAACGAATTTGAGTCGTTTCCCGGAGATTGGAATTTTAATAAGGCAAGCTCAAAGCTAATGCAAACCCTAAAGATGCACAAGCAATTTGATTCAAGGTGTCACCATATTAACAGAGACTACTGATTTCATCTTGTTAACTTTCACATACAATTTAACAAACTACAGTGAATAATTTCTTACAGATTCTGTACCAATCTCTTAAAAAATATGTGAGTTACATATAAATCAAATGACATTTTGTACGCCACTCTGTATTCTGTGGCTTCCCTTTGTTGTTCTGCAGATATCATTTCTTGTCACAAGCAACCATGAATATCATGTGTAAATGATGGGACAGCTGCTGAGATTCATTTTTTAATCAAATCCCTACCCCCTGCATTGTTCAAGAACTGTTTGCATTGTTTTTACTTTAGCATTGATATCGTGGCTTTATCGTGATGTCGTAAAAGTTCGGAAACACCAACAATTACTTTACAGCTGCATAATGATGGGAGTACACTTTGCATATTTGTATAAGAAGAATGGAAGCCACATAAAATTCGCATAAATATGCCAGCACGGGAGTTTCTCTTTCATTTATTGCATGTCTGAAATGTTATTGTGAAATGCCGTAACTTTTCTGGCTTGTCGTATGCGAGTGCAGTACTTCACTTCTGATCTATCACATTACTTTCTCTTTTACAGATTGTAGGATGGAGACCTTGCAAGACCATTGGTGTGGTTAGTTTACTCCACTGCAGATCTTCATGGTAGAGCAGTCAGTTTCAAACCCTGCTTAAGACATGGATGTATTATTGTGTTTGTACCATAATCCATTTCATCATTCATTCTCATCACTGTGATTAACCAAAGAGGTAGAAAAGCAATGGAAAATAACTAACATAGATTAAAAAAAAAAGGGAGATAGAGAAAGCTTACCCCATCCCATCATTCTACTGATGCAAACAAAAGGGGATTTTCAAATCAGGTGATTTCTGTACTGGTATAAGTAGATTTCATTATCTGACATTGGCAAATCCATTTGAAATCCATATTAAAAATAAGGTTCTTTGCAGGTTGTCTTTGTAAGCAATTTTTAACACCATACAAGGTGTGCAAAAATCAATATCAGGGTAGCTATTCTACACACAAGAATAAATTTAGGTTTAATTCAAGATTTTCTGACTATATTTCCCAAATTTCAAGGGTAAATGTTTCCATATGATGTAAATAATTCTTGCCTTTTATTTTTGAGAAACAGTTTTTAAAATATGGATCTCTGTCAGTTCAGACATCTTGGTATCATTTGAGAATTAATGCACATAGTGTAATTAGGTAGATTTGTGCTAACCACAATGATCAATGCAAGTTCTATGTTTGATTTTGAAGTAATATTTGTTATATGTGGCATCACTCGTTTGTTTGCAGCATATTTCATATCTATGACAAAATGTTATTTTGTGTGTGTGTTTTCAAGAATAAACACACTTTTATGCGCAATAGTCTCCCCCTGATTTTACATATAATCAGGAAATTGGTTTCTAGGCAATAAAAACTGCCCAAATAGGTAGGTAAAAAGCAATTTAAAATGAAAAAAAAAGGCATGACAGTACATGCTAAAAATGGCCCTCAATGGGATGTTGCACCACAGGTTATTATTAACAACTAACCAAATACTGATTAATTACACAGCATTGTGAAACTGGGATAGCATTTTAAAATATTATCTGGTATCCAACATCCCCACACCCAGTCATCACACACTTTTTATTGAATACAAAAATAATATTTTTTATGAAGAAAGGGCAATGTTTTCATGATTGTACTAAAATATACTGTAAATGTATACTGTAAATAACTGAAAAACATGGTCCCCAAACCATAATATTTTCAGCAATTACATCTTAAATGGAAATATTTGCACTAACTATCTGCAACTCGAACTTTGTAATTTCAAAAGCATGCTAGTTCTAAGGATGAGTTCTAACTTCAGTTCATGGGACATGTTTTATGTTCATAGGCATATTATTATTGCATCTACTTCACATTTGTACAGAACAAGAGCAGAAGCTGGAGTGAGTGGCAATGTTAAAACAAGCATATGCAAAGGTAGTTTATATTTGGTTTCTGCTTGTTCATTTTTTTCTGTTTTGAAACATGTTTACGCAGCTGGACTGACTATGAATAATCTGTGTTGTATTTTATCTTATTTTCCATCACTCTCTTGGACATGTTTTTAAAATTAAATTATAATGATGAGAATGGATGATGATTAGTTGAAATTGACAAAAGGAGACTCATGACGAACAGCCATGAATAGGTAATGAAGTTGGTTGGTTGAAGTTTGTTGTAAGTCCACTTTATGCACAGATAGGTTAATTGGGACTGGATCTACAGTTTAATGTTGGATCTGAACCACTATGTGTCTCCACTGGATATCAAACCCAGGCCCCCTTAATTACAAGGCAAAAACATTACAACTATGCCATAGAGGAGGTCATGAATGACAATGATGAAAGAGATTAATAAACATTGTAAGTAATATTCAAACCTAGAAATCCTAGTTTTACAGTGTAATACCAGAACCATGGAGGGCACTTATACAGTACTTTCCACGGTCAATTCACACGTGGAGCACCGGCTTTGGACCGGGATGAGATTGGGTAGTGAGAGTGCATCTGCCAGCATTTAGGCCCACAACTTTACACTGAACTAGGCACTGGACGTGCCAGTGCTTCAGTATCCAGATAGCTGGTGTCCACTTTGCATGTGTTTGTGAAGTGTTAAGGTATTAACAAGTGTTTTAGATTATTTTATTTTGATTTACGTATTACTCAGGGGCGATTCCTCCATGTAGGAAGTGAGGAACTTCCTACAGTTCATTTACACTTATTTCCAGTTTTCTATTTTTTTAGGAGTTTAATGCATATTATTAAATTATGAGTGCAATATGCGTACATTTTACTAGGTTTGCTACTGTTCGCTGTCACTCGTTTGCAAATGGCTTACTCCATCTGCCACCCAAAGACGACAGTTGCTCCTGCTGCTGAGGAACCTCGTTCTTCCACCTATAGCGGGATGGGTGAGGGGCGTGGAAGGGAGGGGGTGGGGTTGCTCGGTTAAATGGCCAGCGAGGAAACATCGAGGGCATCTTACATTCAGTGATGCCAACCCTGGATTATTGTTCAAAACCTAGGATAATTTGAACTTCGCTGGCATCCGGCACCCTGTGTTTGGCAAAGTGCTCTAAAGGCGCATCTTTGGGAGACTAGATAAATTTAATTCAAAGGAAGATACTTTGAGGAAAGATATTTTATATCTCATTTGTACTTCTCTAGTGGGCTTGTTCCAAACAAGAGAAAGTATGTCGACTAAAGGACAAGGTTTTACAATCGCATCCCGGTCCATCCTCTTGTTTTAATCTTTTCTTTATACTCCCCGATTAGGAAATGAACATTTTATGAAAGGAAATCGGTAGAAAGTTGGAGGTCACAAATAAAACATACGGACAGCCGTTCCCAATTGTCGAATTTCCTCCAACTTTTTCAAGCACACTATACATTGTAATTGATTTGATGGGCGAAATTCTCAATGTTGCTAACTGTAGTAAATAATGGATAACCCAAGTTCCACAACTCTAAAATAGCTGCATAAATTGAACTTAAAACTACATAATTAATTGCATTTAGCATAATTTAAGAGTTGAAGCAGCAGTTCTTCTTATCAGGAGGTTGGCAACGCTGTCCTCAATACACACGACAACAGGCAGGGAGGACCCCACAAACGTCGAACCACAGATAAGACACATATACATAATATCTGTTGTCGAACCAGCTTGGTTCACTCAAAAGTTCGAGGTTGTTATCGAAACAAGTGGCACGGTGTGTGAATTTTTGCAAGCTAACTAGGCCCATACTCAGGATTTTTTTATTCTTTTAGTGGGGGAAGATTTGAAATACTGGTGGAGTATTAGATGCGACAATGACGCTATGGTAGTATTGCAGCTGGACATTGCAGAATTGGGAAAAAATTAAAACTCCCCATAGATCCCCCCCCCCCTTTTTCCAACCAGACAAACAAGCAGCAACACAATCGCTTACAGACCAAGGCTGTCACACAGAGTACAGTTTGGTGCTTCTTGTTTACACTCAATTCTCGGAAGTATTAGAATAGTACTGTATTCCGCAGATTGTCATATTTTCAAATTTCCTTTAATTTTCTTCTACCAGTATCATTGAACAGCCACGATAATTCTATATTTAGAAAATAATATATTTATACATTAAATGATGTAGGCCTACGTATTAGCAATGATTCTTGTAATGAATTTAAATCGGGTATCGGGACGTCTGGTAGCCTCCCATCAATTGTTAAAAAATTAAAACTACCAAATATTGCAGACTGCAGACTTCTGGAGCTTGCCTATCTCCACAAACAACCCATTCGTTTACGCAAGACAAAAATTCAAATTCTTTCATAATCTGAAAAATTGTCAATGTTATATTTTCGTATGCAAAGGGTGAAATAGTGTGTGCTTACTGAGGAGACACTAGATGACATTAGAGCACGATTCGAACATACTCCTCAAAAATTCCTCCAGCACCCTGCACAAGAAGCAGACATTTCCATGACATCTGTGTGGGTAGCTACCAAGCTTTTAAACCTGAAGCCATACATTAGAAGAATTGAAAAAAAATATCAGGAGAGAAATGGAAGCAATTTCAGAAAAGGAACTGATATGTGTTCGTGAAAATTTCCTAAAAATATGCCGTAAATGTGTGGATGCAGGGGGACATTTCCAACATCTCTTGTAACAAGGTACATGCTCATTTTAATTATAACTGTAAATGTAATTGTACGAGCTTATTTCATTACTTAACTAATGGTTCCAGTTACGTGGATGTTGTATCTAGTTTGCCGGCAGATGTGCTCTCACTGCCCAGCATGCTAGCCAATGCTCCATGGACGACTTGAAGTGAAAAGCACTGTACAATCATTGCAAATTGCATATCAGAATAGGCCTAGATACCCAACAACTAGTGGCACATATTTTTGATAAATAAAAAAGCAAAATTTTGGTACAAATACAGTCAATCTTTGGTTCAAAAGCGGAAAATAAAATAAAATTTCGATGTTATAGCGGTGAAAAAAAAACAGATCAAAAGTGATATATAAAATGACATTTTGGTTTTAAAATTGTGAACATAATCCAAAATTTGATTTAAAAACTGCACTTATTACAAAAAATAAAAACCCTTCTAATAGCACATTTATATAGTACCAAAGTTTATATTCCTGTATAAAGTGGTCCAGTCCATTCTTGCTTCTCAAATATTTACAGCAGAATTAATCAATTTTCTGTGAATTGCATGACTCACAGGATAATTCAAACTTCAGAAAGTGTCGCATTGATAAATAAACTCTAAATTTCATGTTTAAGAGTCTATTTCTCATTTTACAGTTAATTTCGCATCATTTTGTGGCAAAACAGGGTAGGAAAATGCACCTCACACCTTTCAGAAACATTAAAAAATAACATTAGAATGTGTTATTTCACATTTCATGTTTTCATCAATAACAAAATATGCATGCCCCTACCAATAATTGAATTACCAAACATTATTACTGGATCTACCACTGACTTCACCATGCTTGTCCAGTTACTTTCATGTGTTATAAGGAAGCTTCTATACTAAAGAGGCAATGTGGGCCCCTCAGTCTTTAAAAATGCATTCACTGTGCATGCACGACCTATAGGTACTGGTGACAATGCACACTATTGATATCACTCACTCTAAGTGACATGCAAGCAACATGTTGAGTGTCATGTCACTTCAGGTTAGAGGTTGTATTTATATCTGTAGGTTCATTCCCAAGTGGGACTCATCAAGTGTCACTTCAGTCTCCCTTAGAGAACCATGCAATATGAGTTACAGATCTCAATAAAGTACTTGCTGGACACATTCCATATTCCATCATTTATTCAATCTAGAAAACCTGCATTGATTCAAATCCACTCATTTTATGTATGTCTGCCTACTGTTTTCAATTAAATCAAATTTAATTTATTTCAGCACTGCTTCACATGAGGATCTCTCAAGAACAGAGAAAATAACATGTAAACATGATGGTAGGGCTCTCATGTTGCCAAATGGTAGTTATCACTATCATCTTTGATGCAAACAACCTGCTCTGGGTTCAATGCATGGTGGAAAACAATAATTTTGGTGCCAACTAAGCACTAGCATGCTTCTTCACTTATTTTTAAATTTCCAAAACTAAAAGGCTAAATATAATTTTAAATGGCATTAACATTTTACACTATATATTTACAAGTAGTGCCTCATAAAACATACAAAATATAATACTAATAATTTATGGAGATGAGAAACTACAAGTCAAATGAGAAATTCATTTTGAGAAAATTAATTCTCTGGCTTTTCCAGATTTTTCACCTATTTTCAAATAAATTTCCTTGCCACACTAACATTTTTTATCTTACTTTAATGCCGTTAGAATAAATGTTAATATTTGAGTGCCTACATGAAAGCCATGGCTCCAGTTGCAAGAAATACCATATTTTAAAGTATTTCTCTTTTCCTCTCTTATGAATGCATTTTATATAACATTAGTTTGCAAAAGTGTAAAAAATCAATATTAATTGAAAGTTTAACAATTGTATTTTTATATAAATACCTGAATTTTCCATGATCTTTTTAGTTGCAGGTGGATTTCCCTGACTTTCCCAAGTTTTCCTTTCTTTTTTATTTTTGGAGTAGTTTGACTTTCCCAGATTTTTAAACCATTTTGTGGAATTCTCTGCCTTTTCCATGACCTATTTAGCCATAGATGGTCTTCTCTGACTTTCTCAGCAATGTGACTGACTGGTTCATGAAGCTGATGTCTACATTATTCAAATTTGTTTCCACTGTTCTAAGTTTGCACTGTATTATAACAACATTAAAGCAGCAAGAGTAGAAATAATGAGGACTAGCATTCTACAAAACACAATCATCCACAAAATATCAATTTACAGCCTTACTTGGGAGCCAACTTCTTGGGACTCCACAACACCAAACACAACAGTACATTGTGGCGAGATTTTAGTAACGTAAAAGGCAATGCTACCCCCTGCATGTTGTAACATGCCGTGAAGGAACATTATGGAAAATAGAGTTACGGTCCCACACATTCACAATCTCGGTCAAATGATCCCACATCTCCCACATGGAAGTAATATGCCGTGCCAACTTAATGACCACAAGTCATGGTGTGATTTTAGTATACAACTTTAAAAAATAAGGGAGGGGTTGTCCCTGGGATGCAGTGTGCCAACCACAGCCCAATCCGCCATGGTATTTCCTTTATATATCAATAACATATTGCAACTCTTCTGTACCGTACATATGCTTTGTTGGTAGTAAGCAAACGATCAAAATGGTAATTTCCCCAGGTAAGTCATTCTACTTGGTAAAGAAGTATACTTACAAAATATATATTTAAAAAAAGTTGTTCTAATGTTGTTCTAAAGATGTGCAAGTTCAGTGATTACTTTTAATGCCTGTGCATAATAACTGTTCTGTATTTTCAATAAAGATTTATCATGTGTTGCACTGTTTCTTATTCATTTATAGCTGCTTAAAATAAATCCTAAACTCTTGTTACAGATTATTGTCTGTAGTCTTAAGAATGTGTCCAGGGTAAATTACTGATGTAACAGATGTCAGTGCTTCTGTAGACCAGAGTTTTATTTTTTCCAGTTTCTCTTAACTCCACCCCTCTACTGGATTCAACAAGTATATGATTTTGTATATCACTTGTTACCCTGTCATTTGTCTGCAATGGTTGATTTGTAAAGATCATGTAGCACTTTATACTTCAACATTCACATTCCATAGTTGTTTTTTGTGTATTATTCAGATAGTGTGGCATACAGAACAGGCTAACATGTAACCAAGTGGTAAATACTCTCTCCTTTGGTGCAGGTGTCTGGTAACTCCAAAAGTGATGATCTAGCATCATGAGGACATTCTGGGAGCTAAAGAAGTAATAGCAGATTCCAACCTAGGGAAACCGGATGCGTGCCAATGAGACACTGGGTGCTGCTTAATGAAAAGCCACTTGGCAAGTCCTGGCCTAGCAATGATAGCAGTTTCATCTCAGTCAGTGGTAACAACAATAACATGAAAGTGAGAAATTTTGGTAGTCAAAAATACAGGGTGACAAGCACACAAACAAAATAGCAACATGGTGAACTTGACTCCATATGTTTAGCTATGCTTCACTCATTGATTCACAATATGATTCTCTAATAGGGACACGTGGGCTCAGATAGACCACATCACACTTGTTTGGTATTTTCTGATAGCCACTTTTTGTAAGCTGATACATTCAATTGCATGATGCTCCTGCACATATTGCCACGATGCAAAGTGATAACGTACTGATTACGAGCTCTGACACTGTTACCATCTACTACTTATGAAGTGTAACAGTAAGGCTTTAAAGTTTATTCCACAGTAAAATATCCCTTTGAGGGATACATCCTATGAAGCAGCTTTCCATTGGGTGACACATGTCCAACACATCATCTCTGTCATTTGGTTTTCTAGACCCGAGTTGGCTCCTATTTCTTTAAGAATTGTTCCCCAATTGCACTCAGAACCACTCTTACTAAAGGTGCGAGTGCTATTTCACTATATGGAAATTATACAGTATGACACCTTGCTCACTTATCACAATCCAAAAAATTGGTATCTGCCACAAGAAGTGAAATTCATTTTTATTGTAAGGAGTGAAAACAATCCACAGACATTGCCCAAAGTGACAAATTGCTTTAGGCTGCAACACTAGTAGGTGACTCGAAACTTTCTACCATAAGATAATGGGGGCGACAGCCTACAGAATCTGACACACAGTTTTATCAAACCTAGGGATCTAGCAAGGAGCTAGTATCCATCCTCAGAGACCACAAAAGCAGCTGTTTTCAGAGATGTCATAAATCTTTAGAGCATGGGAGGGCATTATATAAACATAGGCAAAAGCTACCCTTTATTCCATAATACTATTACACAAATGATATGAATTAACACTGAGGTGCTGAAAAGTGGCTGGCTACATGAAGTTAATAATGGCTGGACAGCCAAAGTGTTTTACTTTCTTATAGTAGTATTGATTATTTGCTATAACTAAAGGTAAAGGTAATGAAATCCCATGTACATTGCAACATGCCATAAAGATATATGTAATGAGGGGATGTGGACTCACAATTGTGGTCATTCGTGTAGTCAGCACCATACCCTGGCTTCTTTTACCACCTGCCCCTCCTTCGCAGATATCCATTTACTAGAGCCTAGGTGAATCTCAGAGCTACTCAATACAGGGACATTGCTTGAAAAATTGCCACCCATAATCACCCACCCTGGGAATCAAATCTGTCTCTCCCTTGTGGCAGCCAGATGCTCTACCTACTGAACCACTGTGCTCCTATAGTTGTAACATACTTAACATACAATGGACTACTCTTTTGAAGAATAACTGGTAGCACATACTCTGAATTCCCTTGGCCTATCGCTTCACTACAAGAAGTTAATGGGCATTTTTTCCAAATCTAACAACATATTTCTGATGTTGAGCCTTGATGAAGTATGGATTCTCTATTGTCTTGTTGTTGGCTCTTTTGCCTTGATGCAAGTAAGTGGCAATAGGTACAATTCTCAGTTTCATGCTGCACAAGAGACACATATAAAAGTTGCTAAATTGTGCATTTGAAATAAGTTCATAAAAGATCAGTGCTGATATGTAATATCCGTATCTGAAAGTATCAGTTAGAATTTAATCACTGATACCCACTACTCAAATTGAGGGGGAGGGGTGCAGAGGGATGATATCCCCCTCAAGCTAGTAAAATTTTTACAAGGCATCCCCCCCCCACCTGTCTCATTGTCACCATGTTAAACCATAGGAGAAATCCCCAGCTAACCCCAAAGCTCTACCAAATATCACCCCAGCTAACATTTTCCACTTCAGGTGCTGCCGATACCAGCTGATACTTTCAGTCTGGATGTCTCATGGAGTTTGCAAAATACCATGCAACACTTCCCTGTGGTCTAAATATCTTGTAAATTATGCCAGGTGTCATTGTTACCTATGTGTAAATTCAGTTTGGTGTCAACAGGTGGGACTGCAGCATTTTACAGCTTGAAATAGAACCAGTGTGATTCATTTAACTTTCTATCACATCTCAGGTCTCTGTCAGACCCTGGTGTCCAGAGTAAGTTACAATATTTTGTGTACTGAAATCTACATTTCCGTTGTTTAATTATTGACGTAATTTGTGCATCATTTTCAGCATTAACATTGTTGTAATTTCAACGGTATTCTAGCACATTTTCTGCATTTTATATTCATTTATCACAATCTAAAGACAATATATATATATATACTGACAGGGTCTTCCAGACCCTGGTGTACAAACCATGTAACTAAAACATATGTACAGATGAAGGGATAAATGATTATCTCATGAGAAATAATAATTACTGTAATGCAAAACTCTGGCTAATTGCTGTAGCTCCCAATATTCTGAATTACTTTCAGTTCTTACAATTTTCAATTATTGGTGTTTGTATCAGTGAGAATTGGTATATCAGCAGTGGTATTGGTATCAGACTAGCCCTACAAAATACCTCACTGATCTCAGCTGATTACAGATCTCTGCATTTCATTGTTAAAGTAGGCAAAAGGAGTCCTTTATTACACATGTAGACTAATCAAACATGAACATATACAAGCACTGAAATCTTGAGTCCTAACAAGAATTTGAATCCTTGAACACCCTTAAAGTAAAGAAATAGCATTAACCATTATTCACTGTATTGGGGAGGCAGTTGGTCAAGACTGATGTTAAATCAAGTGTGTTCCTATTGATAGAAATTGTGTTGTGTCTCACAGTGTCGATATCCAAAATTTCCCTGTCAACAGCAATTGGGCTTCTAACCGTATTCAAGTACTTGTCTGGAGACAAACAAGACATTTTCTCTTTCCTTGTTGGTAATAAAGGATGGTACTGAGATGGCCTTGTTAATATCTAGATGATAATGAGACAGATCCCTGTAAAATTGACACTGTCTGAGTTTTAGAATCCGAGACTCTTGGGGGTCTTGTTCAATACTTTGGTATGATATTTCAAAAATTTGCATAACGAAATATCCTTTACTATAAGACTTCTTCAGACATACCAAACCAATATTTACCTGATTATTTAAAGACAAATCATGTACTTTGTTTCATTAAAATCAATCCATTACTGGCAACTGCGAGTCTGTGTAGAGTGATTGCATACTTGCAGCTTCTTTTCGTTTGAGAGTTTGTAACATTAGAATGGGACATTAAATAGAAAACTGTTGTTAAGAAAGGCTGTTTTGCTCAATAACCTCTATACGTTGTAGAAGTTTGTGCAATGACATACTGTATATCTTGTCTATTGTAAGATTAAAGATTTGCCCTTTGGGACAGACACACTGCTAAGTCTAGTCTTGTCTCAATACCATCCATACTAGAAATATAATCTATAATATTTTGTGTTATGACCAGGGCTCAGAAGCCAATGAGGTCAAGTCATCTTGAGGGTGGAGGGGAGGGGGTAACATTTTCCTTAAGTTAGAAAGAGAAAACTTTTTCAGGAGCAGACTCAAAGGGGAGGGAGTGGTTGGGTCCACCCTCCTCCAGGTTCCTCACAAAAGTAAGTAATGCTTTCTCAATATTGAGCAAAGTCTAGTTTTCATGTATATTTCACCATCTTTTAGTTTCTGTTTCCTCTCAATAATGTATGTCCTTACATGGAACTTGCCCCTCTCTCCTAATTTGCTGACAATGCAGGGTGCTGCTCTGCTTAAACAATGATACCATTTATGAGCTAGCAAAAAGACCCTTGTGGAAACCAGTGTTGTTATTCTTTATGAAAGATATAATTTGTAATAAGTCAATTCTTGCTTTATGTTAATTAAAAAGATGACTTAAATGTGGCAATCAAATTGGTTAAAAACATTACAAGAACTCTCTGACCTTGATCTCCTCTACTCTCCACCAAATTACACCCATCCCTAAACTCGATTCTGAGTCTGCCCCTCTCATTTTTCAGCACTTTTTTTTTTTTTCATTCTTGAGGTTTAACTACATTTTGCTCCTTCATGTGCATTTTAATCATATTACTTTTTCTCAAAATTCAACAACTTAAAAGTCATCTTTCACTTCACACTTAAGTGCAACAAGAAAAAGCAAGCAAGGTGGATGGATAACTACTACCCAAGAGCCTTAAGTCCAAATAATAAGTACAATAGCTTTTAATTGTATTCTCCCTTAACTTCGTATTTTGATTTACACCACCAAACACCCATGTCAAATTGTTCACAAATATTTTCACAAGTACAATGATTTAATTTTCATCTGTACAATCTGGTACACACAGTAGATGTACATCGTAGAAATTGAAGCAAAAATGCAGGAAAAACAGTTGAAGTGAAACCACAGCTGGTTCAGTAGCTCAGTTGGTAAACCCTAGTTCGAGTTTTGTATTCCTCACTTAAATTTCTGTGAAACACATCTGTGTGTGACAAATCATCAGGTAATATACAGCTCCATGATGGGAGATTCTAGGCATCAACGTTGTCATCAGTGTTTCAAAGGCAACAGATCAAATAGTGGTAACCAGGGTTGTTAAACGTCTAGGAACCCATACATTCTAAAGGGTTCTATTGGGTTCCGCTGCAGAACCAGAACTTTTTTTCTTGCACAATTTAAATTCGGTCCAAGTTACATATTGTTTCATTGAAAAAAGGTTCCTGGACCAAATTTAAATTCATCCTTAAAAAAGGTTCCTGGATCGAATTGAAATACTTTATACATAAAAAGGTTCTTTACAGCCTAGAACCCATTTATACTTGCTGATTTTCTGTTCCGGGTGGGAATTGAATTTATTTACAATTCCTGGAAATTAACAACCCTGGAATTATTAAGGGTCCAGAAATCCATACATTCTAATGGGTTCTATTTGGTTCCGTAACAGGACGGGAACCTTTTTTCTCACAATTTAAATTCGATCCGGAAAAAAAAATAATCCTGGACTGTATTTAAATTGAGCCAGAAAAAAGATTCCTGGACCAAATTTAAATTCAGTCTGAAAAAATGTTCCTGGACCGTATTTAAATTGAGCCGGGATAAAGGTTCCTGGACTGTATTTAGATTGATTTGGTAAAAAGGTATAACCCCCCCCCCCCCCTTGATCCAGTAAAAAAACATCAAAAGCAGGAATAGAGGCTGGCTATTAAAAAAAAGTATACATAGCACCCCTTTCTAAAACCTTGGGCACGCCACTGAACATGTTCATTATTTCACTGCCACTGCCTAACATTACATTCCAATAAATATCTGAACCATTACCAACATCAACAATTTTGTGTTTCAGCTTGTGAATCATACACAAGCACAAAGGAAGATCATGATTGTCACATTCTGCGGTCATTGTTCTACGTGCACATTCATGCACCTCAACAGTACCATCACATACGAACCATTCCTTCAATATGACTCGACTTCCTGTCACTATGTTATCCACCATTACTAGGTTTCCATTGCACAATGCTAATTCAACAACTTATGGCAGAAGTATTGATCAAGCTCAAGGCAATCTGCAAGACTCACTGCAGAGTAGTTTTAAAATGGTGCATACCTTATTCCTCACTGCTCAAAATCAAAATTACATTTCAGACAAGGTTTAGGTAAATGAAACATTTATGGCCCTTGTCCTATAAAAATTAAAACACTGCATATTCAGTGATGCCACCATAGGAGGCAACAATTTTTGTAGCCCTAACCCCCAGCAAACAGAAAAAAGTTGAATAAATATTCCTGCTGTTCCCAATACTCTCCCCATACATTTTTTTTATGTCTCTGTTACCGGATAAATTCATCAATTAAAAACTGAATACAGCAAATATTTTAAAATGTCTTTCTCCTTTTTTTTTTTAATCAATCAATAATTCATTGAGGTACAATATGATCTTCATAAACCTTTATTGTTATCTTATGTGATGTCGTAGCAACTTGTGATGTTGGAGGAAAGAGCACCATCACTCACCTGATGGCTCGAGCACATACCCCTCAAAGACAACTGGCTGATAGAAAGAGCTCACATGCAGGTAGATTTGGCATTTCATATTGCATGAAGCAAGCATGTAATGTTTTCTGGAATACCAATTCCTTGATTGCCAAAAGGCTTTTTGCCCAGAGTTTGGTGTACATGTTGCTTTCAATAAACCACCCATATTGTTCCTTATGCGAAAACTGGGAACAACCAGGTCCCATCTCAACAAATGTATGAAGTAGAGTACTGCATAGGACCACTTTCGCTCGCTCACACTCATTCAAGTCTCCCATGCTCGAATGTATAGAATCAAATATCATTTCAATGTGACAATAATCATAAGGTAAAAGTAAAAAGGTAAAGTTCCCCATATAGCACCATGCCATGAAGGCACATTTAGGCAATAATCGTAGAAAATATATATGTTAAATTCCATCCTGGTAGTTTCAGCCCATAATCATCTATTTCATTTTCATATATCACTATGTATTGGTACGATAGACTAAAATACATTTTAACATGGAGTTGATGACTATGTTCGCTTAAGTTTCACGATCTATATTTGAGGACCCACTACCACAGACAAATTATGGTTATATGTGAACTACTGGACTTTGAGTGTATACTGATCATTTTGAGTGAGCGTTATTCATTCAAGCGAAGGAACTGTCAATTCCATATGCTATCTAGCATCGTCCGTGCGAACTATTAGATGCTCGAGCAAAAAGCCCTCGCTGCAGTATTCTAGTCGAAAGCATGCTTCAATGAATACGGCTTGCCGTATACAGTTATGCACATTTCTGAGTTGAAACAACCCCATTTAAAGTCCATGGGATCATTACATCCTAGAAGTACACATGATTGTACATGGAGGATATTTTCAACATTTAATACAATATCCAAATGTCAACTATCATCCTCTAAATATTTCTGCAATGTTCAAAACAATTTTGTGTTTTCCCTGCGCTTCACTATCAAGTTATCCATCCAACATAACAACACTAAGTTTTACATGGATCACTCTGTGCATTTAATTTGTTTTCTAGTTCTTTGATGCTGCTAAATTTTACACTTTTAAGGGCTGTTCCTACCCTTACAAAAATGTGCAAATTCATTCACAAGGCAGAATTATTCCTTCGACCAAAAAAAAAAGTATATCTAGTGAAAAAGTCACTATGTTGGTAACTATGTGAGGGAGGACCAGCATGAACAGACATACATTATTTTGAAACACCTGCTTCATTCTTGCTGTATATGAGCTCCAATTAAATGCTCAAACTTTATTCATCTGAAAATGGGGCACATGTTTACTTTTGACCACACACACTGAGTTCACTTTTTGACGACACACACTGAAATGTGCTCACGAACACTTGCTCATTTTTATTATCTAGCACCACTATCACACAGGCAAAATTTGGCAACACCGATTTGACAACTTGAAAAAACAGTATTGCATCGAGATTCTGGGTGGTTACATCTTTTCAGGGGTGTAATGGGTCCTAACATTCTGATACACAGGATTGATTGGAGCTGCTGAGGTGAGAGCGAGGCCTTGAGCACATGGAATTCCATGGTTCTGAATACCTGACCTGTGATCATGCTTGGAATAGTTTCGAAAAAAATGTTGTGCAGAAAAAACCACCACCCTGGACACACTGGAATCTTACAACTGCCAATGAAGGAATGGAACAACATCCCAACAGCATAATGGAGAGCATGTTAAACATGGGCACATCCTATATCGTGTTTTGAGGTAGCCACATTCTCTAATGATGACAGCCAGATTTCATGGGGAGGATAAATTTACTGCCATCACGTCGCGAAGGCTCAGAACATACCCTTCTGTCCTGCTCTTTCCATAGTGGGGAATCTCAGTCATTTCTTGTCAATAAAGTTGGAATAGTGACTGTATTGTCTTCCTGGGCCAGTATCCACAAAATTTACGACACAATACCTCTTTCTACCCCAGCAATAGCAACAGAGTATATATTTTATTTAAGAAATACCCCTGCATGATAAATCATAAGTCCAGGCTGTTTAAAAAAAGTTGCACCCCTCTCCAGATGCTTTCTGACTGATGCTAAGCCTCAGATGGGGAAGTGGTAATGTTGTTGCCTTGTAATCAAGGGGTCCGGAGTTCAATACCCAGTTCAGGCACACAGTGGTTCAGATCCCACTTTCAGTCCCAACTACCCTATCTGTGCATATAATGGACTTAAAATTCAAACTCTAACTGTTGCCTACAACCTCACCCCATGCCCTGAAAGGAACCAGTCATGGAGCTACAAGTCATTATGAACAAGAAAATCTCCTCCCCCATTCATTGTAACAAGTCCAAAAACTACAACAACTGATAAATTTTCAATTCTAACCATTAAGGGTCAAACAAATGTATTCTGATCCATCAGGATAATTCAGATATTTGTAGTAATATGTGGGATAGACCAAAAACCAGTCGGATAGAATTTGTAATTGTTTAAAAAAGTATGCCAAATTATGGATATTTTAAAGCAAAACGATCTACACTTTTCTTGTATACAAAATAAGATGAATGCTCCATTTAACTGACCAATGACACTGCATTATGCACACACAATGTCCATTATTACTGCTGAACTACAAATAGGAGGGGGTCTGGTCTATAGGCTGCAGCTGTTACTAAACTAGAACAATCAATTGAGACATATTTGCACATTCCTATTTTTAGGAATTGTTTTCAAATTATTAGCCCACACTTTTCCCTTTGATACAATTATTTTTCAGTCATGAAAGAATCACCCTCGAAAACATGCCACCACAGACCCAGATGTATGTTAAATTAATGGGTAATCTTAGCCTGATTACAATAAAATAACTGAAAAAGTTTGCCCTGTTTTAAAAAACATCTAAAAACTGTTTACTTAAGTATTGGTGAGTATTTTGTTGTTTGAGCAACATTTCGGGGTTCCTACAGCCCCCTTCTTCAGGCTTCACTTGGCACTAGTTTATCCTACATGCCGCGTCACTTATTTAAAAACAAGGATTGGGTTAAAAGGTACATTTGGAAAATAGAAATATTTTAAAAAACATGCCTAAGCCTTGGTAAAAAGCTTCTCAAAACCAGTATTACTCCCATTAAGAATCCCCAAAGACGTTAAAAATCAAAACCTAAAACTATTAAAAACACAGTCACCCATGATGGTATCTGGTTCTTCTTGGAATGCAGGAAGTTGCCGACGTATTTCTCTTCTGCTTCTCCCCACCGAAGCTTACGTCCCATCCACTACAATCCTTGTTTTTAAATAAGTGACGCAGCATGTAGGATAAACTAGTGCCAAGTTAAGCCTGAAGAAGGGGGCTGTAGGAACCCTGAAACGTTGCTCAAACAACAAAATACTCGCCAATACGTAAGTAAACAGTTTTTAGATATATCAATAAATGATATCAAAAGTAAATTTTCACACACGTGCACACACTCCAACTTGTCAACAAAAAATGTAATGTAACATATTCTTTAGTTTTACTTAGTATTTGAATTATTTTTTTAATAATCCAGCTTCAAGAATTGTTCAATTTGATCATTACTACCCGTTTAAATTTCATCTTTACTTGTTTCAAAGCTTTCATCATTATTATCCACTTCGCCACAATTTGGTACACAATAATGGTCTGAATCTGACATAATTCCGCTAAAGCAGTTACCAAAGCACACAGCAATACTAGTCTACCAGCTACCAGAGTGCAGCAGTGACTTACAGCGAAAGTTCACTTCTGACAAACTAGCGACAAGAAAATGAACAGTGGCCCATGTAAAAATAGCCACCCTCAGTTAGGAAAACTATAAAAAATACAACTTCACTTGCTATGTATAATCTTTCAACATAGCACAAGCTATTAATGTAAAATTATATGAAGATATATATACACGTACATGTTTGGTGTGAAAGGGTTAACGGTTTAAAATGGTAACAACAAAAAGATGATTTCAACACTAATGAAGAAATTCCTTCAACAATGTTGTAGAATCACATTCATGATCACACGACAAAGACAATCACACTGCGAGTCAGCGTGTCTTGCTTTTGTCTGCAATAAGCTCCAAATGACAACTGCAGAACTGTGAAGTTCTTACAATACTATATACTACATAATTGCTCACTACTGTTAGCTGCAGGCTAATACATTGCTGGCAGTGTAAAAATCAATTAACAAAATTCCAAATTGCAAAAATTAGATTATTGAGGTAGGTATTCACAGATTAAAACTGCTATTGAACACAGCAAGAATAGAAATTGCACTTTTCACCTACCTACACATAAAAAAAAACTTCTCTGCTTGCACTGTACGTTTCTTAACCTTCTTACGTTGTGGTGTGGTAGCCTTGTCACTCTATACAGGATGTGAACAAAACTTTTATAACCATGCCATATTTCACTCATGAGTCACTTTAGACAACCGCTGTAAAAAGTCACACAAACTGCAGACTACACTTTCAGACTGGATAATACAATGGGGAAAAGTGTAATTTTACACTTAGGATCAGAAATTGATTGTTACTACGTCACTCACAGGGAATTTTGGCAATGTGGAAAAGAACAATAAACACAGTATGGGTGATTAAATATTTGTCACAAATGTCTGTATGACTTTCAATTGCCAAGGACCCTATATTACTTATAGTGGAACCCCAATTTTATGTTCCTGGATTTTAAATTTCCCTACACTTTAAGTTTGAGCCTTGGTCCCATGAAATAATTAAAATACAGATTTAACTGTAATATCACCTAAATGCATATGCATGGTACAGAGCATTCCCTGCCATTCGCTACGAGACTCGGTGGCAAGCAGCCCGGCGTCAGCGCTTGTCTTTCCTGGTGAACGGGTCCACGACAGTTGCTAGTCGCCTATTAAAATTACACTTTTCATATTGTGTACTAACCTTTAATACTGAAGGTGTTGAAAATGACGTCCCTCTGCTGCAACACATTCCTGGCATCTCCGAAGGAAATTGGCATTTAAATGTGCAAGTTCGTCTACTGTAATTCTCCCGATTTCTCATACAAGACTCTCTTTTAACTCATGGATGGTGTGCGGATTGTCTTTCTATACTTTATTTTTTAGATTTTTATTTTTTTTTATTTTTTATTTTTAGATTTAAGAATTTTAGCGGATCTAAATGCTATGGTTTTTGAAACACCAGTTTCTTGTGAGAGGCGGCGGATAGATTTCCGAGGAGACTGTTCTAACCTTTGTCCTATCTCATCGCGTTTTTCCTCAGTAAGTACACGTGGGGTTTTCTTTCCACTTTTATTCAGAACTGACCCTGTTACTCTAAACTTTTTTACAGGGTAATATAGTGGTTCTATGTGGAACGGGAACACCAGGAAATTACTCTTTCTGAAGTAACACTCGACAAGATAAATCCTTTGTTGTAATGTAAACTTTTGGGGTGCCATATTAAGCCACAATCTTCAACACACGGACACGACACAACACTACTTCCGAGGGAGGATTATACTGGCGTCAGTCTGCAACGTCAACAGAAAGGGAAAGAGAACGAAGGCAGGGAGAGTGAAAAAAACAGACTGTAGCGTGCGACTGTCGCAGACCACGTTCACCGGGAAAGACAAGCGCTGAAGCCGGGCCACTTGCTGCCAAGTCTCGTAGTGAATGTCAGGGAATGCTCTATATAATCTTTGTTGTAATCCGTTCTATCCACACTTTTGATGTAATGGTCTTTACGTTGGTTGTACTGCTTTCTGCACGTGCATGTCAACAGTGTGCAATTGTTGTTGCAAGGTAAACATGGCCATGACACACTCGGTTTGCACCAAAGAAGAAGAGTGAACAATAATCTGTCTTTTATGGTCTGAAGGTGTACCAGGGCTGAAATCCACTAAAGGCATGCATCACAATATGGGGAAAATGCTATCATGTGTGCCAAAGTGTGTTTGAATAGCTTTAAAAATTCTAAAACAGTCAGACAACTGTTAAACCGGGAGGATGAGCAGTGTCCATTCACATCCACTACTGACGACAACATTGAGCAAGTCCATGCCATGATTCTGACAAACCGACGAGTGATTGTCAATGATGTAGCAAAGTCATCTGCACACTAGTCTCCCATACTGTGATGCAAGCCTTTTGTGCATTTTGGCCCCTTGCAAACCTTTAGACCACAAAAACAGATCACTGCTTGTTGTTGTTTTTTTGGTGGATAGAGCGGCAAGGCCATGTTTACCTCCAGCAACGAGGAAAGAAATGAGTGAAGAAGGTCAAATATGTGAATCAATGACAAATTGAACTCTATTGACATGCACGTGCAGTATGGAAAACCTGAAGCAAATTGCAGCAAAAGTGCAGATAATTCTTGACTGGCAGAACCTATATGCGGATTAAAATTCAGACACCTAATAATGCAATTGATATGCTAATTTTCATGAATGCTTACAAAGGAATTTGGAACACATCCAATTTTGCAGAATCTGCAATATCAGTAATTTCATTTTGTTCTTGCTTTCTCAAAGTGAAATACTTTTTCAGGGATTGCGGAAATCTTTCTAAAACTCACCTATTTGACAAGCTGAGATCATCCTTTTTGCTGCTTTTTTATTGCTTATCATGTAGTATTTTTGAATTGAACTTTTACAAAACACCTTTGTTTTACACGGGATAAAAATGGATGAAACATAAAAACAGCATCATAATATAGAAAAAAAAATCAGTTTTGCTAATACGACATTATCCTTTATCAACGGTGGTAAGGAAAGGAACAACAGAATTACAGCACTCAAGGTTTGTCTGGCTTTCAATATTAAAGGCTGTGCTTGCGTTGTTCCTTTCCATATCTCCTTTGACAAAGCCAATGTGGTATTTGCAACATTTGAAAGCATGCAGTTTCCCCAGATCATGCTGTTGTTTTCAGATTTTGTCGATTTTATCCCAGGTATGACAAGATGCTTTCCGAATGTGTAGTAATAAAACATTAAACCATGGCTGTAGAAACACCATAAGGTAAACGCTGGTCCATTCATGGATTAAATATTAAAGCCCAGTGAACCTTTGGCTGATGCCAGGACAGCTTTTTTTTTCCAAATTTTCTTCTCCTTTCGAAAAATCACTATTGTATTCCAAAATCTAAAAAATTAAATCTTAGAATTCCTTCTAGAGCATTCACGTGAATCTTCATGTGGTTTGCTTTCGCTGTTTCCTACATATCATCAATAGTTTAATGGCAACATAAATCTATTAAACTACTGTCAATATCCAGACAACAGCGAAACAAAATTACATGAAGATTCAAGTGAATGCTCTGGAACGAATTCTAAAGAGATGTAACTTTTCAGATTTTGAAATATGATAGCAGTTTTTCGTAAGGAGGGGAAATTTCTAAAAAAAAAAGCTGCCCTGGCATCAGCCACAGGTCCAGCTGAGTCTCAATGACTATTAATCCAGATGCCAACAAATATTCAGAATCACAATCTGATACTTCAGTTGTTACTGGTATTTTTGACAAAAACATAAGAACATAATCAACAGATGAGTATTTTATTACAATGAATTATAGTAGGTAATGTGTCTCATTATAAAGCACGTACCTATAAAAACTTAGTAACAAATAGTAGTAATGTTAAATAAATTGTCACAATATCATGTTATGAGTAATCATGCCCCATAGACAGGCATCAGACTAGTCAATAGCAAACACTTACTCTCTCTCTCTCTCAATCCTTCTAATCTACCAATATAATATTTGGAAAAAAAACATCTAGCACTATCTTTTCTTACTTCGTGGAATTGTTACACCAATTCTTTTACAATCTATTCCTTCCTTCATCAGGGACATTAACAACATCATTAAGTACCAACAGGTGTAGAAAAATGCAACAAACTCTTCGAGTCATCTGCCACAATATCAATTCAATCAGAAGCACAACAAAAAAAACTCTAAAACAAAGGTTAAGTTTCCTACTCTAAAACATTCTACTCATTTAAATACTACAAAAACAAACAAACAAAAAATGGTCCAAACTGGTCAATGCACGTGCATTTGTACATCAAAACTGGTAATCAAACAACAAGCTAGCATGCAAAGCTATCTTTGAGGATGGGACATGTGTTGTGTTGGTTGGTGGTGATGGGAATAGCCTGGGTGTGGAGAGACGGGAGATGGACAGGTAACGTGACTCTGGTAACTGCCTTGCATAACAGGCCCTGGGCTAGAGCATGGCACAAGGTGCGGGGGACCCAGTAAGTGAGAGGAGGTGGCTGTGGAGGGACCCATATGTGAGCTATACATCATTTGTCTTACTTTCTGTTCCTCCTCGTTGATGTTGTAGGTGAGCTCAGTCTCCTCGAAGCCAGTTGCTGACATTCGCTGATCATGGGAGCCTGCGCTTGAAGGAGGCGGGTCTGGAGAGTTCAAACATGTCTGAATCAATGCCTTCCCTGCTTCGGACGTGATCATCGGTTGCAACTTCCTGGTTGCAAAAGTGTACACATGGCCTGTCTCACTGGCGACCAGCAGCATCACCTGGGTGCCTGTCAGTGTTGACAGCTCATATGCCTGGAAAGAAACCATTCTAAAATAAATTTTGGAATTTTGTACAAAAAAAGTAATTAGCCTAATATTGAAATTTCAAAAGTGGCAATATGTTATCCTTTTCTTTACATAACCTAACCAATGCTTCAATTATTTATGAATTACATCAACTTTCCTTTTTACATTTTAATTCTGCAGATTAAAATCTTCAATTTCACCCCCCTTTTCCCCTCCCCCAAAATGTATTATGTGCCCAAAAACACATTTATATAAGAAATACTGAACATATTACAATTTGTAATTTAACTTAACAATTTAACTTTCTATGGAGTATTATGGAATCACTTTATTCAGTGAAAAACATCATTATAGAACTATTTTTCTAACATAAGTATTTAATTTAATACATGTAAATAACAAACACTAATGAAAGTAATTAGACAAAAAGTAAAGGAACTGTCAAATAATGAACAATCATTTAGAATATTAAACTAAGGTTGCAGAACAATCCAATTCAAACCTTGCTACTGGTTTTGCTGCTGGATGACGAATGGACACCGTATCGACATGTGTCATTCTTATATATTGACTTTCAGGCCACTTGTTCCCTGATGATGTCAGATTATTTTTCTGTGCATCAAATACTAGACTTTGGACATAAAATAAATACACATGCCAGTGATTGTCCTGATACTGTTCAAACTGCTCCCAAGATTTAAAATACATGTAAGACAAATATATGAGCATCTTTGAATTGCCAATACAAGTCTCTGTAATCAACATAGGGATAGAAATGTGAAACATAAGGGAGATCTCACACCAGCATGACGAATGACAGGCAACACAGGGCAAGTAAAGAGGGACATTTCACCACAAATTACTTTTCTAAATCAGCACAATGTTTTATTATCATATTTTGAAATGTAAAAATAAATAAAACAATTATGTAATTAGGATAATTAAAGTGTATTGGTATTGGTAGTATAGAGCATTGTTTCAGAACTTTCAGCAGAATTAACAAAACCCACAGCAAGATACAATAACTGCCTTACAATTTTGAACAGACATATTACCCATAGATATGTAAGGAAAAAAAATGCTGGCTCAACAAAGACTCAAACCCACTGCCGTACCAACTGAAATTATAAGGTAATATTCAGTCCCATGCACAGTTCAGTTCAGTTCCATGATACTAAGCACAAATTCACATCATCCATGCTTCAAAGACAAACATGCCTGTTGCATTATCATTTACTCTTCACAGAGGCACACATATAAGTCTGTACCATTGCTCTAACACAGCAGTTCTCAACCTGTGCTCCACGGAGCCCTAAGAGCTCCGCGTGCACTTCCCAGGGGCTCCATGGCCACTCCAGGAAAATAAATAAAAATTGAATGAAATTAAAGATTAAGAAACAAAAAGTACAATCAAAATAAGAAAATTAACAAAAACACGCTAGCCACGAGAAAAATGCCTTCTGAGCATATGATAGTGTTGAATGATGCCATAAAAATAATAAACTATATAAAATCACAACCTCTTAAAAGCAGGCTCTTCAAAGTAGTGTGTGATGATATGGGAAGCCACCATCAGTTCCTCCTGCTGCACACTGAAGTAAGGTGGTTGCCTCGGGGGAAAAGCGTTGACATGTTTGATGGAACTGCAAGCAGATGGAGCAGCATTTTTCATGGACCATAATGCTCTACTGGTGACGGTTTTAAATGATGAGACTGGGTGTGCAAACTGGCCAAAATGTTTAGCAAAATGAATTAAATGAGTCTATCATTGCAAGGAAAAACAGCCACAGTTTTTTATGCAAACGCCAAAGTGTCATCTTTTAAGAGGAAACTTATGTATTGGTTGGAGTGTGTGGAAAAGGAAGATATCATTGCTTCCCTCTTACAAAAAGCTCTTCAATGAAAATAACATCAAGGTTCAAAAAATACAGAAAAATATTCAGGTGCACCTTGAAGTTTTGAAAGACTCGTTCGACCATTACTTTCCAACAGCTCAAGAGAAGGTGCTTGATGACTTTAAATGGGTACTGAATGTGTTCAGCGTGAACAAAAAAACACCCAGCTTAAACTCGGCAGAATATGAGGTCCTCATAGATTTGACATCTCACAGAGACCTAAAAATTGTGTTTCAAATCCAAAGTCTACCGGAGTTTTGGCTGAATTTACAAGATGAATTCAAAATCTTGCCTGAGAAAGCAAAATTAGCATTACTGCCTTTCTCAAATACACATGTCTGTGAAGCGAGATTCTCTGCTAATACAGCTACCAAAACAAAATATAGAAGCCGCTTAAATGCAGAACCAGACATTCGCCTGCAATTATCATCAATTGAACCTGAAAAAAGATAACTGTGCAAAAATAATGCAACCGCAGGTGTCTCATTAAACGTTTACACGTTATTTTATGTACCACCAACAATGTAAAATCTATTGCAACGCAAATGGTTTGATTTATTAAACTTTGGAAGAACTGTTATGTATGGCCAAGTTTTGACAATATCATGTGTATTGGTGGTACTTGAGAATAAATTGAGTATTATGGTAAATTTCAAAGTTTTTAAAATATAATTTAATTGCCTTTGACATTGCGTAATTGTTTAGATATCTCTTTACTTTACATTCCCTTACTATCTACCCCCTCTTCCTCCCCTCCGTAACATTCCTTCTAAACACCATTAACTTGTAAGACCTAGGGTACAGTAGGCCTAAGGGGCTTTGCCATAGAAATTGATTCTAAAAAGGGGCCCATAAGTCAAAAAGGTTGGGAACCACTGCTCTAACATATTGAAACCCTAATATTATGCACTCGCGGGTGTAGGGGAGGGCATGGGGAGGAGCCTCTACGAGTGTTGCCAAGCATGTTGATTTCTCGGGAGATTTCCTTAATAAACTGTTGCTATGGAACCAGCAAGAGCCTGCTCAAAACTCATTCATTTCCTGCCCATCTTTTGGGCATGGAGTGGATAGGGATATATAGAGTGGAGCACGTGGACCTTTACTCAACCATGAAAAGTGCTGTTTGAACTGTGAAATTATGCCAAATGCTATTCAATTGTGGTAGGACATTATTATTAATTATTATTATTATTTTATTACCATTATTACATTACTATTTTTAAATGGTCTCACCCCGAAATCTATTTCAATTTTTGTTATTTTATATCACTTTTGTGCCTCTACGAGTAAGTATGCCGATAAGGATGAATGAGGAACAGATGAAATGGCACAAACACAATGACACGTCCATGCCTTACTAGGTAACACCTGACTTCGTAGTGTGGACAATATATTATACCGCGTGAGGCACCTAAAAGTACCACCTGAAATAGCGAAGAAACCAGAAACAGTAGCGATGTAAGGTTTGCGGGAAACAATAATATCAAATGGGGCTTGTAAATCGGAGGTATGGGATGGGTCGAAAAATATCGACAAATGGGGCATCTGGAGCAAAGTCATATTTTTTTTAAATGGAACGATATACAATAACATGCATAATATAAAAGAGCACACACAGAGAAACACAACGCCGTTGGTCTCGTGCATCTACTGCACATAGGAACGAAGATATGGCCATGTGAAAATATGTAAACAAACTAACAAGTGGCCCACTTGACCGTCAGTACCATGGCATGTAAGACTTCTCAGGTGCCTGACAGAACTGCCTTTACTCAGAGCAAGTTTTGATAGCAGGTCCACGAGATCGTGTTAGTTCATAGCAAGCAGTCGTAGTGGTAAGAGCGAAGATTATGGTGTTCACAAACATAGAAAAAGCGGACATGATCCTGATTTATGGGGAATGCCGAAAGAATGCCTCAGAAGCCTACCGTGTGTACGCAGAGAGATATCCGGACAGACGACAGCCATCTCGACGTCTGTTTGGTAAGTTATTTATTAAATTAAGAGACACCGGAAGTGTAACACCACGAGCACGTGTGCGGAACAAGCCAACTACAGGTGAGGCAGGTGAAACAAATGTTCTCGCCGCTGTTGCTGTGAATCCGCACGTTAGCTCCCGTGAAATTGCCAGGGATGCTGGGATGAGTCAGCGAAGTGTATTGCGCATTCTGCACACACACAAGTTTCACCCATATCATATCTCCCTCCATCAGGAACTTCACGGGAATGATTTTGTGGACCGTGTTCGGTTTTGCACATGGATGTTACGACACGACACACCCGATTTGTAACGTATCCTCTTCACTGAAGAGGCAACTTTTACCAATCATGGAAATGTCAACCTAAGGAACATGCACTATTGGTCGGTGACAAATCCACATTGGCTTCGCCAAGTGGAACGCCAGCGCCCATGGAGTGTGAACGTGTGGTGTGGTATAGTGGGTGAACATCTCATTGGCCCTTTTTTTATACAAGGGACACTGAATGCTGACCGATACATACAGTTTTTACAACATCAACTGCCTGTACTATTGGAGGACATACCACTTCAGACGAGGGAAATGTGGTACCAACATGACGGGTGCCCAGCTCACAGTGCGAGATGCACTACAGCATGTGTGGAAAATACATTTCCAAATCGTTGGACTGGACGTGGAGGGCCTGTCAAATGGCCGGCTCATTCCCCAGATTTGACACCGTTAGACTTTTTCCTGTGGGGAATGCTGAAGGACATTGTCTACTGGGATGTGCCAACAACTCCAGAGGATTTGCAACACCGCATTACTGCGGCCTGTAGGGACATTCCCTACGAGATGCTACATTCTGTGCAACGATCTTTGCGTGGGCGCCTCGTTGCCTGTATCGCAGCTGACGGCCACCACTTTGAACACACACTTTGACAGGTTTTCGCTTCTTACGCAGTGGTTCTTCGACATACTGTCATGGTCATTTTCATTGTGCTGTAACACCGTCAAATACATGGTGCTGACAATGTCTACTGTATTTTTTCTTCCTTTAACACGTTCTGTCTTCATTTTATCCAATGGCTTCCGACATCTCATACTTGTACATGTCGTGGTACTGACGGTCAAGTGGGCCACTTGTTTGTTTGTTTACATATTTTCACACGGCCATATCTTCGTTCCTATGTGCAGTAGATGCATGAGACCAACGGCGTTGTGTTTCTCTGTGTGTGCTCTTTTATATTATGCATGTTATTGTATATCGTTCCATTTAAAAAAATATGACTTTGCTCCAGATGCCCCATTTGTCGATATTTTTCGACCCACCCCATTCCTCCGATTTACGAGCCCCATTTGATATTATTGTTTCCCGCAAACCTCACATCGCTACTGTTTCTGGTTTCTTCGCTATTTCAGGTGGTACTTTTAGGTGCCTCACGCGGTATACTTCATTGTTGATAACAAGAAATTTCTGAGAATGAAGCGGGATAGTTCAATTACAAAGCAAATAATGCACCCCTTTCCCCATAGTTGCTTGGAACTTTCATCAGCTTGAAAATACTTAATTTTCTGTAAAATTACGTAGGGGCATAGGGCATAGACGTCTGAAAGGGGATGCAAGGATTGCCGCCACACCCCCCTTCCTGGTAAATGAATGTTTACCTAAAAGTATGTATTATTTCAGACATATAAGTTGATTTTAGTGACAGTAATTTACACCAATAAGAATGTGGATGCAGGAACATGATAATCTCAAACTCAAGGGGTGTTTTATGAGGGGGCAACACTATTATGCCTTGAAAAATACCTTGCTTGCCCCTCCCTGGAAAAAAAACTGCAGACTTCCAAGATTAGGGGAAAATTGCCCCCTTGCCATTCAGTGTGCATGCCCGAGAACATCATCCATCTGCTGCTATTAGATCATCATTTCTTTTTCAAGGATCTTCTGGTTTCCAAGGAAAAATCTCCCAATTTTTTCAAGTCTGACCTGGCAACACAGACCCAAGCCCTGAGAACGGTAGAGAAGATGTGTAATTGCTTTTGACAGAAGGTTCTTTTCCTTCTGGTCGATCTATACATAACAAAAACGAATCGAAATAAACAACTTTAAAAAAATATCGACATTGATACAGCAATCTTAATCTCAATGGTTCCCTGTTAATTTTATAAACTTATGTTCAACAGAAATAAAGTAAATACTGTTATTCGTGAATGTAGAAGACAGTCACAAATGAACTGATGAATTGGATGATGGGACAAACCCAATTATACATCCAACCAGCATTTGAGGCCTCTGGCTTAATAGCATGTTATGCAGACCACTCTGGCAGAGAAACCAACATCAAATCCTTTCGTATTACACAATGCCAAGTAGACTTGATACAAGTCCATAGCAAGGGGTAGGCTAGGGGACTGAAGCCTAGGGTGCCATGCACAGAGGGTGTCATTCAATTTTTTTTAGACAACAGAATATGCGACCTAGAAATTTACACTTTGGCAGAGCTAAGGGGAGAAAGAAAACACACAAGTTGTTACTCCACCCTTGTCCCCATTGAAGATATTCAAGTGATGAAATATCCCCTACATACTTCCTCAGGGCAGAGGTCACCATGTGAAAATCGACGTCACCATTCAACTCTGTACATGTTGTTCCTTGTTCGACCACTCAGAACATACTGCACACTGTATTATTTATTTTAATTATTATTCTTAACCTTTTTTCCTTCTTTTCCTTGTAGGCTTGTAATCTGATAACCCACTGCTGGAATCTTCTATTTCTTCACACTAAAATTACAGGGATCGTTTGATTTGATTGACTTGTTATTCATTTTTATTTTTAGTTATGGTTATTATGTACAGTTTCTCTACCTACCTGTGGCCGATTGTGGCGATAGGGTTGAAATAAAACACCACCTGTTATGCCTTTAGAATCAATTTGGGAGGAGGGGAGATGTACTGTTCACATTAATACAAGGTTAGTCATGCACACAAACTGTTAAGAATAAGGTTCAGAACACTAACACTAAAGTTAGCCTGGGCATTTTTGTACGTTTTAAGTTAGCAAAGTGAGCTGTGCTTTTTCTTTCCTTCATCATTTAATTTCAACTGCAACGAAAGGTTTTTGAATGTCATAAGCCTTTCAATTGTTGGCATCTCCGCCAGTGGTAAACAATGTCTGGTATTTTCTTGGTGGCAGTTCAGAGTCAACTTTCAACATGTAGACTTCAGTTTTAGTGTTGGATGATTTCAGGCATGATTTGTTTCACTTGTATGTGGTCCTGTGTTACGGCTGACTGGATAATTGTAAAATATTGAGTTTTCATTGTCTAAAGCTTACTTTTGTTGACTATGTAAATTGAAAAGGAACAGTCATGCTAAAAAGTCTTACAAGGCAGTTCAAATACAGGTGTATGTAGTACATTCATCGCCAGGGTAAGTGGAACAATCACTGTGAGCTTAAACACAACACAAAAAACTAAAAATAATCTTCCTATAAAGTACAAAATTGTGGAAGTTAAGTTTGGAAGTGGACCTTGGCAAAATTACACCAATGGTGAAAGTGCTTCAGGTTCAGGACCAGGTAAAAAAAATTAGCCTAATGAGATGAGCCACGAGAAACATGAAAGGTAATTATTTTAAAACTTTCTTACCCTATCATTCCTGTTCACATGATTTCATTGTAAAGTGTTTCTGAAGCTTTGCAATGGGACATTATTCATCTTGACTTATTTAACGTAGTTTTTCTACCTTGTGGTTAATTGCAATGGGTAAATGGGATTGAGGATGGAAGAAATGGATGGTATTCAATTTTATGTCATCTGCATATAGCACTGTGGGTAGTTAGCATGAGAGTTCATCCAGTTCTGACAAGCAAATGATCAGCTGTACCATACGAATGCTGTGAGAGATGATTTCCAGAGTATGTAGTTTTGATCGAAGCACCAACGTTTAAACCTAACTTTAGGGCAATAGTGATGAATTATCAACATCTTCAGATTTACAAATGAGCAAACCTAAGTACCTTTATTGCCATCGGAGGTTCTTAATGTGGAACTTATTTATTCAAATTTGAAAGATCATTCCATTCTGCAAAGTGCATCTTCGGAAGTTATTGGAATTGGTATAAAAAAAGTTGCCTAAATCTGGAAACAAACAAAACCTTATTTGAAAGGTAAGTAACATCTTAATAGTTTGGTGTTTTTCTTTGCTATGTCTTATACTTTGATACTGTTTTAATGCAAATATGGTTGCCGTATGTTATGATTAATTGTTTCTCATGTCGAATAACATTTCCACACGTAAAACCTATTTATTCGTACAATGGTTAAATATAATGCACAGAAAAGCTATGTCCTCAAAGGGTTAATACTCGTATCAGATTTTCTTTCTAAGGAAATGTGCAACTCGTACTTTCCTCAAGTTTTGTTCATGATGTGGTTTGGAATTTTGTGCTTATAAATGGACGGTGTTATTGGGTGATTTGAATGCTTAATGTCAGTTTTGACGTAATATCGTGAGGATAACTGGGGGCTACTGACATTGAAGTAGCAGCTTCTGTTCCGCAAATTTTGTCTGACCAAAACAATTTGAGTAAATAATTCGGCATAAAGAAATGTTCTGCCTTTTAGAGGGGAGGGAAGTGCATTGTAGGCCTTGGGGGGATGGGCACCCCTGACGAAGACAACTGAAATATTCTTAAAAATGTTAATTTTTAAAAATGAGAAATGCAACTACAAATCTTTAAATTTAACCTATATTATTTTTCAACGAGTTTTTGTTTCATTTCAAAATTTGTAAGATTCAATATCACAAACAATAGCAGGCACATGAAGAAAATATCAAAGGCCACACAAAATGTCGGTGCTTGACAGTGTGGTGGAGAGGGGGCAACCTCAATTCTGCCTAGCTATCGGGGCTGACTTGTCAGAATTAGATGGAAATTATGAATTGAATGGTAAATAACATTTGAGCAAGTTCACAAGTTCTCAACAGCAGAACTGCTGAAGAAGCAGCATATACTAGTAAGTTAATGGACAGAATTGCTGTGCAGCAATTATCATAAATTTGTGAACAAAATCATACAAAACTTTGCTCAAATATGGCCAGCAATGAAACTCATGCATGGAAGAAGACATTCTCAAAATCAAGAATTAGTTGAAATATCCAACCAAGATGTTTGAGTCTTGCTGGTGACCTACATATACGCAACAAGAAAAGATGGTCTGATGACTTCAGTTTATTCAAAACCAGAAAAATCCAGCTCAGCATTCAGATATCAAAACAAACCCTCTGAAGGCTATATTTGGTGCTTCTCCAAACTGAACAAGAACTGAAAAAGCTCTTCAGCACATTATGAAGAATGGTCAAGATAAGGAAAACAATGACATAAGTCACGAAAAACGGATGAAAGTCAAACCAATGAGACTTCAGAGAACAAAGATGACAAAGTTTATTGTGTGACTTGCCAATAAGTCATCCAATGCTCAAGAGTGTTCAGTGTGTGACAAGTCCGCACATGCTATTTGTGATCAACACAGTGAAGACAGTGTGTTCCGACAAAAAAATCACTTGCAGCTACTGTGTAAGGAAGAACTAAATCAAAATTGGATGCAAAGGTGCAAAATCTGGTCAGGTAAATAGCTTAAGAAAGATTTCTCAAGGCATCCATCAGTTATCATTATTCAGGCTGTGCAACATTGATTGAGGACATCTAGCGAAGGGATGGTATTGAAACCAATATGACCTTTTACAATCAAGATGACAATGAAACCAGATCCTTCAAGAATGGTCAGGACAACAATGAGAACAACACACACCATCATAAAGTCAAAATGGGACTTAGTGTCCAAGATTCTTAGCCTCATACAAGATATTTGTAAACTAGAATGCATGATATTTGAGAAGTTTACCTATATCGAAATTAGCTTACTATGAGACATTCTAATATATCTAGCAGATATACACTTAATTATAAATAGGTCATAGGCTATTTTGTTTATAGTAATTGTACACTTTATTCATTAAAGCTAACACCATGAAAGTAGTCCAGTCAAAGTCACGCCACTCACTTACAGTGTTGCCAATAAGCAACAATTCAAACTCGCGATAATAATTCCAAAAAAAATGTTAGAAAATAGTACTTAATGTAAAGAACATTACAAGGTATTTTTCAAATTCAAATACTTATGGAATCAGTGACACAAGAGAGTTGGAAATAAATAGTGAAACATTCTTAAGGTTCATAGTTGCCTATAGTATATACCGTATATTTCTGAATCCAAGACGAGGTTTTTTGCTGCAATTTCGTGCCCAGAAGTATGGGGTTGTCTTGCTTTTGCAGCATACGATGTGAATTCTTTCTTTTCTTTACTGAACAGAACCATGAGCTTCCATTAAGCTCTAACTCTACCCTCTGCAACACCTACCACTTTAGCCTTGAAAGTTCGCATTCGCTTTGAGCATTGATGTGCAACAGCACATAGTGGATGTTGAGGCGAACATTTCCCTGAGAAAATGGTACAGGCTTAGTATCATGGAACTGAACTGAACTGTGCATGGGCCAAAAAATCACATGCAGCTGTTCTTCTTTGCTCTTTGTGAGCATCTGTCAGCATTTTTGGTACCCACCTCGGACACAGTTTGTGACCCCAGGTTGTCAGTCACAATTCGATGCACTGTTTTCGCAGACACTTCTGGAAACTCTTTGGAGAGTTCAGATATTGTGAACCGGCGATTGGAAGGCACTTTCTCGTTAACGCGTTCCACCAGATTGTCCGTCTGAACACCAGGCCTTCAGCTACACTCATCATCTTGGACATTTGAATGCCCTTCCCGAAACTCTCTGCACCATTGCCTGACCTTCCCTTCACTCATCACTGTCTGTCCATAAATGACACAATTCCTAATGGATGTCAGCTGCATTCTGTCCTTTAGCATTCAGAAATCGTATGACAGATCTCACTTCACATTTGGCAGGATTTTGTATTACGGTAGCCATTTCACCTTACTGCTATTCGCACGTACGCAACCCCACTCTGACGATTCTATCTCTGTTGCAAGCACAGAATACTAGGGCATGCTCCTGTGGATGCTCAACTTCATCAGTGTTGCCACCCCCCACGTAAAAAATTATCGGCCCTTTTTTTTACATGCTCATCATTACCGAGTTTCTATGAAAAATTTAAAAAGCTGAAGTGATACCCCAACATTGTTGAGACTTGGGTTTCTTACGAAAATGCAACCTAGTTAAATATTAGCATAATTTAAAGCTCTTCCAAGGCATGTTAAATCGGTCTGTCGTCTACCATCGTCAAATTATAATGAAAGTATTGTCATAATGCTCCTGCAAGTTTCATGCGCAAAGCTCAAAACAGTAATCTACACAAAAATTTGAAAATGTAAAAAGTGATCAAAATAAGAAAGTATATGCATACATTGTATTTCCTGAGTACTCCACACCCCCTCTAAATAAATGAAATTGTGGTAGATTATGAGAGTGCATGACTTACAAGGATACAAAGCTCCTAACCATAAATAACATTTATCCTATTTGGTCTAGGAATTAATTCGTGCGCCTGGACAAGAGATGGCGTAACGAGCGTATCGTCCCACAGTTCCGTGTAGCCACACATGCGTTGAAAACTCCTGTCAGCGCGCATCGTTCGTAATATAGGGCAGTTGATTGACGCATCAACAACAGCATTTTGTAATCAACTGAACATGGCGCAGTTCGTGCCAGATAAAGTGTTTTTGCGGGGTGTTCTGCTTCATTACTTTAACATGCAGAAAAGTGCTACCGAAAGTCATTGTATTTTGGTGGAAGTGTATGGTGACCATGCACTAGCTGAGCGAACGTGTCAGAAGTGGTTTGCAAGGTTTAGAAGTGGTGATTTCGGCCTGGAAGACCAAGAGCGACCTGGACACCCAAAAAAATTTGAAGATGAAGAATTGAGAGCATTGCTCGATCAGGATTCGTGTCAAACACAGGAAGAACTTGCAGAAGCATTAGGCGTTGATCAAACAACAGTTTCCAAATGCCTCAAAGCCATGGGAATGATTAAAAAAATGTCACATTAGGTTCCACATGAATTGAAAGACAGAGACGTTGAAAGACGAAAAACCATTTGCGAATTGCTGCTTCAAAGACAGAAAAGAAAGGGGTTTTTGCATCGCATTGTTACTGGCGATGAGAAGTGGATCCATTACGAGAACCCGAAATGAAAAAAGGCCTGGGTGAAGCCAGGTGAACCAGGTCCATCACAACCGAAACGAGATATTCACTGTGCAAAGGTTATGCTGTGCATATGGTGGGATATGAAAGGTGTGGTGTACTATGAGCTGCTGCAACCGGGTGAAACTATTAATGGAGAACGTTATCGACGACAATTAATGCGTTTAAAGCAAGATCTGGCCAGGAAACGACCAGAATGGGAGAACAGACATCTCAGAGCATTCTATTGGAAAGAACACATCATGAAAAACATTTGTACATATACTATATTTTGTGAAATGAAAAAATCATTTAAAAAGTGTTCCCATTAAATTATATCACAATGAACTTTATTCTATTTTCCCGATATTTCAATAAAATGTACTCAATTCTCCCTTGTAATGTTTTGTACAAGGAAAAATTTATTGTATCAATTGATCATCACAGGTGAAAGTATGATGTGTCACTATGGCTTCCCAGCATAAGGAAATAACTGGTAGCAAAAGTTCTACCTCATTTCAAACTTATAAGCTTTGTTCAACTATTCTGTATCAATCAATGCAAACATTTTATCTAAAAAATTTCGAAGCTTTTTCACTTTTGTTTCTTGGACATGTCTGATTATTTCTGTAAAAAGTCCATTTCTAGCATGAATTGAGAAAAATGTACTGAAAAAATCCACTGTGACTTGTACTACATACATTAATTAGACCATTTTAAGCCCCGTCAGTGGTACAGAAAGAAGGGGCAGGGTTACAGGGGTACATTATACCACCCCAAAATTTTTGAGAGGGTACTCTACCCCCTAAATCTGTAATGCAGGTTGTACCCCTTGTACCCCCTAAAATAAACTGACCTACACAAGGTGCTGCTTTAAAAAGGACATATCTTCTAATAGCTAAACACAAAAAAGTTTATATTGTTTTCAAACACTTTCTTCCTTTCAAAAAGAATTCAACTCACTGTAACTATTCTACTGCATTGTACTTCTAATTGGTTCACTTGTTCTGTGCTCTTGGAAACCTTTTTATATGAATTTTAATTTAATTGAAAATTGTTTATAACGTGTGTGAAATGCTGGAATAAGATTAAATTTAGTTTCAGGAAATCAGGCTGCTGGCTAATGCTTTTCTCTAGGGGGTACACTTTTCTAAAGAAGTAGGCGATTGGAAGATAAGATATATAAATCTGCTTCAGAAAAGTACAAGACTGACCTTCCTTTCAAATTTTTCAGTTGCTTCTTTCTTTTTTTCAAAAACTCAATACTTCCATAACTGTAACAACAGAAATTATTAGAATTTTTACTAACTATGACATTATAGAAACTTTTCACATTCCATCACTATTAGTAGAAATTATATTTTCCCCATTTTAATCACACAAAAATGCATTGAAAATGTCATGTAACTCTCAGGTAAATTATTTGCAGATAATTCGGTTTCAATTTAAACTGTAAAGTCAGTCTTATGTTGGTCATAAGACACCAGCCGAGCAATTTTAGTTTGCCCCAATGGGGGAACTTTCGCAGTGTCTGCGTATTTTGGGAAAATCGAACGTAATATATTTCCAAAAGTATATAAACATTTAGATAGATGTGTCTAAAGAGCCATCCACACTATTTGTATTGTTCCTGGGGGGTAAAGGCGGTCAGGGGCGTGATGCTGATCACATCACCCCCCACTTACGACCGGATCAAGAAAGTGTGGGGCGTTACCCCCACACCCCCTATACGCCTTCATGGCGTGGTGCTAAGCACAGGGGAGCACTTTACCTTTTTTTTTTTTTTTTACGACTAAATGAGATAAGAGTGAAGAGTGAATGATTAAGAAATACATTTTGTAATTTATCAGTCTCCTTATACATTCTCGGTATTATATGTTGATATTTCCATTGAGGTTTGGAACCCTCTGCTTGCAAGAAATATGAGTGCGGCCTCATTTTTCAATGCATAATGCTACTTCTCTCTTCTCTGTAAAGCAAACAACTTAACTCTTGCATATAAGTGAAACAATTGAATCGAACAAAATAAAGTGTCATATTTCCTTACATTATCAATGGGATTTCTGCTTCAGTACAGTATATCCAACTGAAGTACTGTGAAACTGACAACATGCAGATATACCATTATTGCTGACGAAAAGGGTATTATGTAGGTATTAGAAATTTAACGCAAGGATTTTATAGAATTGCATTGTATAGGTATCTGATTTAGCTAACCACACATTAAAACAGGAACACTCTAATAATAAAAGGTTCTGAAAGTTCATATACGAGGGGAATCCTGAAAAAAGCTCCAATGGCGCCTATACGCAGCACTAGTGGTCGGAGAGCGACACACACACATGCAGACAGGAAGAAGTGGCATGTAACTGTAATCTGGTACAGTTGAAATGCAGCAGTTTTAGGACAGTTCTAGGTTAAAGATTGCAGCTCTCATACAGTCTCCCACCGACTGTGATGTAGATGTAGCCTACATTGAACGCTCAGAATTTGGCACAGAGCCACCAGCAATCGTGTGAGGTGTGCAGACTGGACGTCGTGAGTGATAGTATGGTCAGACGATGGTGCGGACAATTCACGGAAGGCCAATCGAACGTGCACAACCCCATACAGCTGAGTACACATGGGCCCTTTGCATCACTTAAGGTGAGAGATCTTGGACCACTCCCTGTACAGCCCTGGTCTTGAATGTACAGACTTTCATCTCTTTGTTTAACTGAAGAGGTTTCTGGCAGGGCAAGGATTTGACAGCTACACTGCAGTAGAGATAGTTCCAGTCTTTGCTGTCAGACACATATACCATGGGCATACAAAGTTTAGTGCCATGCTACGATAAATGCCAGAACAATGGTGGTGATTATGCCGAACATTAGGTTAGGACTCACTGTTACGAATGCAATAAATTACAACTGATATTCTTGTTTTATATTTATGCCTTATCGGGAGGGACCTTCATTTTTTTTTTAATTAGTTTATTTTCTTATTTTCTACTAAACTGTTATTTTTCCCAAAATTAACATTTTCATTTTAGCGAATTTTCTGGCAAATATCTGAAATTATACCTTCATGGTGTTTTTAAACTACTGTTTCAAATTGTAACTCACATGGCTTATGCCTCTTCGTGAGAGTTTGATATCTTGAAAGATATTTTAACTAACTAACTCCCTAGCCTTCTTAAACCCGAAGGTTCATGGCTGCAGTAACACAGGCCTTCCAACTTTCCCTATCTTGAGCAAGATCTATATACTCTTTTCCATCCCTACCGATTTCCTTTAGGTCCATCTCAACGTTGTCCCTCCATCTTCGCAGTGGCCTTCCTACAGGTCTCTTACCATCAGGTTTCCCAACAAGAATCCTGTAAACTCCGCTTTCCTCTCCCATTCGTGCCACATGGCCTGCCCATCTAAGTCTTCTTGATTTAATTATTCTAATAATATCTGGACATGAATACAAATTATGTAGTTCTAAATTATGTAACCTTCTCCACTCACCTGTCTCCTCATCCCTTTTAGGTCCAAAGATTTTCCTAAGGATCATATTTTCAAATACTGACAATTTATGTTCCTCTTTCAATGTAAGGGACCAAGTTTCACATCCATATAATACTAGCCTACAGGCAAAATTACTGTTTTGTATATTTTAACTTTTAGTTTCTTAGATATTAAACGAGAAGACAAAAGTTTATGAAGAGAGAAGTAACATGCATTTCCTGAATTAAGCCTACTTTTTATTTCCTCTTTAATATAATTTTCATTTGTTAATATTACTCCTAAGTATTTGAATTTGGAAACTGGTTCAAACGAGTTGTTATCAATAATTAGATTTTGATTATTACCTAACACTTGGTTTCGGCCTGTAAGCATATATTTAGTTTTCTCTTTGTTAACTTCCAAACCTATCTCTTTAGCAGTTTTGAAAAATATTTTAGCATTATTCTTAATTGTATTCACATCACCCCCAGTAAGTCTACATCATCTGCATATGCTAACAACTGAGTCACACCATTTAATTTTAGTCCTTCTTTAGTTTCTTTTACCTTCCTTACAGCATATTCTAAGGCAAAATTAAAGAGCAATGGAGATAATGCATCTCCTTGTTTTAACCCATCATGAACTGTAAATTTGTCAGACATATTAATACCCACACGAATTTTACTTTCTGTTTCACTAGTGCATATTTTTATCATACTAACAAGCTTCTTAGGTATTCCAAACTCTACTAATATATTATATAATTTATCTCTTTTGACGGAATCATATACTTTTTTGAAATCAATGAATAGCTGATGGACATTTTTATTATATTCCCACTTTTTCTCAAGTGTGTCTGATGTGAAAAATTTGATCTGTAGTTGATCTGTTACGTTTAAATCCACATTGATAATCACCTATAATTTCATTAGCATATGGGGTTAGTCTTGTTAAAAGAATGTTAGATAATATTTTATATGTTGTTGAGAGTAGAGAAATTCCACGGTAATTATTGCAGTTCATTTTATCACCTTTTTTCAACACAGGAACAATTATGGATTCTTTCCACTGTTGAGGGATTTCTTCTTTATTCCATATTAAACAAATTAATTTATGAATTTGACACATTAATGAATTTCCACCATATTTAATTAACTCAGCTGGTATTAAATCAATGCCAGGTGCTTTGTTATTCTTTAGGCTTTTAATAGCATCTTTAACTTCAGTCAAGTTAGGTTCTGGAACTAAAGGTTCTGCTGTGTGGACTTCATTTACTTCTGATTTATCTCCTACATGGACATTTAAAAGGTCATTAAAGTAGTTCTTCCATCTATTTAGAATATCGCTTGGGTCGGCTAGAAAATCACAGTCTTTATCTTTTATCAAGTTTACTTCAGGTTGCCACCCCTTTCTAAACTCATTTACACCTTTATATAAATCTCTGATATTTTTATTCTTGCTGTTTGTTTCAATTTCGTTAATTTTGCTTTTCAAGTAATCTCTTTTTTACTTCTAAACGTGCGGTTAACTTCTCGCTTTATTCTATTATAATTGTTTAGATTTGTATCATCAGAGTTATTTAACCACCTAAGTCTAGCCTGATTTCTTATTTCTATTAGATTATGACATTCATTATCAAACCATGGCTTACTTTTTCTCGGTTTATGGTATCCTATACTTTCTTTAGCTGCTGATTCTATTGCATTACGTATGTGCTCCCAATTCTTATTTATGTCTGTTTCATTTATATTTTCATCAACATTTAAATCCTGCAAAACATCAAATCTATTTGACAGTTTAATTTGGTAATCTTTCTTAATTCTTTCATCAGTAAACTTTCCTGTATCAAATTTTAGAACTTTTAGATTTTGTTGCTTATGATTTATCACAGAGTCTTTCTCTTAATTTAGCAATTACTAAATAATGGTCACTGGCACAGTCAGCACCTCTATGTGTACGAACGTCAATTATACTAGTATGCCTTCTCTTATCAATGAGAAAAGTTATTTTCCATACCTCTTTTTTAATTTTAAAGTAAGGATTTTAGATAATGGAATTCTCCCCGTATATACTGAAGGGTGCATAATGACCATAAGTGGCGATGCACCCAAAAAATTAAAATCAATCAATCTCACGTGACAGATACCGATATATTATGGCACCAAAAATTGGCATTATCTTTTTTTGACTTGTTAGTGTTACGTTTTTCAAAATTCGCGTTTTTGTTTTAGAACATTTATCTGCCAAATATACCGAAACGTAATACTCCATTGTGGTTTTAAACTATTATTTTAAATTGTAGGTCACATGGTCTACGTATTTTTGTGACAGTTTGATATGTTGGAACAGATTTTTGAGGAAGTGAAAGTAAAGTGCTCCCCTGCACTTTTCCATGAAGGTGTATAGTAGGGGTGATGTGATAAGCACAACGCTCCTGGCTACCTTTATCCCTCAAAGTTTCCTCAAGGTACCAGCTTCATATGATGTTGGATGGGCGCCGGAAAAAGTTTGAATAGGTGGAAAACATCCCGGTATAAATCAGTAGATGGAAAGTGAAAATTTAGCAGGGCTGGCAGAGAAAAGTCAATTCTTGAACAAAGTGATTTGCTTTTATGATTGAATGATTTGAGTAAATTTGATATTAAAATATTTACGTATTTATTAGTAGTATTTTATTTCATAATATTGGACATTAACATTACTCAGTGAGAGATTAATGACCATCTCTCATGAGTTTAAACAGACAGGACAGAGAGTGGCGTTAATTTCATTGCAATACTAGTGTTGCAGTAAATTTGAGGTTTGGAGCATGCACTTGCCAATTTTTATAACGTTCAACAATGCAGATTTGTTTCACTTTTTCGTGGCTATTCAATATATATATCCCCTTTGGTTGGATTATTTTTGTTACCTAAGTATAGTGCAATGTCATTGTAAACATATGTTAACTTGTGCGAAACCAGTAATACGTCAGGATGATGAAAGAAAACCTTCGTAAGCACTGCTACATTAAATAACATGAAGTGAGCCAGAAGAGTAACAAAATTCGAGCAGCATATTTGCAGTCTAAAGCTCTTCTTGTTTATGCATGCGATTTTTGTTGGATGTTGCAGTCCATGCAATTTCTGTCGCATGTTGTAGTGAGGTACTTTGTCGGGTGGCGATATTCGACAAAAATCGTATGTATCAATGGAACCTATTTGTTTCCATGTTCCTTCAGTTTGCCCAACAAAATGCCTTACTACGAAGTCCGACAACTATTGGATGGCCCCACCCGCTCGTATCCCCTCCATCTGTTGACAAGTCCCCTTACTACTCCCATACGGTCTGACACAGGTCTGGAGCAAGCCTGGGAAATTCATATTGATGACCAACCTCCCCCCTCACGGCAACATATCCATGCCACATTTCCGAACAGAGTTTCACATTTTGGCTCATTATTCAACTTGTATGGCACCCAGGAACATAAAACATGTTTCATTCTCTTTGGAAACGTCCATTCTCTGAAGAGAATACTAAAGTTTGCGCCTTCTCCCCATAATAGCGGGAGAAGAGGGGGCAAACTCAAGATTTTTGTGGGTTTTGCATTGAAATTCGGGGGTCGGCCCCCAAGCCCCTCTTTCTTGGTCCGGCGTTCTGAATTGGACACGGTTGCATGCTATGATGTTTTAGCTTAAAAACAAAAGTGATCCGAAGTAGATTGCTCCCATAGTTTCCGAGTTATAACAATTTTCCTCCAAAAATGCAAATTACCTATTTTTCGTAAAAATCACATTTTGGCTTATTATTCAACTTGTATGGCACCCAAGAACATGAAACATGTTTCATTCTCTTGAGAAATATCCATTCAGAGAATACTAAAGTTCGCGGCTTCTCTCCAAAATAGTGGGAGAAGAGGGGCAAACTCCAGATCATTATGTTTTTTCCCATTGAAATTCGTGGTTCGCGACCCCCAAACCCCTTCCTCGGTTCGGCGTTCTGAATTGTACACATGCGCTGCGCTGATGTTTTAGCTGCAAAACAAAAGTTATCCGAAGTAGATTGCTCCCATAGTACCAGAGTTATAACAATTTTCCTATTTCGTATTTAAAATTCCAGCCGAGAAGCCAGGGCGAGAGAAATTTCTCTCTCTCTCTCTCTCTCCTGCCATCACTGGTTTCTGGCGCCGTGGTTGTGTTGTGCATAAAAGGGGCCTAAAAGCTGAGGCCGAATCTTACGAACGAGATTTCCTGTTCCCGTGCAGAGTTCCATAACGATATCTTTAAATAAATAAATTAATTGAAAATTTAAAAAAAGTCAATGAAGACGAAATTCCCTGACTTTTTTTGACACCTCAAATTCCCTGACTTTTCCCGGTTTTCCAGGTCTGTCGTCACCCTGCCACTTTAAACTACGGGTCCAGTCCCGGTTAGCCTTTTGTCTATAAAGTGGACTAAACAAGCTCAAGCATCTTGTCAATTTTTATATATATCACGTGGTATAGCACTACAGGAGCATTCCACAAAAGTGGTCCTACTCCATATAAATAACAAAATGAAATTTGCACTATATATATAACCAGTGATCAGAACGCTACATTTTAAAAGTAGCTTCGCTACAGCTACAGCTACTCTTCCATAATGTAGCTTCGCTACAGCTACATTTACCAAAAAGTAGCTCGCTACACTATTCCTGTTCGCTACTCGCTACTTTTTGCGCTACTTCTGCATAAAAAAAATAAAAACAACCATATGGGTATTAAAAAATCTCCTACTACTGGTAAATAGATCCTGTTATTTATTATCATGATTCCGTCATTCAATAATTTTGATAGCAGTGTTACTTCAATTACTTATTTTTACTAGTTTTTGAGAATACCATACCTATGCAAGTGGCATATCAATTCAAATTTGATATATGAATATTGCAATTAGGGTGTTACCCAAATTAATGATTACAACTATACACAAATCAAATTTGGTAGGATTACGTACGTATTTATGTTCACATCAACATATTTTTCTTGAGAATACGTAAATATTTCATTTTTTATAGACTGATATGAACACAGCATTTTGAATGAAAAGTACCTGAAGCCCTTTGACTACAAAAGGGCCCCAGGTTTGATTCCCAGCGGAGGCACATAGTGGTTAGCATCAAGTCTCGATCAGCTTATCTATGCATAAAATGGAATCAAAACAAAAACTAGGAGAGACGCCAAGTTGGGAGGATGGGATCCTCCTGCTCCTCCATTCCCTGTACTCATCATTCATCATTCTTCCTCGTTCTCACAATTAGCTGAAAATGGCAGAAAGTGACTATAGATAAGAGAATATTTAAATAAACCATTCATCCTTAATGTCATGATTGCGAGAAGGGGAAGAATAGATGAGGAGGTAAACAGAAGAGGACAAATGGGTGGTGGACTATATCAAAGCGTTCAAAGATTAATATGGAACAGGGATGTACCTATGAAACACATACTATGTGCCAATAATTACATAAGGAGCAGAGACTTAGACAATGACAGAGAGAGATAAAATAAAGATGCAGGCAGTGGAGATAATTTTTTTAAGGAGTATATTGGAAAAGACTAGAAGGGATAGAATAAGGAATGAGGAGATCCGACAGACAATTGGGGTGGTGAAGCTTCAGGACAGAATAGATAAGGAACAGATGAGATGGTTAAGACACATGAAGAGGTCGGATGCAGAAAGACTACCAGTAAGAGCTTAGAATGCACCAAGAGTGGGAATAAGGCCAAGGGGGAGACCAAGATGTCGATGGAAAGAGCAGATAGCAGAGAGTGTTAGAAGAGGACAAGATTGGAACACCGTGGAAAGAGGGGAGTGGTGATAGACCAGGAAAAAATGGAGAGGCTTGACTTCTATGCCGACCCAGCCAGGGGATTCCTGCCCCTGGAAGGGATGATGATGTCATGATTAGCAAAAGTTACAGAAAAGTGACACAAAAGTAGGAGAAATACATAAATTTGAAAACTATGTATACGTATTAACTAAAGAAAATTGTCGTTTCTGTAGGAAAGTCAATAACTCGTACATACTTTTTGCAATATGATAAAATTATTGAGAAAACTGTCGTGTAAACCTGGCTGTTCTAAACGTATTGTAATTTTAAAATTTGTGAACAATACTATCACGAAAATAATTGTAATTCCAGAAACTCTATCATTCTTGTAACAATAATTTCCTGCTGGTGAGATCCTATATACCGACGATGATCAATGCTGTTACCGTACTGAGCCATTTATTGAGGCATTTCCAGTGGCATGCCATAGTTTTAGTGGAAGTCTTACTGGTCAATAACAGCCACCTTGCTAATTTGATTATTATTATTATCATCATCATAAGGGCTTATACCATACCCAACTGAATGTAATTCAACACAATGTCAGTTTCAATTTCTTGAAAAGCAATTTTATTGTGTTCATGGTTTCAAATATGCTGGCTTGTAATTGAAGGTTTTTCGATTATAATGATTGATTGATTGATTTGCTTTATTTTACTTTGCTTTTTGTGTCACTTTTGGCTAATTTGCAAAGATGGGGATGAGTGATGATATGATGAAATTGATGAATGAACACTCACAAATATCCATACCCAGGCTGGGATTCGAACCTGGGACCCCTGCCATCGGAGCACGATGCGTAAACCACTCCACCACAGAGGCCAGCTTTTCGATTATAATACTAACAATACAAGATACATCCACAGTAAAACTATTCTCTGCTAGACGAATGCTATAAAATATTCAAGTTCGAGTTATTTATTTATATTATCTCTATATTATATTACACAAATTCGTGGTTATATTTGTGAGAAAGGTAATTTTCTAAAAATGAGTTTTTCAATTCTTCAGCCAGTTTTATTATATTGTTTCTCCACAGGGAAAATAATTCCAAGGAATTATTGTTAAAGTTATGGTGCAAATACCATAAACATCTAATCCACCGTCAAGAGATTTTTTCTTCTTCTGTTGGTGTACACTAAACAAACAAATACAAATCTACATGCAACCTAGAAGCGCTGCTTCAACGTCGCTCATCTAGGTATGGAAAATTATGGATCCGAACCACTGTGCAATGTCTTGTGCCTATTGTGCATTTCTTCATCTTCCAGATTTTAGTTTTTCTTGTATGTACGCATGCTTGCATTGTAGAATTATTTTCTTGTAGTTTACGGTTATTACAAGCATAAGAAAACAGTTTTTCGTTGTGATGTTTCAGGAGAACTCACGCTCCCTTCATCAGACATTTATTTTTATTTTGACTACAGATACAGTTATAACAATGGTTAGCAATTTTTTAAACAAAAATAATCCCTTATATAATGGATGTTGTCAATGTTACATTGTTGTAATATAGCAACCTAACTAAGGAAAGAAGCAGTCTGTTTTATTTTTATTTCAGATAAAAACATTTGATCACATTATTTTTTATTTAAAATTATGAATCCCAAATATCATCAGGTAATTCAAAGTCATCATTGTTTTCACAAAGTTTCTTGATGTTTTCTGTTACATTAAATTTTAAAGATGGTGGCTTACTCCATTTGTGAAAAAGAGAACTCCATACTGGATCTATGTTGCCATTTTCATTATTTAATTTATTCCAGTGTTCTTCTGCAATGAACGAAGCTTCCCAGACATTCAACTCTGTTTCCCATCAATCTTTTTAAAACCCTTCTCTTTTTAATCAAATGCTTCACTTCGGGGATGTGAGCTGACAAACCTGTTCTTGGGTTTCAGTGAAGTACGCAAGGGGGGGTTACGGGGTTTAACCCTCCCCCCTTTGAAGTTTTGAAATGTTATGAAATATGCTGTGGAAAAAAATAAAATTGCCAATTTATCACAGTCAAAGAAGTACTACTAGTACTAATAATTATTATTATTATTATTATTATAATTTGAATTATTATTCCCATGCAGCATGGAGAAAAGCACAGCATTCCAAGCACACACATCTTTCAGAGCGAATGCCTTGAAAATAAAATATGAGGATAACTATGTTTAAAAAGAGAAAAAAAGTTGTTTTGTATCTCAGCTGCAAGAATGTTCAATGAACATGTATCTTTTTGTTTGAACAATGTAAAGAAAGTTCTGTTTGTCCTAAATAATCCTTTGAACATGAACAACTTATATTATATATTCCTGTGGTTTTCACATCTGGTAGAGAGTTTCTTATTTTGAATTCATTAAATGTACATTCCAAACTTCTTGGTGATCTAAAAACAATTTTGAAATGAAATCTTCTAAAAAATTTTGCAATTTTATGTGAAAATCCCTTGTGGAATGGAATGCACACAAATTTATTTTCAACAGATTTTCATCTTTGTCTGTATTTCTCTTTTCCTTTAGTTTTCATGCAACTTCTTTTTGATTTGGTTTATTCTGTTAGTGTGATAGTGTTAGTGTTAGTAGACTATCCAGATAAGCATCAGACGACCTCCATGGGGACGCAGTTAGCACAGTAGGCTAAGATGGCACGGGTCCCAGCATGGACATGGATGTTCTTTGTGAGTGTTCCTTCATCAATTTCATTATCCTCATCCCCCAGACTTGCCAAAAGCATGGAGGGGGATTATGGCGCAGACTGCACCATTAAAATTTTGGGGGATTTTTCTTCTGGATAGAAAATCAACATTTAGAATTTTTCTAAAATAAATATAAAAACTTTTACACCTTAGGTGTATCATATTTAATCCATTAGATGAAGAAAAGGAAGTATTTAGAGACAAGTGTGCCCACAAGTGGATTTCCACCCAACTTTCTTCCCTCTGTCTAGGTGAGTTTCTAATCTTCCTCTTTTACATCATGACTTATTTTTACTCAGATCTTCGAGCCACTCGTTGATGGCCCCGGTCTCAGAGTCCGTGTGTGATTATCGGAGTAAATAGTTTTTACTGAAAATCCAGTTTGCCGTTCAGTGCCCTTTTTGTTTATTTGTGTGTTTCTGACTTCTATTAAGCTGTGATAGTTGTGCAATAACTGAACAGTTGGTGCAATAAGATGGGCATATTGGCAAAGAGTGGATAAAACAGCTATTCCTGAAAATGTTGATGAAAAGTGATGGGCAGTTTGATTCAATGACCATTGATACCCATTAGCGTAACGTTTGTAAGAGTGCTGTAAAATATGATAAAGATTTTCAATCCTCGATTATTTTATTTCTGAAAGAAACTAATTTTGCCAATTGCCAAATGCCGCAATAGTAACGTCATCACATTGTAATCAAAAGGTTACGGGTTCAATATCTGCTGGAGGCAAATAGTGGTTCTACTTATTTTAAACCATGGGTCCAGTCCCAATTAGCTCTTCTGTGCATAAAGTGGAGTTAAAACAAAAAACAACAACAAAAACCTCATTTTTCCAATTTTATGGTCACACATGCAGCATAGAAATGTTTAACATTTGGAATATTACTTATTTTGTCCTGTGTATTTAATTTAGTAACTGGACGGTACATTTCATAGTTTTATAGAATCTCAATTGTTTGCAAAAAAGATTTAATGCTAATTGAAGGTTTGTCATTTTAGACCTTTATTTCAACAGAACCTGGTCTCTGGCACATCAAAGTATATTTGCTCACTTGACCCACAAAAGGTAAATAAGAGTATTCCTTAAAATATGTTTAGTGTTGGTATACTACTTAATTTAAAGCAGGTGGATCATTTTGATGATGTAGTTCTATTAGCAATATTATTGATTCACTGTATGTAAATAGTTGTACTAAGTGCATTTCATGGTAATGCCTTGCACATTACCCAATAAAACAGAAAAAGTAAATAATGTCAAATTCACATTTCTAACTTATTGTAGCAGGGCAATTTTAATTTAGCAAGTGAAATTTGGGTATTGGTAACTATTTTGTATCCGCCGAACGGATTTCTTCAATTTTACAGAAGAAACTACTTATCGAAATGAGTTTCTGTAGCATTTTGAAGGTTCGTGGAAGTGTTTTATTTCATCGTTGAATCTTTTTGACCGGGAATTCATGTATATTTTTAAGAGAAATATCTCTCCGACGCCCAATTGACATTGCTTCCATTTGCTTTCTCTAAAAGAACCGGATGTTGCACACGTTTAATGACGTAATCTCCTGTCACTGTTTTTAACTATGTATGCCTAACCTAACCGTGAATAGTTTGGGGGGCTATGCAGGAATGATGTTAGGGGTATTTTCCGGTTATAACCCCAAATTTTAACTAAGTTTGCCTAACCTAACCTTACCGTGAATGGTTTTTGGGGCTATGCATAGTCAAGTGTGCGACCATATGGTGCTACGGGAGCGAAACGAAAGCGAAAAAACAAAGAACAATATTAACTGCTAATGTCAGAAATTGGAAGTTATTTTCGTGAAAAAAGCAAAATAACACCGAAAAGAATGTTTTGCAATGCACAATAGGTAAGTACCAATGTAAAAAGTGACAAAATGAACGAGTGATACATGTTCGGCGCATAGGAAATAGGTAATGAAATTTGCACTTCAGATTAAATCCATGTAATTATTGCTGTGAATTTCTTATTAATTATTATATTATATTATTAATTATAACTGCCCAAAGCAGAGGGAGCAAGTTCTTTGAAGAATGCACCTTATTATATTCTCCTCCCATCCTTACGAATCCTAGCTCTAGGGTTCTGTATAAGTCTTTCGAAACACACGAAGAAGTCAATTTTGGTTAAAAGACAACTGCAGCCGGTTATTTGGTTTGCCCAGATTAAATCTTATGTCTCAGGTTGCGTAACAATACGAAAATTTTTGAGTCTTTATGATATTATTCTTCACCCACAAACACTGTTTAAGTGCATATTTACATAATTCAATTTATTACATTTGAGATTGCTACCTGTTATTTCGAAAATTTCAACAATTAAAAAAATATGGACAGAGCTATTTGGTACTAGTTCACTATGCATCAGACAGATTCTTCATTTCTACAGAAGAAACTACTTACAATAATAAGTTCCTGTAGCATTGTCTAACATCTGGTAGGTGTTTTGTGTGATGTGGGAATGTATGATAGCGGAAATTTATGTAATGTCCAGGGCTCGAAAATCCCGGTCACCATGGTGACTAAAAATTTCAGAATGGCGACTGTGATCTTTTGCTGTAATATGTACGAAATTTTGATAATTCTAAATATGATTTAGCGATGTTTTGAATACCGTAATGCTCAACTTCTTACACAGAGTGTTTCAAAACTTGCACAAACCAAAATTTGGAAATGTATATCATGAAAACCGTAAGAGATATTTACAGCGGGTTTTCTGCATTATAAAGCCTCATCCATTGAGATATTTTTCAATGCTTAAAATTATCAGTTCACTCCGTACAGAAAATATATAAATTAATAACTGGCGGAAAGCAGCATTCAATTTTTTCCAGAAATGAACTTCCGAGTAAGAAACATATGTAAGATATTATCGAAGGGTTATAATTAGACATTTGATTACTGGTGCCATGTCAGTCTGTCATTTGCGACAATCTATTCCATCTAACTAACTACTAACTCTCTAGCCTTCTTAAACCCGAAGGTTCATGGCTGCAGCAACACAGGCCTTCCATCTGTCCCTATCTTGAGCAAGATCTATATACTCTTTTCCATCCCTACCGATTTCCCTTAGGTCCATCTCGACGTTGTCCCTCCATCTTCGTCTTGGCCTTCCTACAGGTCTCTTACCATCAGGTTTCCCAACAAGAATCCTGAAAACTCCTCTTTCCTCTCCCATTCGTGCCACATGGCCTGCCCACCTAAGTCTTCTTGATTTAATTATTCTAATAATGTCTGGACATGAATACAAATTATGTAGTTCTAAATTATGTAACCTTCTCCACTCACCTGTCTCCTCATCCCTTTTAGGTCCAAATATTTTCCTAAGGATCCTATTTTCAAATACTCTCAATTTATGTTCCTCTTTCAATGTAAGGGACCAAGTTTCACACCCATATAATACTACAGGCAAAATTACGGTTTTGTATATTTTAACTTTTAGATTCTTAGATATTAAACGAGAAGACAAAAGTTTATGAAGAGAGAAGTAACATGCATTTCCTGAATTAAGCCTACTTTTTATTTCCTCTTTAATATAATTTTCATTTGTTAATATTACTCCTAAGTATTTGAATTTGGAAACTGTTTCAAACGAGTTGTTATCAATAATTAGATTTTGATTATTACCTAACACTTGGTTTCGGCCTGTAAGCATATATTTAGTTTTCTCTTTGTTAACTTCCAAACCTATCTCTTTAGCAGTTTTGAAAAATATTTTAGCATTATTCTTAATTGTATTCACATCATCCCCCAGTAAGTCTACATCATCTGCATATGCTAACAACTGAGTCACACCATTTAATTTTAGTCCTTCTTTAGTTTCTTTTACCTTCCTTACAGCATATTCTAAGGCAAAATTAAAGAGCAATGGAGATAATGCATCTCCTTGTTTTAACCCATCATGAATTGTAAATTTGTCAGACATATTAATACCCACACGAATTTTACTTTCTGTTTCACTGGTGCATATTTTTATCATACTAACAAGCTTCTTAGGTATTCCAAACTCTACTAATATATTATATAATTTATCTCTTTTGACCGAATCATATGCTTTTTTGAAATCAATGAATAGCTGATGGACATTTTGATTATATTCCCACTTTTTTTCAAGTGTCTGTCTGATGTGAAAAATTTGATCTGTAGTTGATCTGTTGCGTTTAAATCCACATTGATAATCACCTATAATTTCATTAGCATATGGGGTTAGTCTTGTTAAAAGAATGTTAGATAATATTTTATATGTTGTTGAGAGTAGAGAAATTCCACGGTAATTATTGCAGTTCATTTTATTACCTTTTTTAAACACAGGAACAATTATGGATTCTTTCCACTGTTGAGGGATTTCTTCTTTATTCCATATTAAACAAATTAATTTATGAATTTGACAAATTAATGAATTTCCACCATATTTAATTAACTCAGCTGGTATTAAATCAATGCCAGGTGCTTTGTTATTCTTTAGCCTTTTAATAGCATCTTTAACTTCAGTCAAGTTAGGTTCTGGGACTAAAGGTTCTGCTGTGTGTACTTCATTCACTTCTGATTTATCTCCTACATGGACATTTAAAAGGTCATTAAAGTAGTTCTTCCATCTATTTAGAATATCGCTTGGGTCAGCTAGAAAATCACCGTCTTTATCTTTTATCAAGTTTACTTTAGGTTGCCACCCCTTTCTAAACTCATTTACACCTTTATATAAATCTCTGATATTTTTATTTTTGCTGTTTGTTTCAATTTCGTTAATTTTGCTTTTCAAGTAATCTCTTTTTTTACTTCTAAACGTGCGGTTAACTTCTCGCTTTATTCTATTATAATTGTTTAGATTTGTATCATCCGAGTTATTTAACCACCTAAGTCTAGCCTGATTTCTTATTTCTATTAGATTATGACATTCATTATCAAACCATGGCTTACTTTTTCTCGGTTTATGGTATCCTATACTTTCTTTAGCTGCTGATTCTATTGCATTACGTATGTGCTCCCAATTCTTATTTACGTCTGTTTCATTTATATTTTCATCATCATTTAAATCTTGCAAAACATCAAATCTATTTGACAGTTTAATTTGGTAATCTTTCTTAATTCTTTCATCAGTAAACTTTCCTGTATCAAATTTTAGAACTTTTAGATTTTGTTGCTTATGATTTATCACTGAGAGTCTTTCTCTTAATTTAGCAATTACTAAATAATGGTCACTGGCACAGTCAGCACCTCTATGTGTACGAACGTCAATTATACTAGTATGCCTTCTCTTATCAATGAGAATATGATCTATCTGATTATGAGTTTTACCATCTGGAGAAGACCAGGTATATTTATGGATATCTTTATGTTTAAAAGTGGTACTTTTCACAATTAAATTCTTTGAGGTTGCAAAAGTAATCAATCTTATACCATTATCATTACTTAATTCATGAAGACTTTCTTTACCAATCGTGGGTTTAAATGTCTCTTCTTTCCCAATCTGTGCATTACAGTCACCTAACAGAATTTTCATATCATACTGAGAAAATTTATCAAAGACCTGTTCTAACTCTGTATAAAAATCATCTTTAGTATTATCATCTTTATCTTCCGTTGGTGCATGTATGTTTATTAAAATAATTTTACACCACCTACCCTGTAAAACTGCATATGATATCCTATCATTAATAAATTCTATTGTTTTAAGAGCCGAGATAATTCTATTATTTATGAAAAAGCCTGTTCCAAAATTATGATTTTCAGTACCACCATAGAAAAAAGTATAATTTTTAGTTTTACAATTCCCTTCTCCTGGCCACCTAACTTCCTGGACAGCTACTACATCTAATTTATACTTGACTATCTCATTAACTGTACACTGAAATGCCCCAGGCCGGTAAAGGCTCAGAACATTCCAGGTGCCTAATTTAATATTTTTCTTATTCCTAACGTAGATCTTATCCTTAGTCCAGGGACCTCCCAAAGTCTATTCCATCTTGTTATTGTTTTTATCTTTTGTCATCTTGTGTTTCTACTTTATGTTGTTTCAGTGTAAAATGGACAAATAAGACTGTATCTGAAACTCTGAAGAAATAAATAAACATTGGTCATGTGCAACATGTGATGAATTTTTGACTGGGTTGATTGAAAAGTGCCATTTTTGGGACATATCTCCATATATGGCAACACTAGCAGGTTGAAAGATTGCCAACGGTCACATGCAAGATGTGTGTAAATATTGACTATACATTTACTTTAAAAATCGTGGCCACGGTGGCTCAGTCGGTAACGCGTCTGACTACCATGCTCAAGGTCCCGGGTTCGATCCCCGGCCGGTTCAAATCCGGGAACTTTTCTAACGATGGAAGCGGCCCCGGCGCCCACCCAGCGTCGAATAACATGGGTACCTGGTGGAAACCCTGGGGGGTAAAGGTGGTCAGGGGCATGATGCTGATCACATCACCCCACTCACGACCGGATCAAGAAAGTGTGGGGAGTTACCCCCACACCCCCTATATGCCTTCATGGCGTGGTGCTATGCACAGGGGAACACTTTACCTTTTTTTTTTTACCTTTAAATCAAGATTTGGTTCCGAAATTGGACTCTTTGAGAGAATCCTAGGTTAAGCCTGGTTACATTGAATTCTCTTCGCTCACGCTTCGCCACTACAGTGCCTGGGTGATTCAGCATAGCGTATTCATTGGAGCAGTGCACGTGCATTTTTGAAGAGTATTTCACTACTCATTCTTACACACATGTGCAAGAGGTTTTCCAATAAAAATGTCCTGCTTCTGCTGTACCTCACAAAGCAACTGTTTTACAACCAGTCAAACACCAACAAATGATCCCACAAACTGTTTAAGAGTTGGTATTTATTGTTGAAAATCAGTTCTCAGATGTTTTCAGAAAATTAACAAAGTTTTTTTTAAAATAATGTAATTGATTTTATTTAGATAAATGCTAACATAAATTGATGAACCCAGTGATAGCCTACAGTATTAGTTTTGTGCAGAAAACCTGGTGTAAATAACTCTTACGACTTTCATGATATACATTTTCAAAGTTTGGATTGCGCGACTTTTGAAACATACTGTAGTATGCACAATTGCTAGTAGGTGGTTTCCTGGCGGCTGATTTTCAGAGCTGGCGCCTAGCTTTGAAGACAATTTTTCAAGCACTGGTAATGTCTATTTCTTTCTTAGTTTTCTTGGTTCTTTAACATGCAACACGCAATATGGCGATAGCGTACTGGTTCATCGTGCGATGTGGCAGTGTTTTGTCGATTTGGAGTATGAATGCAGTATTTCAACCTTATTCACCGAAAAATACCTAATTTTGTGGCTGGATTGGAAATTATGCTAATACCTTGTTAGCCCCACAAACCATTGGCGTAACCCCCACAAACCATTTCCGTAAGATTAGGTAAACATAGTTAAAAAAAATTACATCAGCTTCGTTCACGGGTATTTCTTGGGTTCCGAAGGTTGAAACACTGCAATCGACAAAAGACAATAACGATGCGCGATTATCTAGGAAGGTGTATGCACCATACTGTGTGATACGCAAGCGAGACAACAGAAATAAAAAAGTGCTCGTAATGTGAAAAACTGACATTACAGTCAAGAAAAAATGTGAATACACCTTAAAGAATGTTTCGCGAAGCATATAGGCAAGTATGAATGTCAAAAATTGACGAAACGGAGAAGTTACAGGTGTCCGATGTATAGTAAATTTTTACCGGCTATTGTATTTAAATAAAAATAAATTATTACATATACATAAAAACTATTTACGGTGGGGGGAGGGCTAATGCATCGCAGATCTTGGTGAGGATAGGAACCCCTGTTTAAGGGAGAGGCAGATCAAGTATAGGGTTCAGTAAAGCTTATAAAAAGTTACTTTTAGTAGGCCTACTTCATGGTGATTATGACATGATTCGGGGAGGACGCATGATGTGATCCGGAGGAGGGAGGTGACGTGCCATTGACCTTGGGGGGACGGGCACTCTTGGCTAAAATTGGCAGAAAAGTTAAGTAAAATAAACCAAATCAATCAATCAGATTAACATCAGAATGCTGGATTACTCAAGTCAATTCTTAAATAAGAAGAGAGATCAAAATTTTGAAGACAGCAACTGGAAGAAAAAAAAAAGTGTGATTTCATTCACATTGGACCATTGCAAAATTAAATAATTCTTTAAGCTTTCCCTGTGGCAAGTAACAGATGTATTCTCTAGGGACAGCAGCCACCATAATGAAGCTAGATTCTTTTAGTTTATCAGAAATATCAGGCACCAGAAATTAGAGGAAGGCATTGAGAACATGTTCCAGGAGTATGTCACATTATTGCCTGTTTTTTAAGATAATCCTGCACCAGTCTTAGAATGTCACTGGCAACTATAAATCTATCAGCTAACCCGTGGCAGAGTGGTAAGCACATTGTGCTATGATGCCAGGGGTCCCAAGTTCGAATTCTGGCCTGGGAATGGATGTTTGTGAGTGTCCATTCATCAATTTCATCATATCATCACTCATCCCGATCTTCGCAAATGAGCCAAAAGTGGCACAAAATGCAAAGTAAAATGAAGCAAATCAATCAATCTATCAGCTAACTTATGTAGAAGGGAATGATGATTCACAGAACCAAAAGATTTGGATAGGTCAAAGTAAACCATACATGACTGACTGACTGTTCAGAATGTTATCACAGATAACAGGAAGAGTAGATGAAAGGAAATAGGCCCACATAGCATGCATGCAGTGTCATGCCAGATCTGAAAATAGGGATCAAAATTACTTGCTTCCACAGAGAAATTACAGGTATGGTGCCTGGTCCATTATTTGGAATAAAAGGTTCAACTGAATAATTCAGCCCTGTCAGTGCCAATAGCTGAGATGCTATCCATTTGGATTTGCATCAATGCGTGTTTATCAATGTCCAGAATCTCATTATATTTGTTTACAATTCATTAGCAACACTGTTGATATGTTTATTTCATATGCGTAAGGTCTTTCAGGCGGTTCTGAAAATTCCACACAGCATGTTAATGCGAGTCTAATATCTATACTGAAATTACAATTTACCACAATTGGAAATCCAAATGTGAACTTTGACCCCCAACGAGCAAAGATGAAAATGTCAGTAAGAATTAAGTTCAAGATTAAATACAGTGTACTTTAATTAATGTCACTGTCACAATTATCTAAAAAAAAAATGATTAACATTTCGGTAACCACCAAACGTCTCTAATTCCCTTATTTTCGTATTTTTCACATTGAAACTTACATATTCTGCATTCGTAAGGATTCTTCTATTTCGCGTTTCGTTTTTTGCAGGCAAATAATCTCAATTTTCGAAATATGGAGTATTTTTATTTTCTTCGCTTTTGCTTGCGTTACACGCGATATGGCGGAGAAATCTTGACTAGCGTAGTCCATGATCAGTGGTTATGCAGTGTTGCGACCTTCTTCATAGCAAAATATCTAGGTACTAGTATGGAGAATACGTAAGTATGAATGTGGAAAATACGAAAATAAGGGAATTAGAGACGTTTGCTGGTTACTGAAATTTTAATGATATGGATAACAACATAGGCCTTTAGCCTAAAAATAAACTTCAGTCTGCTGACGTCAGAACGCAAGGTAGCAAGAGTGTTGTGCGATAAGTGATTGAAATAAAACAAAGCAACTGAAACCATTGGCGCGTGGATAGGTTAGTAGGGCCACGCAAAGGTTTCAATAGTGAAAAAGATAGCCCCACGAACCATTGGCGCTAGTCCCACGAACCATTGGCGCGTGGATAGGTTAGTAGGGCCACGCAAAGGTTTCAATAGTTAAAAATATAGCCCCACGAACCATTGGCGCGTGGATAGGTTAGTAGGGCCACGCAAAGGTTTCAATAGTGAAAAAGATAGCCCCACGAACCATTGGCGCTAGTCCCACGAACCATTGGCGCGTGGATAGGTTAGTAGGGCCACGCAAAGGTTTCAATAGTTAAAAATATAGCCCCACGAACCATTGGCGCGTGGATAGGTTAGTAGGGCCACGCAAAGGTTTCAATAGTTAAAAATATAGCCCCACGAACCATTGGCACGTGGATAGGTTAGTAGGGCCACGCAAAGGTTTCAATAGTGAAAAAGATAACCGCACGAACCATTGGCGCTAGCCCCACGAACGATTGGCGCGTGGATAGGTTAGTAGGGCCACGCAAAGGTTTCAATAGTTAAAAATATAGCCCCACGAACCATTGGCGCTAGCCCCACGAACCATTGGCGCTAGCCCCACGAACCATTGGCGCGTGGATAGGTTAGTAGGGCCACGCAAAGGTTTCAATAGTTAAAAATATAGCCCCACGAACCATTGGCGCGTGGATAGGTTAGTAGGGCCACGCAAAGGTTTCAATAGTTAAAAATATAGCCCCACGAACCATTGGCGCGTGGATAGGTTAGTAGGGCCACGCAAAGGTTTCAATAGTGAAAAAGATAGCCGCACGAACCATTGGCGCTAGCCCCACGAACGATTGGCGCGTGGATAGGTTAGTAGGGCCACGCAAAGGTTTCAATAGTTAAAAATATAGCCCCACGAACCATTGGCGCTAGCCCCACGAACCATTGGCGCTAGCCCCACGAACCATTGGCGCGTGGATAGGTTAGTAGGGCCACGCAAAGGTTTCAATAGTTAAAATATAGCCCCACGAACCATTGGCGCTAGCCCCACAAACCACTGGCGCGTGGATAGGTTAGTAGGGCCACGCAAAGGTTTCAATAGTGAAAAAGATAGCCCCACGAACCATTGGCGCTAGTCCCACGAACCATTGGCGCGTGGATAGGTTAGTAGGGCCACGCAAAGGTTTCAATAGTTAAAAATATAGCCCCACGAACCATTACCGCGTGGATAGGTTAGTAGGGCCACGCAAAGGTTTCAATAGTGAAAAAGAGCCCCATGAACCATTCACAGATAGCCCCACGAACCATTCACGGATAGCCCCACGAACCATACATAAATAGCCCACGAACCATTCATAAATAGCCTTAGAGATACTGGGCGAAAGGGGGGGGTTATCACCCCCATCAACCTCACATTGAGCACGCCACTGATCCTGTGCACGTTATGTTGTCGCAAGTTCGTAATCAGAAATGATGAACAGTAACTCGTGTTTATTTACGTTCTAGAACTGTTACACAGTTACAAAACCGCGCGTTTGGAAACACTGACCGGTTGTTACGTCATGAGACGCTCGCAAATATTTGGTTCACGTAGTAGACGGACATCAAGGGAACAGCTTTCATGCATCGGAGCGACATTAATGTCGAAAATTACATGATTTATCGGCAAAAAAAATTCAACGAGTTGAAAGCAAACTTCCAAGACCTTCCTAAAGTATAAATAAACGCATTTCGGTAAGTAATTTCTCCTGTAAAATTGAAAAAAGACGTTTTGGGGAAACGTAAATTTTACCAAAAAATGATTCCCATACTTTTTAGGTTTCTAATTACATCAATTTCAACACCTGCACATTACCGGTAATTAAATTCATACGAAAATATCAACTTAGGTACCTCTCTATGCAAATTTCCTCCCAAACATTTTCTGTGGGTACTCACTCAGCAAAAATTGCACCACTAATTCAACTTCACCTGTTACTCTCTCTCTCTCTTCCTGCCAAAGGAAGTGTTGACACTTGTCACACCTGGCCACGAACTCGTTATTTATGGGCGATTTAGTTATGAGTGGGAGAACAAAACATGCGGAAAAATACAGGATAAAGGTAAAAATATGATTTTATGACAAATACGGCACTCATAATCACACGAACAGCTGTATTCACAAGAAGAAAAAAGAAGCATACTGTTTGTGATAGGCTTATCGCTACGGGGAAGTATGGGACCTGAAATAATTACAGTACATACCATGGTAAACTTATTTTCATGTGTTATTGAACACAGCGTTGTATCTTCCTTAAAATTATAGAAATAAAGTTCATAAACACGCTAATAAGTTGAAATTAAACTTGCCCAGCAATTTAAATTGCAATCAACGATGTGTCATCAAAATAACTTTAAAAAGTGAACGAATCAGTTAAAAATAAGACTTTGATGTGTGAATCATTTCTCCCAGTGGAAAAATACACATGAAATAAATTATGTAATCAAGTTATATTAACTTTATATCTATTCTATATAAGGAAAATATAAGAATTACCTTTTTCATTATACCAGTCTTCCTTTTCGAAAATGTTGTGTATCTTCTCAATTTATTATCTATAAATTCCATTTTTATTTTAACACGTCCTTTTGTCTTTTTTCCATTTGGGGGAAGAGTCTTTTTCGGTTGCGTTTGATGAAAATCTCCCGCACCGTCAGATGAGCATTCGCCCGCGATGCCCATCCCACTCTGCGATGTCAGTCTTGATCTGGGTAAATCATGTTCAAGTTCCTCAACGGATGCGGTTCTTTTTATGCCGCATGGAATATTGGTTCCACACGCACCTATTGATGATCTTGAAAGACTTGTAGTCCCAAGTGTAGTTGCAGTTGACCTACCTGGGTTCGCATTATTAAACATATCTGAAGTTTCACTATTTAATATAGGCATGTTAAAATTCATATTAAAACGGGAGTCTCTTCCCGTTCCGGGGGGTAACTCCATCACACGCAACTAAACATCATTCACAACATAATATACCAAGAAAAACAAAATGTAGCAACATAAACACGAACACTCACACATGCTATAAGCACACTACCACTACTATTTCTCGTAATTTGACCTACGAACCAAACAACATCGCGAATGCGTTAAAGAAATGTAGTTACACGCCGTTGTTCATAAAACAATCCTATATTGTCATACACATGATACAAAATGTTATTTAAAATACTTAACACTGCAATGTGACTTTAAAAATAACCTTAGTGCACCTCTGTAGTTGTAACTTTGCGGCTGTAGTCTCGCGGATGGATACAAAGGATGAAAAAAAGGATGTACCAAAAGCCATATATAGAAGTGCCTGTTGCCAAATTAGGTAAACTTATCCATATATGGCAAACTAAGATCCACCCTCTTGGCCGCGAGGTTTCGTCGATTAACGGAGCACGTGCTTTCTTGAATGATGATCTTGATTACGTTTGAGGCGGATAACATTTGAATCTCCAAGTAGCGAAAAGATATCGATGTCATCTGAAAGCACGCACGGCAAGCGCTTTGCAATGTAAACAGAGCGCTAATGCGGGAGGATTTTATTTTTACACCGAAACGCAGTTGCTTACAAATTTAGGTATTCACCTTACAAGGCAATTAATTGTCAGTTTATTGCTCTAACTTATTGAGAAATTGTTGCTTCACTAATTTGATGTTTTTAAAAACCGCCAAATTGATAGCCACGAAAGGAAAAGTACCAAAAATATAGACTTACAAAATTACAAATGCTCATTTCACTTATTTTTTTTTTATTTTTCAGGCGAAGTCTATTTTTAGTTTTCCGACCATATGGCAGAAATTCAATTTCGTAGCGTTCGTCCTAGGTCATGGCTCTACGTTGGAAGTCTTCCCTCCCGCTTCAACGCATTTGTAGTAACAAAACTCCAAGAATATATATCCGGGAACCCGGAAAAGATGCGGATGAGGGCCGAACGACGAGCGATGAATTCAAGATCTCGTTGGGGTTGATTCCGGTTCGAGTCCGTGCCAGCCGTAGCTGCAGATTTCTGCGCCAGAGGCGAGAATAGATTTTGGCGCTCCTTGCACAGAATCCCCTCTTTCCCCCCTCTCTCTCTCACACACACACACAAGGACGCAGGGAGGGCACTTGCCCCTCCCCTACGAGATATCTGAAAAAGTTCATGTAATTCGAAGTGTGAAATTGTAGCGATATTTTATTAATTTAAATTTAATTTATTTTATTCATTAAATAATATTGTTTTCTGAGATTTACAGGCTGTTAGTTACAGCAATTAACTGCCATGTAGCTACAACAAAATAACAAATATTTTCACAAGAGATAGACATTCATTTTGACTGCCGTGGTGTGCGGGGCAGGATTGGGAAGAAAATATTAATAATCCTGATATTCGGAACTGAAAAAAAATATCCATTACTCTACCAGGTTGGGAAATTTTCGAAATTTCCCGATGCATTAAAATCTCGAATTGTACACTTACACTTTTGGAATAAAAACTGTTAATTTCAAGAAATGTCAGACACTTATGGCGCTGAAAATATCAAGAATTAACCTCCTTTAAATAAGATCCTTTGGAATTTCCCGGCTGTTCGGAATTACGAAAAGTCGGGAAATAATTTCAAGAAGTCGGGATATGACTTTGTTAATTCACACCACGTCATTTTGAATTATTGCATTCTTTTTACAGTACCCTTCGCATTGGGCATGTAAAAACAGGGATCAGAGATACCATGAAGGACAGTAGATGAAATGGTCTCTGTTTGATATCTGTGCCATTGTGAAAAAGTACATAAAGAACTGTTCATCAACAAGTGATAGATGTTTATGGAAAGGAAGCAAGGCGAATTCAGTTTCGATCTCAGTAGTAAACTTGAGTGTAAACTTGTATGTAACGCCCAAGTATTTAAATTTCAATTTGAATCTTATGATTTGTAAAGTGGTTGTAATGATGATGATGATAATGAATTAATGATAATAATAATTAATATAATAGTAACAACTATATAATAATAATAAATAGTTTCTATGACTCAAGGGCAAGAAATGAAATCTTACTCTGCCAGCTGAGAAAAAAGAATTGCGGGCGTTCTTGCACACGTACACACATTATTTGGGAGGTCCCGGGTTCGATATCCGGTGGAGGCACATAGTGGTTCGAATCCCACTTTAAACCGTACGTCCAGTCCCGATTAGCCTTACTGTGCATAAATTGGACTTAAAACACTAACTGAAACAAAAAACATTATTTGGAACAAAAATTACTTACACTTCTAGTTAATAATATCGCGCAAAAATCATTAAATTGCATCAACTGACACAATCATTTCAAAGGAACCAAATTTACAGCTTAAAAAATTATCTCTGTGGTTCAACAGCCCGCTGAGGGCCAAGGGCTGACAAGGGGATTTGTCATGACGCGCGTAGGTTCGGGTCTCCTGGGGGAAGCGCAATAACTTGAGATTTCGGCCTGTATGTGGCACCCACGATCGTGAGGATTGATTGAGTTGGTGTTTTAAGTCCACTTTATGCACAGTAAGGCTAATCGGGACTGGACATACAGCTTAAAGTGGGATCCGAACCACTGTGTATCGAACCCGTGACCCCTTGATTACAAGGCGACGGCAGTACCACTGCGCCATCGGGGAGGCCCAACATCGTGGGGGAAATTGGGGAGCTACGAATGAGTACCGTAACTCGGTAATGAAAACCTACAACAACGACTGCGGGTTCGTCGTGCTGACCACACGCCACCCCGTAACTGGTTGGATGATCTTCCACCTCGGATGAGTCTCGACCCAAAATGCATTTCCATTTTCGGTTATAGTGAACAATCAACTTCGGTTTTAGTGATCCTAAAAATGAAAAGTCCATAAAAAATATAATTTTTAATATCATAAGTAGTACAGTACTTCAAAACAAACCTTCTTACCAGTGGCGTGTACTGAGTACAATATTTGGGCTATCTCAGTATGTCACGTGGTCCTAGACTATGAATAGAAATAAATTTACCAACTCCTAAGAAATCAGGTTGCCAACACATAAGAAATCAGGTTCAGTTACCGACTCATAAGATATCAGATTGCCAACTCCAGAATCCTGCTTCTTCCTAGAATATATACGCTCCTGCTTCTTACACTGACTTGAGCCGAGAACATTATGTGTTCGACTTTCGATTTCGACACGGGTTTGAGCCCAGTCCTAGACATGGATGATTTTTGTAATGGTTAATTCATCAATTTAATCTAATCATCACTCATCCTCATCATCGCAATTAGCGAAAGGTGGCAGTAAGCAATGATAAATAACAAAAACTTGAAAAAATATTTGAAAACTTTAGGAATGTTCTAAGGTTTTTATAGAGTGCGCATAAAGTTGAATCGAGTGTAGAAAAGCACAGACTCTAGAGAAAGATATAAAAAAATGTTCATTAAAACAGTATGCCTCAAGCATTCACAGATAACCATCTTTTTCAAAGTATGTACAATCAATTTGGAATGTACGAAAACTGTTATTTTATATTTGATACTGTCCTACATTTGAACTTATTATCTGAATCCGTAGCTGAGTTGACTGTACATGAATTTTATGTTGCATGTTATTTCATATTTTGTGCACATTACATATTTTGTTTAAGTACATATTTTCATTTTTGGCTAATTATTTGATGAAATTACGTTAAACATTCATTTACAATGTTGTTCCGAAAGAAAAGTGCCATTTTCAACGATACTGGTTCGTAGAGGACTGGCTGACAATCATCACATATTTGCAACTAAAAATTCTCTCCTGTCCCTTCAAGTATCAAATCTTGCGCCAAGGTAAAAAAATGTAGACAAAAACTCGTGCCAGTTGCGGCCTAGGAGTAGTATACTTTCCCTTCAATCACGAAAATATATCTCATATTTTGTTTTATACTTAGCAGAAAATTGTTGATAATTCCAACAAGGGTGCGAGGTACTGTCAGGCCCGTAGCTAGAGGGGGGGCAGGGGGGGCAACTGCCCCCCCCTGGAGAATGCTTTGCCCCCCCTGTGAAAAATACAGAACACATTCTTACCTGGAATTCTCACTAATCTTTACAATTATATCCTGTATTACTCTAGCAACACGAAGGTGTGTCGGATTCTTTATAATGTCGTATCAGGATTGGGGGGATTCCCTTCCAGATTCAGATTTCGGAAAGTGATTTCGCAATTTTCAGTATCTAGAACAGTTGTGACACTTTGAGTAGTCTTGTATTAAAAGTGTCTAATGTATTTGGATATTTTTTTCCTCGAATGTGTTGCTATGAAGTTTGAACTGCATAATTTCATAATTTTTTGTTTCCCAAGCCTATCTTTTTGTAATAGCGAGAGAGAGAGGGAGTGGATATTTGATTTTTGTTACTTAGCATTGCTTTTCTGCCACATCCAGCTAATCGTAGAGATGAGTGATGACGTGATATTGATGAAGAGAGACTCACAAACAGTGCTGCAACCACAAGGGGGCAGGGGCATTGTCGTCCCCCCCTCAATCTTGGAGGGAAGTCCAATCTAGGGGGGCAAACATAGAAGTAAAGAAACATGACTAGCAGAATCTAAGAATAACAGGACAAATGGATACTCAAGATGGAATAAGTTTTCAAGTGTTTCTTGCATTTTTATTCCAGACGGCTAAGGGCACTTACAGGGGACACAGAGTGGCAATTGCCCCCCCCCCCATTTCAAATTTTATACAAATAAAAGTACATTTCGTAAAATTTTCTAGCTCGCTTCGCTCGCAAGCTTGATATCTACTATTCTTATAGTCCATAGTACTGAGCCGCAGCTAGGGGTCAGCGGGAGTCAACCCGGGGCCAAAACGATCTACATGAAAAAAAAATGTTAAAGAGATGCCCATGGCGCCCAGTGAAATTATTTGCACCCAATTAAATCAATATTGTTTTCAGTTTGCAAATATTTGGATCTAAAGATTTTCCTGGTTGCTTCGATCCCAATATGATTATTTTTCTGTAATACATTCTAAATTACCTGAGAGAGAAGTAAGGCCAGATATATACTTCAGATTGTTGTCGCACATTTGAGAGACAATTTGGCAGATGAATTGATCATGTAATGTATTTAAATAATATATATATATATATATATTAAAGAAACTTTGAATACGTACACAATTTAGAGTTAACATGTTGCATATGTATTTTCTTATTTTATGTCGCTCCATGTTGCATATGTGTAAAAAATATGTTGTACATGAAAGTTATACGTGTCATATGTGCAAAAAGAATAATGTTCATCATGCATATTCTGTCTTTCAAAAATACAGTTTGTGTGCTTGTTTTCCATTATTAGTTAATATTTCAAATTATTTGTTCAAACACAAATGCTTTAGCATCGACTTGTATCCCCTTTTGCATGATTTACGACAATAATAACGTCCTTTTAATGCTACTATTGTTACTACCACTAACACCACTATATTACTATTATTATAATTGGCATGTTTGTCCTGGTACTTGACCCCTCTCCATATAAAGATTTGTGGTTTCGCCTCTGCTCACAAAGAACACTCATGCCCTGGCTCTAACCTGGAACCCCTGGCTTCGTAGTGTGTTATGTAACCATCCCACCATGGAGGTCGGCTAGTGGAAGATGTAGGACAGCTTACTGGCTCAAATTATTATCAAACACGATGAAAATGTGATAGTGTTTCACATTTATTAATTCGGTTAGAAAGCGATAAAATTTGTAGTGTGAGACGGGTTACACTAAGCATCTTATGAAATATAAATGTGAATTTCAAATCTTATGAATCATTTCTCTATGCAAACGCATTAAATATGATAAGCACAATAGGTGTGTGTCATGATATCCATTTTATAAAGGGAAAGTTAAGTTTTAACCCTGACTGTTTGCATGATATCGTTTCCATAGCATGTTATATGTATTGCTCTCAAGAATTTTAAACGGCAGTAAAAATAAATTACATTTGCAACTGCGAAGCTTACAATGGGATTGCATACATTAAGGTCATAAGATGCCATATTTCGATTGCTTGTTACATCGAAAGAAGAATTAGACGAGTAAATAGTCATTGATAAAAGTTGCCTTCCTTGATGTCCTGTACACATTGTGAAAATTTTCGATGTTATCAGGCGGCACCCTATGAATATAGGTTCAAGAAAATGACAAGTAGAAAAAAGCTGCAGTGAAATAAATACCATTGAAAATCTCTCAAATTATTTTCTATTTATTTTCTTATATTTATAATATTACATTTTGTCTGTAGCAGACGTTGTCTGTTAAAGTACCTCAGGCACAACCTAATCTTTTGACAAATAACTATGTCAACTCTTCTGCTATGGAGTGGATTCTCCTAATTTTGTTCATATATCTTAAGCCATTCTGTGACTGGCAGAAGCATAAAAAACCCTGATATTTTGGGTTTGTACGCTTCTGCTCAAAAAGTGGTGGCGATAAGTGGCCCAGAGACCTCGCTTTTTCGGAAATGGGGTAAGGCGAAGGAGGCCCCTTAGATCATTTGGTTTCGTACCATAGTCATTAAGGAAGGTATTTTTTCATAACGTAAAGAGGATACAACATTTCCCTCTATAAAACTTGATATGAAATATGAATGATGACACTGTAATCCAAGAAGTCATTGATCAATTAAAGGATTCTTATTTGTTTGTCGGGTGTCAAACACATGTATTTCAATGACACAATATTTTGCAAAATGATTAACGTAACCAGTAGGCAAACATTGTCTGTAGTGATGCAAGTCTCTCCCCTTTGAAGCAAATAGGAGCCATGTTTTAGCAAGTAGGCCTACAAAAAATTATACAAATTTTTACACAATTCATCAAAGTGTAGATAACATGTAACCATTATTAATTAATTAATTCAATTTTTCTTGCATAACACAACATAATGGTGGTGTTGGATTCTCGTTAGATTCCTTTGTGTGTAAAAATATTGCATACTGGAAATTAGAGTACATTATGAAGCACAATTTATAAAGGACTTCCTTAATCAGTTCTGCAGAGAAGCCCGAAGTTACTTATTAATCGTCTATTAACATTATTGACATGTATATATAAAGTAGATAAAATCCCAATTAGCCTATATATGTTAAACTTCATCTTTGTATTCTTTGTTAGTCCGAAAGGTCATTATCGAAATATTGTTATTTGATGTTGCTGGAACTTTTTTTGTTCGTTGGATTTTCAAGATATCATCCCTTTCCTGTTACCATAGAATAGTTAGAACCTAACCTAACCTAACCTAACTAGTCTATGCTGTTACTTATCACTTTTGGAGGAGGGGGACAAGCGCCCCTCTGTACCCTGCTATATCTGCCTATGCAACACAATATATTAAAAAATTGCCCCCTCTAGGATTGACTTTGCCCCCCCTAGTAAGAAATCCTGGCTACGGGCCTGGGTACTGTGCTACTTCTACATTTAAAATGCACGAAAATTCTACGTATTTCAAAACGCTTGTTATTCCAACGCTCGCCACCATGTTGTTTACATAGATTGTCTACGTGGATTCACTGACGCACGCAGAGGAGGAGCTGATGGGTCTACAGGGCCTCCCGAAATTGTGAGGAAATCAAAATTTTCAAATGTAAGTAGTAAAAACTCAGGGGGGATGACCCCTCCCCCGCCTTGAAATCACTCCCAATACAATTTTTGTCTTTGAACATATTTTAAATCGAAGGTTAAAAGAGATAATTAGGAAATATTGTACTGTGCTTCCGGCACCCCAATGGAACGCAGCTACGTAATTATTAGCCACCTTTACAATTCCATCCCCCCCCCGGAAAAATCCTGCGTATGTTAGTGCGTGTATTCCATAGTCTACATCCCCAACGCCTAGTTTACGCACTTTACTGGTCATCATACCTCATATCTGCAGCTTAGCCCGGATTGTACTTGGAGAAGGGCTGAACTTTGGACTCTTGTGTCCTATACTCCTATAATACAGTGGTTCCCAAAGTATGCACTGCGAAATGTTCCAATATTTTCACTGGAATGACACTTATTCCAAATGTGTGCTAATTTAGTACTTTTTACATGTTAAATGTTTCTGAAAATGAAATAATGTGTTTATTTTTTATATTGAGGCAAGCAACCTACCCACACTAACTGAGTGTTGCAAGTGTTAGTCAGAGCTACATTCTCACTTGGGCGCCGCGGAAAGATCTTGAAACACTGGGCGGCGTGAAAAGAAAAAGTTTGGGAGCCCCTGCTATAATGTGTGTGCGTGTTCATTAGCCACAGTTGGAGGGGGGAGGGTACACCCATTGCAGTCCCTGCCTTACCTCATATCTGTATGCATGTAATGTACGTACAGCAGTAAGTGATGGTATCGAGACGAGACGTAATGGCAGTGTCTCGTTCTCGTCTCGAGTTGTATTTGTAAATGTCTGCCTCGTGCTCGGCCTCGTCTTCAACAACCGTCTCAGTGACGTCTCGAATGTCGAAATATATATATACGTATAAACAACATATACAACGTGTCACCGAACAATCTTTTATAACTTTCTTTATGTTTGACGCCTCGTTTCGACTCTACAAACTTTTTTTTAAGTAATATTATCCTGGACATATTATGTGCAATGACGTGGCACAGATTCACAATTCCCACTAATGGATTGACTCTGCATTACTGTAACCAAAATACATGACTTTTCTATAAATAACCAGGTAGATATCCGCTTCCTCTGTCTTCAGAAATCGTATTTGGTTTAGATATTATTTCTCTATATATTTCTCGGTCGCAACAAATCTCGCTCTCGTCTCGATTTTACAAGGCCGTATTGGTTTCGATAACATTTCCAACAGCAGAACACGATTATTACTGCGTCTCCGGGTTAACATAGGTTAATTATTTTAAAAAAATGTTTTTCATAATGACGTAGAACATTAATACGTTAAAAAAAAGTAATCTTTTTTCGGGATCCCGCCGAGTTGCTGGTGCTCCTGTCTCACGTAGGTAGCTCACGCATGGAGCATCCGCCATCTACAGGTGAGCATACAAAGCAGACTTATTTATGCTGTTGCTAACTGAGTCAGACACCCAATAGGCTCTTAACTTCCTCATTAACTTTCGATCGAGAGCCTCCTCGGATTGAGATCAATCTTTATGTCTTAAAATTACCAGGCACCGCAGCGTTCGAAATCAGTGGTTGCAAGTCGCAAAGTTTGACTGTAATTTCTACTTAGTCGCCTTGCTGAATCTACCAGTTCGCCATTTTTGGTGGCTATGCAAATCTCATATCTTTATAAAAAACATGATGGTAAATTTGCATGATATCTTCAATTCTTTTCATGCAGGAGCATGGATTCTTTTATATTTTCGGATAATATTGGACAACGGGGTAATTTATTTTACGTTTCTTTTCCCTATTAGTTCTATATTTCACTACGTAATCGCGTCTATGAATTTAAATGAAAACGTTTTGAAATTCTACAGAAAACAACCATGAATAAGGCTTAAGGCTCGACTGGACCTTTGGCAATCGAATGGGCGAATTTTTTCAAACTTTCCTCTTCATTCAAACTGTGATATTCCAAAATCTGAAAAATTACATCAGCTTAGAATACCTTCTAGAGCATTGAAGAAGTGAATTTTTGTGTAGTTTGCTTTCACTGCTATCTAGATATTATCAATAGTTTCGTGATTACGTAAGTCTATTAAACTATTGATAATATCTAGATAACAGTGAAAGCAAAGTACACGAAAATTCACTTCAATGCTCTAGAAGGAATTCTAAGCTAATATATTTTTTTTTCTTCAGATTTTTGGAATATCACAGCGGTTTTTCGAAAGGAGAGGAAAATTTTGAAAAACTTCGCCCATTCAGTTGCCAGAGGTCCAGTCGAGGCTTAAGAGAGGATTCATACTCAAGACCTCTGGCTTCACAGCATCAATTTGCTTTAACATTGTCGAACATTGAATATTGAAGTGTGACGTATCGGCAAGTTTTCGAAGTGTGTTGGCTAGATAGTTTCACATTGCGAGATACTTTCAATGCGAAAACAATTCACTTCCACGGGCGTCGTTGGCGGGGGTACATACAAAGGAAGAAGAGGCTTAACACACATATCAAAACGAAATTACCTATCTTAAGCCAACCCGATATTTTAACGCCCTAAGCAGGATTGAGGTTTGCCCCCCCCCCCCCTTCCCTCGCACAACCACACACCGACATTTTATGTGCTTCCTTCGATATTTTCTTCTTATGCCATGGCTTGTGATATTTACATCTTACAAATTTTGAAATGAGAAAACAAAGAAAAACTCATTAAAAATAATACTTTTGTTCTTAACTTAATGATTCGTAGTTTACATTTCTGATTTAAAAAGTTTAGCATATTTAAAAATATTTTAGTTATGTCTTAGTGTTTTTAATAACGTACTGTTACTACTACTTTTGAAAACAAAAAAATTCCAAATCTAAATTTCTCCGTCGCATATTCGGACTTTGTTGTCTTTTAATTTTTTTGAAAAAAAAAAACAACTTTGAATGGCGACCTCTCTGCAATGGGCCCTAGGCTTCAGGCCCCCTAGCCTACCCCTCGCTAATACCTACATAAATATATCAAAATAACAGAAATCCTTCAGCTTAAATTGCTACATGATTTTGCAATAGGCTATACTTATTATCTTATGCAGCAGTAACTTCAATTAATTATTGTTTACACAAATCCAACTCTTCTTAGAAAATGTAGCCAGCTTATATAATCAGAAATAAAGTTTCGGCGCTACCTAATGAGTTTTAGATTTGACGCGAATAAGGGCAGTCGCCCAGGCCTTGAACCACCCCTGGCTTTAAAGTGTTTAATTGCCATTATTAGTTTAATCAAGTACCGGTATCTCTAAGCAAGATCTATAGATTTCAGAGACCATTTAATACCGAAGAAAATTTCATGCAATATTGAAAAGTAAAAGTCATAATTGCTTCCTTTAATAAAGTTACAGGTTTTGAAGTATGTGTATTTAAGTCCACTTCATGCACAGATGGGTTAACCTAGATTTCATAGTGGAATCGGAACCATTATATGCCTCCACCGGGTATCGAACCAGAGACCCCTTGATCAGTGGCGTGCCCCCCTTTGGCTCAGTATTCCTAAGAAAATAACATCAAATGCAGGAAAAGATGGCAAAATGAGGGCTGACTAATAAAGAAAATTATACCTAACCCCCTCCTTTCGAAAATCCTGGGCATGCCACTGCCCTTGATTATAGCAGCGATTAATTACGTACTAAGCCCAGATAGTGCAAAGGGGCCCCTCAAGTCTAATAAACATATTGAATATGAAGAATGAAACTGTTCCACGGATCAATGGATGGACTATTTAATACATTTTAAATTATGTAGTATATATTGCATTAAGTGCAATTTGAATAATGTTATAATTTTTTACATGTAGAGGAAATGTCCCTTCTTGGGCGCACAGGTGGACTGCCAGAGGGAAGAAAAGGAAAAAGAAATAATTTTTCATTTTTCGCCTCGATTTTCTGCCCGTTTATAATAATCGCGACGATGATGAGAATGAGGATGTATAATGATTATATCAATTTCAAGAAGAGAGACTTTCAAAGGAGCACCCATGTCCAGCCTGGGATTCGAACGAGGAAACTTAGGTGGTAAAATCGTGAATCGATCACCCTAACGTGCTCGGCCAAAGAGGTGGCTGAGACATACGCTAAAGAAGAGAGAGAAGTTTAAATCACTTATCCTCACAAGAAAATCCCTTTTTCGAAATATCGTTTGTCAAGTGTCTCATTTCGATAACGCGATCCTGCCTCCTTTCGAGCAAACAGCCTCCGTGCACCCATGAATTCTTAAGAAAGCAATCGATCAACGATAGGAACAAGGTCGCAAGGGAATGTTCACAACGTAAAGGAAGTCAACACTTCCTATTCAAGCAGTGAGTGACCGTCGCTCGCCCACGTACAGGTGATCCTGAATTAGGCCCCGCTAATGAAATCCCCCGAGCGCCACCGGCCATTTTCTCTCCTTGGGATTGGCTAAAGCCTCCGCTCCTACATCTCCTTAAAAAGCGATGACCTGCAACACTGACTTCGCTCAGAAAAACCGCCAAACACCTCTACAAGGAGTGAAGGAACAAGTTGCAAGGTGCGTCGCGGTGCGCGAATACATGCATTATCTATGGCATGCATAATTAATGTCCATGGCAATTTGTTCATCTTTTAGGCAGCTAGTTATATACACTAGTGTCCAAAATTAAAGCAACAAACAGAAATCCTTTCCTCGTGTGATTTTTTTTGTTGATAAATTTGCCAAGTTTAACCTGTTGCTATCTTGATTTTTTTGTTGATAAATCCTGGCAGGGGTGCCCACAGGGGGGTTTTATGGAGCAGGTTGCGCCATCGAGATTTGGGGGGGGGATTTTTTCCCTTCAAATAATATAAAATTCAACATTTATATCCATTTTACACCTTAAATGCACTATATTTAATCCATTAGATGAAGAAATGAAATTGTTTAGGGCATTATCGAAGGGGGAGTATCGAACTCCTATAGATTAGGCCTTAATTGACACGTGGGTTCTGAGGGGGATTCTGAATTAAACTTTGGAGTACAGTATCAAACTATAGGTCTTAAATTATGGCGAGTACTTTAGTTAGAGGGGTATTGAGCATTAAATTGAGGGGATATCCAATTCTTGTGTATTACTATTGTCTTAGACTGTTGCGGAAATTCCGGGGTGGAGACTGAGAATTAATATTTTGGAGGAGGCAATATCTACTCTTTAATATTAACAGTAAGTCTAAAATTGGCATGGAAATTTTGGTGGTAGGATTGAGTATGAAATTTGAAGGAGGAGATAGGAAGCTCTTGATAAAGTAGTAGTGTATATTAGGCGTTTCAAAATAGTACTTAGTAGGTATGGTCTTTTTTTACCAATTGAATATCACTTTTTGACATATTTTGACAATTTTTCGTCGATGTTTTAGCGTTTAGCGATGTTTTTAGTACAATTTTCACTATACTCATTTTTCCCCCACTCGTACTTGGTAGGTATATTATGATCTTACGTGATACAACTTAACCTATCCTTTTTTTTACGATTATTTAATTTTTTTACGATCCTAAGTGATATAACTTAACCTATCATTTTTTTTTATTTATGTACTGTTTGAACGTCATTATTTGAGGATCATATTTTGTAGGTATTTTTTTTTATCAATCGAATATAAGTTTTTGACATATTTTGACAATTTTTTGTCGATGTTATAGCGTTTAGCGATGTTTTAGTACAAATTTTCACTGCACTCATTTTTTTCTATTTATACTTGGTAGGTATATCACGATCTTACGTGATACAACTTACCCTATCTTTTTTTTTTACGATTTTTTAATTTTTTTTACGATCCTAAGTGATATAACTTAACCTATCATTTTTTTTATTTACGCACCGAACTAACCTACAAGGGACTCTGTTTGTTTTAATATTTCAGTATTATAAGGTTTTCACAAATTTTATATAACCTAAAATGTGTTGGATGTTGATTTTTAGTATGTGGCAATTTTTTATGAATTTAAAACTGCTCTGTGACCCTCTCGTTCTTCACGTCGTAGGCGAAGGACTTCTCCGCAATCAGGATGACGCTGCATAGGGTATCCTCGGGCAAGGCGTCGTGGAACTCGCAGACGACCTTGATGTTGGTTCGATCGTTGACCACAACCTTCTTTCTCTTAGATGTGTTGATGACGGTCATGGGTCTCCGGGCTTTGAATTCGCTGGGCGTGTAGTACATGTCCACGCTTCCCTCGGTCACGCGTTTGTAAGCCGTGTAAGCTTCGTAAAGTTTGAGGTAATCGTCTTTGGTCACGTCGAGGTTGTAATTCTCGCGCGGGAACACTTCGTTCCTGCCATTCTTCAGATAAACGTTCTTGATCTTGCAGTCGTCGAACTTGCTGGAATCTTTCTCCTGATTGTTATCGCGCCCGGTCTGAAAAAGCACTACGACGAAATCTGGCATGTCGAACTGTATGTTGTTGAACTGCGTCGTCACGTCGAATTCCATGTGACTTCCCGACGCCATCTTCTGCACGCACTGGTAACCGTGAAAGTGAATCAACACCTGCGGACTTTTCAAGATCTCCGCTTTGTACTTGAGGGCGTAGTTCGTTTCGTATTCCACCACCGGCATTCTCAATTCCATGCTCCGGATGACGCATTTCGCCTCTTCGGGTAAAGTGTTGGCTATCGGCGTGGTGCCGTCCGGACCCAAAGTAGCGTATCGCATCAGTGCGTCGTTGTCGTTGGCCGCTCTTCGAAACGTGACCCTCAGTCCTCCCTTCCACATGATCTCCTTGTAGTCCGAGAAGAAACCAGGCAGCAGACGCATGGGAAAGAGCACCGTGTGACTTTTCGTCGATATTTTGGTCCCGGCTTCGAATCCCCCGGCCTGGTAGTACGCTGCGTCCGTTTTGGATAATTTTAACGTTCCCACTGCCGTCGACGTGATGCCTGGATAATCTATTCTGTCGATGACGGTGTTGTGTTTCCTCACCTCCACCTGCGAGAACAGGTGAGGCACGAAGTTGTCCACGAGTATCAAGTTTGCTGCTGCGGGAAACGCTTCTCCGCTTTCTTTCTTCACCACGTCGAATTGAAGGTAGAGGTCCGCTCTGTGAGGATGAACAAACCCGTCGCCTACGTCCACGTCGTATTCGATCTCCCTGTTCGCTTCGTTGAGATTGGCGAACGTGCGACGGTTGGGAGGAAAAGATTGCAATTCGTAACTTTCGATTTGCTCCATTTTACATGTATGGTTATTTATTATACGTTGATCTCCACGATGGCCGTCGTAGTGGCACCTGCGAAATCCACAACGTCTCCTTTCTCGTTCGTCACCACCAACTCTATGTCGTCTATGCGGTTGCGACATACTGGAAAATAGATCGGCGAAGAGGGTGTGTAGATGATCGGTTCCATGAATTCGGAACTTGGTTTGAAAGTGGCGATGATTCCCGTCTGCTTGTGACTTCCTAATCCGTCCGAGGATTTCGTGATCATGCCTTCCGCCACGTTGCAGTGTACGTTCAGAGTCTCTATGGCCAAGAATTTAGGAATGTTGGTTGCTACGTGCTTGATGCCAGCTTCGAGTTTGGTGTTGTTCTCGAAACCTAAAAGTTCTCCCATGGTGCCCAGGTCCACGGTCTCCGTCGCGGATAGGATTTCCACTCTGTGCGTGACCGAATTTTGAGAAAGGTATGTGCCTTTGGGTAATTGAGCTTGCAAGGTGGAAAGATTGTATTGGCCTGGCGTGACGACGATGTGTTCGCTTCCGACGCTAATTTTGTTGTTGTGCTGCGTGACGTTAGGTATGAGGTACATGCTGTAGAATGCACGCAGAGCCACGGATTTAGGATAGACGATGTCGTCGTGCAGCGTGAGTTTCAAGATTGAAGATTCGCTCGTGAGATGGAACACACCCATCCTAGTGATGCTGTTTGAGGTTCCACAATGTTTTCTGGAAATCCTCGATCGTAGGGTTATTTATTTTAGAGAGAAACGCGAGCACGGAGAGGCAGAGATGACCGCAGTTCACGTCTCCGAAATCTTGAATGCGTTCGTCGTTGTAGTATATAGAGGTTTTGTTCGTTTTCAGATAATGAATTAAATTTGTAGGTGGAACACCTCCGAAAGAATCGAAAACGAATGCTTTACCATTATTTTTGTGGTAACATATCCAATGCGTGCCTGGATTTTCTTGACCGTCCAAGTTGACTACTCCGCATTCTCTTCTTTTGACGGTTGAAGGTAACGAGTCGGACATGAAAACTCCTCTGAAGTGTTTGATTTGTAACGGTTCGATCAGAGATTCAATGTCTCGGTTGGTGAGTGCTTCTGTTTCTTTTTTTTAAACTTTCTCATCACGCCCTTCCCTTTTTTCTTCTCCATGGCCAGGTTGTGACGTTTCTGTTCTTCCAATTCCGCCTTGTTCTTCTTCGAGTCGATGACGGTTTTCGCGATGGCAGCACTTCCGCCGGCCAAACTTCCAACGGCCCCCAATGCTGCCAGGATGGCGGGGATGCTGAATATGAAACCTCCGATCTTTTGCTGTTTCCGCGAACGCTGCAATCTTTTCAATTGAGGTGTGCTGAGCAGCAATTTCATTCCATGTCCTTTCGACAAGCAAGAACGTTTCTTCTCGCGTTGTTTCTTGGTGAGTAACCCATCGAGGGCACCTAGATTTTTAAGATTGGAGTATGGTATCTGGTACACGACACCCTTGGGCTTCATGTTGATGCTCTATGTGTTATTTTCACGGTATGTTATTTATATATATATTCTGAGATTTTTTTTGTGTAGTTTTTTTACGGTATGTTATTTATATATTTTCAAGGCCTCGCAGTCGTTACACAAATTCTATTACGTGCTTCGTTTTCTTGCCAAGAAGTTCCTTTGTCCCCTTGTACACGATTCGAGTTTTGTTCTCGATTAAAATAGATAGCTTCTCGTCGGTTAACATGTTAGCGTATCGATCTGGTAAAAATAGACTGTATTGTGCGTTGAGCAACAGGCGTACCTTGGGACCATACTGGGTAGAAACGATTGAACCGGAAGTTATCGTGTAAGGTTTGTCGACTTCCAATTCCTGAATTTTTACATACTCGACTGACAAATTTAGCATTTGTTTTAATGCTTGGAGATCGCTCATTTTTTCAGTTGTCAGAGTGTTAGAGAGAAATTTAATTGCTTTTTTTTCACGATGTGTGTTATTTATATATACCGAAGATTATTTTTTACGATGTGTGTTATTTATATATCAAGTTTTTTTTTTTACGGTATGTTATTTATATACCCCACCCCAATTTTTGTTTCGTGTTCATGGCGATGGTGGTACCCAGTGCGGCGACCCGTTCACCCAGCGATGCGTCTCTGCTCACGAACCTTTCGAAAGCTGCATGTTCCAATTTTTTGTCTGCTTCGTGACGTGCATCCAGATCTGTCTGCGTGGTGTTGTAGGCGATGTCGTGATCTTTGCATGCCGCGTCCAACGGATTCACACCCTTGTCTCCTCTCTCCAATCTTTTCTCGAGTTTGGTACCCGGCCCGCAGTACTGGTAGCCAGGTAAATGCATCTCGAAAGGTAACTTGTTGATGATGTCGTTCACGAGTCCCTTTCCTTCGGCCACGTTCCAAAATTTCGGAGGCAGCGTGTTGATGATTTTGATCAGGTAACCTATACCCTTGTCGTCGTTCACGATGAAGTTGGAAAGTTTCGTGCTGATCATGTCCACGATGCCAACCTTCTCGTTGTAGAAATTACGGTTGCCTGCATTCTCTTCGCCGGCTATCACCAACAATCGGTCCACGAGTTTCCTAACGTCGTCCACCCAAACGAATTCTTTGGGTAACGTGTTGTAGCGTTTGACGCCGCTGCCTGTTTTGACCTGGTTCCAAATCGGTTTGATGAGATTCCTGTACTTCTCGCCGCTGCTCGATTTCACCCTATTCTGCGAGGCGTCGTTGTTCTGGTACAAGGCATCCGTCATGATCAGAATTTCCTTGTAACTTTGGTAATCTTCGTCGGTGTAATCTTTCGGCTGCTTTTTGGCGACGAGTTCCCACAGTCCCACCGTACCCGGATACCTGTTCCAACTATCCTTGTCGCCTAAATTGACTTTAATGTCGTTGCCTTCGAAGGTCACCTTCGATTTCCCAATCTTCCACACCACACCGCCGCCTTCGCTGGTTTCCATGCTGGGATACAATCCGAACACTTCATCCTTGTCGAATTTCCCCGTGCTCAGGTAGTCTCGTGCCAAAGGTCCCAACTCGATTTTATCCGAAGACGTGCTGCCTATGGCTCGACGTCGTGCCGGTGCATCCTTCAGTTCGAACGGTGTCGAAGGAATGCTCGAAATAGGTGTGGGTACGGTGTAACTTTTAGCTGCGAGCGGTACGAGTTCATTAATCAAATTTTTATTTTGTTCCGTGACACTTTTAATTTCTTTACCTAGACTGCTGATGGCATCGATCACGGGTTGATCCTGACGTTTCTTCTCTTCGTAGAATCCGCGATTCTCGGATTTCCAACCTTTGAAGCGTTTCGCGAGGTAATCGCGAAGCTTGAGATTTTCGTCTTCGATTTTTCGTTTCGTCATGACGTTATTTATATACGTCGTTTCTCACAACGTTGCAACGTTTAGAAAATCGTTGATTTTGTTTCTGTATTTTCCGTCGTTGGGTTTTCTCGTCATGTCGATCGTCGCGAATCCGAAATCGTCATTGTTCCAGCAAGTAGAGCAGCCTTCCGAAAATTGATTGTAGTTCATGTCTCCGCCTACGTAGTCATCGTACGCGTGCTTGAGGTTGGTGTGATCTTGACGAAACAAACATATGAAATTGGCGTTGTCGCGCACTAACTGTTTTGGAATTTTGGAAAACGTTTGAGCTAGGTAAAAACAATCCATTCCTTTGTGACGACCTTGCGTGAAAAAGTTGCGAATTTCATTTTGATTTTCCAGGATGGCGTCGTCGAACACAACGACTGAATTTTCACGACAATCGTCGAGTGGTTTTATTTCCGAGGCGAATGTTGCAATGTCCAGACCATCGTACAGTTTCATCAGTTGCCGGTATTTGGATTGCTCCAAACTTTTCGAGAACACGTACAGGTGCCTGTTCTTCCAATTTAACCAATTCGGTGCGAGGAGAAAATTGTCCACGAGCAGTGTCGTTTTCCCACACCCCGAAGGACCTACGATCAGACAGCGGATGCTGTCGGGAAGCAACTCGCCGTTCTTTTTCTTCGTTTGACTTTCCGGATCCGGTAGACGCTTCACCACGTTCCACGTACTCACAAGATTACTTTGTCCGCGTCGATCCAACTTTTTTCCGGAAGTCCCAGCCATTTGACCAAAAGTTTGTCACCTTTCCTACGCAATACTTTCTCGATGAGGTACGTGTCGGGGTGTTTCGTTTTAGAGAGTTCCTCTTCGTAAAATCTTCCTTTCAAAATCTCGCCGCTACTATCTTTTATTATATACGTGTGTCGGTTTCCAGGTAGAACTCGAACCACCGTAAAGAGTTCCGTGCTCCAATTTTTTGTGAATCCCTTCTCGAAGGTGCGTTTGAATTTGCTGATCCTCACCTGGTCTCCAATTTTGTATTTAGCTTTTTTTGTCGTGGGTGTGTACTTTGGACAGTAAACTGTAGAAATTAAACGCTGCTCGTCGGACTTGGTAACGTCGGCTGGCTTCATGCCTATTGTTCTGTGTACCGTATCATTATAGGTGTCGACGAGTTCCGGCAGGATGTCGACCCATTTGTAATTTCCCCGAAGCGTGAATCGTTTCCACATGTGTGTTTTCAAGGTTCGATTGAATCTTTCCACGATGCTGGCTTTGACGTGACTGAAAGTCGAATAATGTCGAATCTTGTGTTTTTGAATAAACTTTTGGAATACGGCGTTGTAAAATTCTTTGCCGTTGTCCGTTTGCAGAAACCGTGGTCGTCTGCCACCGCTTTCGCGAAAAATTAATTTGAATGCTTCCGTGACGCACGTTCCCGTTTTCGCCTTCAAAGGTAGAGCCCATGCGAATTTCGAAAACGTGTCTATGACGGTGAGGAGGTACTTGTTGCCCTTGTTCAATTTATGTACGTTTTTCAAATTGCCGCTACTCATCTCCACGAGGTCGCTTTGCCAGAGGTCGTCGATGCCCTTGGTTACCACAGCCAAACGTTCGTAGTTGCGGCGTGCAGGTTTATGCAATTCTTCGACGATGGCTTGCCTAGACATTTTCTTAGAGATTACGTTTCAAGAGAAGCACAAGCGTGATGGGATTCAAAGAGGGTGGCACTTCGCTCGTGTTTTGAATGATCAGCTTATCGCCGGCACTCACGTCGAAAACGGTGAGATCTTCGTCTTCGTGTATTTCATATATGTTGCGCGTTTCGTTCCAACGTGCCAGAGGAATGTTTCCTGCTTTCTGCACACCACGATTCGATATTAAAGTCATGGTAGGAACGCTAGCTTTTCTGCCGTGAGACCAGTACGAAAATTCGTTTATCTGAATCGTGCCATCGAGGAGAAACTTGTAGTACGGATGATAAGGATGCAACATGTACAGTTTGTTACCTTCGACGAACGTGGAGATTCTTTGTTGATTGGGTACGCTGTTGATTTCGATGGCTTGCAGAGAATGCAGTTTAGCGAATTTAGTGTCGACGCCGAGCAGATTACTGTGAACTTGTCCGAGTTTATTTTCGATAGGCAGCAAATGCTCGACTATGGTATCCGTTACGGCAGAAAACGACGGTTTGATTTTCACTTCCACGTTCAACTGCTTGTAGTTTTCGTTGAGTTCTTGCAACTTAGCACCGAAAGAGGCCAGCGTCGATTCCTGCGTGGATTCCAGCACTCCAACTTGATCTCTGATGTTGACGACAATGTTCTGAAGGTTCTCGACTTGATTCAATTTCGAGCTCTTCTCGGTAAGATCGTTCACGATGCTTCGCATCTCTGTAAACTGCGTGTGAAGGTCGGCGACGCTCTGCGAAGTGGGCAGCGTCGACACCAGCGAACTAATTTCGTCTCGAATCTGTTCCACGTTTGCCGTTTCCGTTTCTAGTCGTTTTAGCATTCGAGATATGTTTCTTTTCAAAGCGTGCAATTCTTTGGAGGTGGGGAGATTGGCCACTTTACTCTCAAGATCGCTCAATGAACTTTTGATGTCGCTCGAATCGGATAGTGCCGTCACCGCCGTTTTCAATTTTTCCAAATCTTCGCTCGAAGGCACGCTCGTCCGTAACGATTCCAAGTCACCCTGTATGTTGTCGAGTACGTGATGAAAATGAGCGAGATTCGTTTCGACGTTCAAATTTTCTAAATATTCGATCTTCTGCTGAACCGTGCTCAACGTGTCTTGAATGCTCGTCAACGCTCTCGCTTCAGCGTGAATATTTTTAATTTCTTCGTTGATCAATTCCAAGGACGCCTGAAGCGTAGCGATGGTGGTTTGAATGTGTTCGAAATCTCGATAGGCCTCCAATTGAATTTTTATGTTCGCGACGCTTTTACCGATGACCTGCAGTTCGTCCGACGATGGTAGGTTCGTCATTGTATCTTCCAAAGTCTGCAACTTGGATTTAATTTCTTCCAACGTGCTGGTGAATTCTTCTTGTAATTTGGAAACAACGACATGCAAGCGTTCTACATCAATATCGTTCACGACGGTTTGAAGTTCAGAGAAATTCTTTTCTATTGCGGAAGTTCGTTCTTCGATTTCGAGTTTCAATTTTTCCAAATCTTCATTTTTCGATTGAAATTGCTGTAATTTGGCCAAATCATTTTGAAGCGAATCCACGCTCAACTGTATATTTTGAACGTTGTCGTAAGAAGGTACGTCGACATAATTTTTTATGAGCGTTTTCAGTTCGGAATCGATTTTCAGAATGGGGTCGAGACATTGCGTTTGGAGCGTAGCGATTTCCGACTCTAAACTTTTGTTTAAGGTCTCCTGCAAAGCGATCAAATCGGTCCTTAACTTCTTAACTCGAATGTCCAACATGAGAATCTCTTCTGCATGGTCTACACGCTTGGTGTTGCCGAAAATGTCGTTAGGCATTTTTGGTTAACGGTTATTTATAATAGGATAGACGATTCGTAATTCTACGAAGAGAGGAATAAGTTTGTCGTAATCTCCGAGGAGTTCTATGTAAAAATAATCTCCTGCAGACACATCGTACGTAATGTTAGAAAGCATCTTGTCGTGCTTGATTCGAAAAATGTTCTTGCCGGTAGAAATTTTGATTTCGCCTGCGTTTTCCGGATTCACGGTGATTTGAAGTTTCCCGTCGATCGGAATTTCGTAGAAATGTAAATTGTTATTAAAAACATAAAACATCTTGCCCACATCGTCATTCAGTTTCGTCCAAATGCTGTTGAGGTGAATGATCAACAGACCGTTGAGTTTAGGTAACACGGAAGGTAAGACTTCATGATCTGGTATGGTTTCCATGATGATCTGTTTTTTGAAACCGAACAAGTTCATAGGCATGCTGGTTATTTATTCTCACAACGTTGCAACGTTTAGAAAGTCGTTGATTTTGTTTCTGTATTTTCCGTCGTTGGGTTTTCTCGTCACGTCGATCGTCGCGAATCCAAAATCGTCAGCGTTCCGAAAATTGATTGATCAACAGACCGTTGAGTTTAGATAACATGGAAGGTAGAAATTCATGATCTGCCGTGTGGTGTACAGTCTCTATTGTTTGCTTTCGGAAACCAAAGTGATTCATTGTCCTTGCTAGTTATTTATTGTGTATGTGAGATAGTTAATTTTTTTATTTTAGTTATAGTTATTTAAGTTCATTTTTTTTTTCATTTGCATTGGCTACAATTTTTACTAATTTCTAAACGATAGTGTCCCCAAGGCAACGTGTGGATTCCACAAGACAAAATACATCTTTTATCGTCATTCGGATCTAATGCCACTTTCCTAACTTTGTTTGTTGTAATCACGTGGTCTACACTTTGGATTCTTTGTTCTATGCTTAGTATCGTCGATTGTGAGTAAAGGCAATCGATGTAATCGTGGAAGGTGAGTTTGTTCTCCACCGTATTTTTGCCCACACCTTTTGCTTTCTTCGTGACGCTACTCTCTGTTCTCATGGCATACATCTTCGAACGCAAAGCCGCGAACTCGACAATAATATCACCGTTACATTCATCTTTCAGTTTACCTAGGACTTTTTTGTTGAGGGATGGAATTCCAAATCTGTTGGGTTGAGGGTACGCAGAAGTATCGAAATACTCAAGCATGGAAGGATTTTTTATGTCTTCGTATAGGTTAGGTGTTTGTATGCTGTAAATGAAGCTGTCGGTGTCCGTGTACAAAAGCGATATTTTATCATTGTAGAAGGGTTTCATCACGTCATAATGAAATTCGAACATGTAAAGTTTCGACAAGTCGAGAACCGTTGCGCCAACGTAAATTGGTTTTCTGAATTTCATCAATTTTATATGTAGATTGAAAAGTGCTAAATTCTCGTTGTAAATTTTTCTCGACTTGAATCTAGGATCGGCTATCCACTTCCGACATTTATTCTTATCGGAAATTAATTTCACGTCTACGTGCTTTCTAACATTCTCCATGGTCTTTCCGTACACCGCATTGTTCATTAATTTAAAAAAATCCTTGTCTAAATCGGAAGTGGCAGCTGTTCTATGTTGTGTGTTAGTTTTTATGTAAGGTCTTAACCACGTGGAATGTTTAAACTTTAGTATTCTTCTAACATTTACTATCTGAACACCCTTCCCAATCAAAAACCGGAGATTCTTGTAGTGGACGACGTATCTCTGTTTAGGGTCCAATGTTAACAAAAGCTTGTCCTGAACCGAGTCGGGTGGACATTTGATTTCGGGAGTCGGAGGCAAATCCGAAAACGTGTCGTGCAGGTGGTCGGAGAATTGGAGATCTACCTCTGCGAAGAAACCACACTCGCTATCGTCGAAATGAATAATGTCTATCGAAGTGGGATCTAACCATTCGAATCCCCCGTAAGGAAGTTTCTGAACCATGGCATGTCCGTAGAGATTATTAACGTCGGCGTAGAAGATGTAATTCGATGCTCGATTTGAATCGTAATCTTCTTTCATGTGTACGTTATTAGCTTTTGCATGTCTCTGTACACATTGTACCATTCCACCTCGTATCCCTTTTTCGATGAAAAGTAACATGTCAACATCCGATATCAGTTCCAGCTTGACCTTTGTCTGGAATAACATTGCCGACCACGCTAATCCCGGTAGACTGTAGAAATACGCCGGATCTAATTTATAAATATTCGTTGCCGTTTTCCTGAACGCTTGAAAAACATCCGCGAGTATCGTCACGTCCAGTTTTAAGTATGCGTCGTGGTAGTCTCCGAGTGTCCTACATCCTAATTTCTCCCACATGAGTTGCGCGTGTTGGTATTCTTCTTCCGCGATTCCTTTCTCTCTGAGTCTGCTGTAAAATTCTCTTGGAAGTGGAAGAGCGTCGTCGTTAAATTTAGAACCATCACTAACATATTCGTAAGGATAAACCCCTTTACGTCTAACGAGTTCTATGTCTACGTTGGGAAAACTAGCTCTAGTTATTTTAAATTGATCGTCGGTGAGTTTGTTCGCTAAAGCATCCAGACTTGCAGAGAGAAATCTATACGAATCCAGGAAGCGCATCTCGATTGTATTTTTCGTTCCCGGAATCGACACTTGCTTGCTGAGACTAATGTAGCGTTCTTCATTCTCGGCCAAGACACCTATACGTTTCGGATCGTAGCCAAGATGTCTCACCAGGTGGTGAAAATCATATCCGCTTCCGTTGTGAAAGAATATGGGGATGAATTTAGGTTTCTGGATTTTAAGATTGCACGTGTTGCAAATTCCACCTATGTAGTTTCCGCTGAAATGATCGTGGTGGAATATTTTTTTGTTCTCATCAGTAAAACTTTGATCACATACCGGACACACCTCAGTGGAATTGTAATTTTGAAGTTCATTTTCAGTTAAAGGTGCCATCGGTTTTGATGTAAGCAGTACGCTACCAATTACCTCAACCTCCTCCACCATTTTTTCCAGGAAGTGTTCGATTACATTTGGCCCGCGGTATATATATGCTTCATTTATTTTATCACGTCGCACAACAACATAGCCGAAACTATTAGGTTGATGAAGCTGGTACGGCGTTGTGGAGGAAAGTTCGGGATCCGGTTCGCAGTAGGAGAGTGGTTTGAGGAACGCCTCGAAATCTGCGACGATGATTGCAGGATGTTCCAACAATGCCTTGTGCATTTTGAATTCTTCGACTTCGTTCGTTTCGGGCATCAACATTCTAGCCGGTCTGTTGTCGCCGCAGTAAATTTTATGTTCGGCAAGTTTCTCGATAGCAATTTGACGTCCGGTGTATTTTCGATAATCGAGTTGTTTTTGATCGTCGAACGTGGTTAGGCATCTCGGACAAACTTCGATGCAATGTTCATGCTTGGTAGTTTGACTTTTGACCAAACGTGATAGTGAACGAATTAGCGTGTAGTGATGAACATCCTCGTTTGAAATTAGAAGGAGATTTATTACACAGGCATCGTCATCGTCGATATCGCTTATCCTGACAGGGTGCACGAGATATTTATCTGACGTGAAGGAATACACATTAATAGCGATGCGTTTTCCTGTACGATTTTCGAACTTTGTTATATCCGACAATGTCACCGGGTATTCAATATCAGACATTACACTTTGAAAGTCGGTCTCGTATTGTTTGTAATGTCCAACCCACTGTGGATTATTTTTGCAATGAACAGGATGCAGTGCAGCCAACACACACCAGAGAAAACACTTTTTATCGCTGTTCTGTATATTTAACACAGCCCTCTTGTGTTGAATGTTTGGTGGAAGAGGAACGTAGCTGGAAGCGCGAAGAGGGGAGAATCGGTTCACGTAAACGGTTAACGTGTGAGGACTTCCACACAGAGACCATCCCGACCCTTTAGCCTCGAAACCGTCGTGTTTCTTAACCAGCTCGTTGGAAACTTTATAATAGAAGTTGTCCAAATTTTCGACGTCAGCAAAATAAAGAGTCTGGTTTTTTGTACGATGATAAAAAATACTCGTTGTGCCATCAACTTTCTTGTATTCGGAAAACAGAACAACGTATACTTTTATAGAGTTGTTTTCCAATTTATTTTTTAGAATATTTATCACGGATGTTTTCGTTTCGTCCAAGAAACTAAGGATGTCACGGCCTGGTTCTGACTTAATTGAAAAATCCTGGAGTTGGTCGTTGAATGCAGATCTAATTGGTTTGGGTTCATCGGATAATTTAATTTGCTTGGAAGTGGAAGCTTCCGTTTCTGAATTATCGATTTTCCTTTTCGATGTTTCTTGTTCGGTCGATGGTTTGCAAATTTTGAGATGTTTACTTAAATTTGTAATGCTGATCATCTTTCCGCATCGAGCACAGGGCTTAGAAGGTAACGAACGATTAATTCTCGAACCTGTTTCGCTACATCTTGCCCTGTGTACCGATAAATTGTTCCTTGAGATTAGCTTCCCACAAGTAACACATTTAGTTTTATCATTTTTACGATTGAAACTGGTGGTGGATGCCATTGCTTTCTCCAAAATCACAGAAATAAAAAAATCTAGTATATAGCGACACAATTTTCAGGTATGTTATTTTATATAGAATTTCTTGGAGTGATTACAAAACTCAAAAATTCAATCTACTGTAAATAGAATTTCAGGTATGTTATTTATATAGAATTTCTTGTGTGCGAATACAAAAACTCAAGAATTCAATCTACTGTAAATACAATTTTCAGGTATGTTATTTTATATAGAATTTCTTGGGGTAATTACAAAACTCAAAAAATGAATCTACTGTGAATATAATTTTCAGGTATGTTATTTTATATAGAATTTTTTCGGGGGGCGAATACAAAACTCAACGTTTCAGCTACTAGGACCTCATTACCATGAGCCTAATCCTAGTAAGTCTCATACACACCTGTTCTTCGTATCGCATATGCTAGTAAGTCAGATGACATATTGGGAGAATCACATTTCCCCCAATGATCCCACCACAACAAACGTCGCACATGCTAGAAGCGTCACATCAAGCTTCAGGTATGCATCGTGGTAATCACCGAAAGTTCGGCAACCCAACTCGACCCACATAGACTGAGCATGCTTGTACTCCTCGTCGGTAATACCTAAACCTCTCAACTGGTTGTAGAACTTATCCTGGGGAGGCAGCAACTTTTCTTCGAACTTGGAAGGGTCTGTGACGTATTCGTAGGGGTAGACCCCTTTACGTCTGATGAGTGCGACATCTAAGTTTGGGAAACTTGATGTAGTAATGGCTAGTTGGTCGTCTCTGAGCTTCCCAGCAAGAGTATCGAGGCTTGCCTGGAGGAACCTCAGAGAGTCGAGGAACCGAAGCTCGATGCTGTTGCTTGAGTTGGGGATCGGCACCCACTTACTGATGCTAATATAACGCTCCTCGTTCTGCGCCAGGATATTGATTCTCGCATTGTCGTACCCTAGATGTGTAACCAAGTGATGGAAATCATATCCCGAGCCATTGTGAAAAAAAAACCGGTATTTCATCAGACGGTTTCTTATACTTGCAGCATAGCACGGCATAGAATTTAGTGGAGTATGTAGGCAATGCATCGTTGAGGATGGATATTATCTTAGCTCGCTCGCTCTCCAGAAAACTACGCACATCGCAGAAGCTGTCTGATGTTATGTTAAAGTCTTCTAATAAATGCTCAAACGCAATTCGGTCTGCTTTCTTCGTCAGCTTGACGCATTTGGTAGGTGGCGATGCATCGAGGGAGGTTACTTCTACCTTTCGCTTGGAAGGTTGCGGTAGTGATGTTCCAGTGCTCTTGCAAGTAAGCTGGTGTCGCTTGAAGTAGTCAATAGAAAAATTGTTTCCATACTTAGAGCACAGTTTGGTCGCACATATTCGCTTTCCCGGCACACAAGTACGACAGTGCCTTTTGAAAATTTTTACTTGACACAGTAATTTGGCACGTAGGGCAATTTTTTTCAGAACACATAATGCAGAGATTTTTTGGGGGTATGTTATTTAATACCAAATGCTGTGCAATGCAAAATATAATTGCTCACTTTTTTTTTAACTATTTTCTATGACCTTACTTTGGGTTTTTTTTCGCCAAATTATATGTTTCTAGTTTTCTATACAATACAATATACGTACAATATATTGTCAACGGTATTATATTTGAGCGGGTCGTTTGTCACCTAAACACTACAGCTCACAGGTCGGGAAAATCTGACATGAAAGCAGATAATACGCTTATCCTTATTTATATATAATTTTCACGGGGCGTACAATATTGTCAACGGTATTATATTTGAGCGGGTCGCTTGTCACCTAAACACTACAGCTCACAGGTCGGGAAAATCTGACATGAAAGCAGATAATACGCTTATCCTTATTTATATATAATTTTCACGGGGCGTACAATATTGTCAACGGTATTATATTTGAGCGCGTCGCTTGTCGCCTAAACACTACAGCTCACAGGTCGGGAAAATCTGACATGAAAGCAGATAATACGCTTATCCTTATTTATATATAATTTTCACGGGGCGTACAATATTGTCAACGGTATTATATTTGAGCGCGTCGCTTGTCGCCTAAACACTACAGCTCACAGGTCGGGAAAATCTGACATGAAAGCAGATAATACGCTTATCCTTATTTATATATAATTTTCACGAGGCGTACAATATTGTCAACGGTATTATATTTGAGCGCGTCGCTTGTCGCCTAAACACTACAGCTCACAGGTCGGGAAAATCTGACATGAAAGCAGATAATACGCTTATCCTTATTTATATATAATTTTCACGGGGCGTACAATATTGTCAACGGTATTATATTTGAGCGCGTCGCTTGTCGCCTAAACACTACAGCTCACAGGTCGGGAAAATCTGACATGAAAGCAGATAATACGCTTATCCTTATTTATATATAATTTTCACGGGGCGTACAATATTGTCAACGGTATTATATTTGAGCGCGTCGCTTGTCGCCTAAACACTACAGCTCACAGGTCGGGAAAATCTGACATGAAAGCAGATAATACGCTTATCCTTATTTATATATAATTTTCACGAGGCGTACAATATTGTCAACGGTATTATATTTGAGCGGGCCGCTTGTCACCTAAACACTACAGCTCACAGGTCGGGAAAATCTGACATGAAAACAGATAATACGATTATGCCTTATTTATATATATAATTTTCACGGGGCGTACAATATTGTCAACGGTATTATATTTGAGCGAGTCGCTTGTCACCTAAACACTACAGCTCACAGGTCGGGAAAATCTGACATGAAAACAGATAATACGCTTAAGTCTTATTTATATATATAATTTTCACGGGGCGTACAATATTGTCAACGGTATTATATTTGAGCGAGTCGCTTGTCACCTAAACACTACAGCTCACAGGTCGGGAAAATCTGACATGAAAACAGATAATACGCTTAAGTCTTATTTATATATATAATTTTCACGGGGCGTACAATATTGTCAACGGTATTATATTTGAGCGAGTCGCTTGTCACCTAAACACTACAGCTCACAGGTCGGGAAAATCTGACATGAAAACAGATAATACGCTTAAGTCTTATTTATATATATAATTTTCACGGGGCGTACAATATTGTTAAAAGCGTTAGTTTTTGTAGAGCTCTCTTTTTCCATCTTTCCTCTAAACAGTGAAGCTGTAGAAGACGCAATTAGCTAACCTAGCATACAACATACCTTCCTAATTAATATGGATATTGTCACACGTTCCTCTTATTTTATACTGTTGTAAATGGAAAAGATTATGTACGGTAAATGTTTTGTACATTATAGGAAAAAAATTCAAAATATCCTTCAATTTTAATTCGAATCGAGTCGAATTTTTACATATTTCCACGCCACCACATATTGTCCTATTTGCTTCTTTTACTTGCCTTGCTTAATTAACTCTCGCTAATTAGCATTTTTTTGGAAGAAGTCAACTAGAACAACATATGGCGGTATGAGAAATATGTAAATCAAAGAACATTTTAGCAATATATGGGCCCTAGCAATTAGCTTTCTCGACTAAGAGTACTCTTTTAAACGTCTTCTGCTGATCGTATTACTAAACGAGGACGTTTAAAATTTTTGGGTGTTGAAAAAGTTTGACCCTACTTTTTTATTTTTATTGTTTGCTAATAGATGGTGCTAATAGTACCCCCTCCCCTCCCCTCTCCCCTCTTCTCCTCTACTGTATGACAAATAGCGCAAACATAAAAATCAAGATTTTGGAGAGTAAAACATAAAATTTGCATGCATCTGATGTCGAACCAGGAACTTTTATCTTTCGGGGAGTCAACATTATTTTTTTACTCAGTCGTCATATAACATGAACACACGCAAACATTCACATGTGCTTTTATTATTTTGTGTTCGGTAAGTACAAGTATATTCTTACATAAATTATTTGTTAATTTAATAAATTGTAAAACTCGGAGCCTGCTATACTAAAACTCCTTCTGTCTATTGAAAGCGAATGTTGCGTGCATGCGGAAATAACATGGAAAAAAAAACCGGATGGAAGCAATTTAAAATCACTGGGGCAAGGTCAGTATTACGAGAGCGTAAAAAACACGTGCTTCCATTCAACTTCGAAAAATAAGAATAAATGTGTAATAACACTGGTATTATTTGTAATCACAGTGCTTACTCATGTATTTTGTTTAATATTTTATTTCAAATTCACTGTCAGAAACTAGTGTTGTTAGTTTCTGCATGTAGGTTTATTTACTCTGTTAGTTGTCACTGTCAAGTTTTTAGTATTCGTACAGCATAAAAAGCTATAACCCCCCTCTCAAAATATATACATTGTATACGCCAAGATGCGCAATAGCCTGGCAACACATCATGAAAAAACATGCCAAGAAGACCCAGGGGGTTTATAAGTCAGTGCTGCCAATTCCTATTTGTAGGTTAGCTTAGCCAGTGAAAGATCATATAGTAGAATTTTTGTAGAGTGGGTGTTTGCAAGTTCCACGACGCCTTGCCCGAGGATACCCTATGCAGCGTCATCCTGATTGCAGAGAAGTCCTTCGTCCACGACGTGAAGAACGAGAGAGTGACAGAACAGTTTTAAATTCATAAAAAATTGCCACATACTAAAAATCAACATCCAACACATTTTAGGTTATATAAAATTTGTGAAAACCTTATAATACTGAAATATTAAAACAAACGGACTCCCCCTTGTAGGTTAGTTCGGTGCGTAAATAAAAAAAATGATAGGTTAAGTTATATCACTTAGGATCGTAAAAAAAATTAAAAAATCGTAAAAAAAAAGATAGGTTAAGTTGTATCACGTAAGATCGTGATATACCTACCAAGTATAAATAGAAAAAAATGAGTGCAGTGAAAATTTGTACTAAAACATCGCTAAACGCTATAACATCGACAAAAAATTGTCAAAATATGTCAAAAACTTATATTCGATTGATAAAAAAAAATACCTACAAAATATGATCCTCAAATAATGACGTTCAAACAGTACATAAATAAAAAAAAATGATAGGTTAAGTTATATCACTTAGGATCGTAAAAAAATTAAATAATCGTAAAAAAAAGGATAGGTTAAGTTGTATCACGTAAGATCATAATATACCTACCAAGTACGAGTGGGGGAAAAATGAGTATAGTGAAAATTGTACTAAAAACATCGCTAAACGCTAAAACATCGACGAAAAATTGTCAAAATATGTCAAAAAGTGATATTCAATTGGTAAAAAAAGACCATACCTACTAAGTACTATTTTGAAACGCCTAATATACACTACTTAAAGTGTTAAATCTTAGATTGTCAAGGGAGGTCTGTAGTGGAGAGAGAGTTCGAACATTACATTTTGGAGACTGTATTTAGCGATAAGACATCCACACGTTTTCGACCCCGAATGTCCCAAAGGAAAAGACTAAATCTTAAGAAAGTATTGACTCCCCATTAAATTAATATTCTTCAAAGCCTGCAAAGAAATGGATGTAAAAATTTTCTTGCTCGCTTCGCTCGAAATAATTTGTTGCTACGATGTGTGTTTGGCGCTTTAATGAGATGAATATGAAGTTTTTATACTAAAGCTGCGTTACAAGACGAGCGATATTCTTGATTGATTGATTGATTTGGTGTTTTAAGTCCACTTTATGCACTCTAAGGCTAATCGGGACTGAACCTACAGTTTAAAGTGGGATCCACGCGATATTCTCGATTATGATGAACGATTTTAGGGGTGGTCTTGAGTGATGGCACCCCTGTTTAGGGAGGAGGTGCAGATCACTTCGGGTCCGGTCCCTAGTGTGGAGGTTGCGCCACGTGCAGGGTGTCCTGGTTTAGAGGCGCATTACGTCTAATTGATTCAATCATTACTGAAGGTGGATCGGCAATGGACAGCGAGGGAGTTAGCTTCAGACACACACCACAGTATTGCACGTGTTACACCACGTGCTTGGGTAGACACAATTGCATTCTAAGGTTCAAAAGTGGACACGTTACGTTACACCCTTGCACGTAACCACTTGGCACGTTACAACGTGGAAGGTCGCGTGTTTCTTGACAGAATCGTCGCCATGGACGAAAAGTGGGCTCAATCCTACGAGACGAAACTGAAACGTCAGCCCAATGAATGGTGCCACCCAAAAAGACTGCGGAAATGTGAAAGTGATGCTGATAGTGGCACAGATTAGAAACACCTTATAGGATAGTGGTGAATGATGTGGAGAGTGTTGTACTCCATCAAGCGGTTCCTCCAGTCTGTGAATGCTCGAACATCCTCCATATTTCCCCGTCATGAGCTCCTGAGACATCGATCTCTATCCCAAAGTCAAGGAACCACTGAGATGATAGCGGTTTCCCACCATATACGCCATCATGCAAGCAATAGGGCGTTCCTTCATGGACACGAATACAGCGTCGTGTGATGACATCGGCACTTGGGGTAACAATCCTCCCCCTATCCCCAACACACAAATGAATTACGATACCTGGATTTTATTTAACTGCATCCGCGTCTACTGAATCATCTATGCAGTTTCACTTTAAAAAATCTAACATTATAGTACATAGTATAAGAGAATAGACCTCATCGTCGCAATTAAATAGAAAAGCGGTGCTAAGTAACCAAATCGCGCCTGCATTTTTGCTTAAATTCCCACGCAGTGCCTTCTTTAAGTCAATGTGCCACTCGAACGTGTGGCAGTCCGGTACACAAAGGGAAGTAAGCGCTCGTGGATTTGCGCGCGGAGTAGTTGAAAGCTTGAAACAGTTGGCGCGGAGATTTTGACTGGAAGGTGGTCGCGCAATTAAAGCCCCTATCACACGGAACTGGATTTCTAGTAGGAATGCCCTAGTTGGCACTGAACTAACATTCTAGGTAGCAATCATGGCCGCCTGGCTGACTGCTTGACTGGTTTGGAGGAATAGGACATGTTCTAATTGCTACTAACTCTTCGACTAGATTCTGTGGAACAGCCAATCAGAGCAAAGTTTCGAAATGTGAAGATAATCTGTGAGTTTGCAAAGTAGCGTTTTTTGTCTGTGGTTTCTGAGTGCATACAGCACGAAAGGCATGTCGAGTACCGTCTATGGCACAGGTCTATGGTGACTGAGTGCACGGTGTTTACAATTGAAAAAGCTAAAATATTCATCCATACGTGTATAGTAAACGTTGTAAAGTATGTATTTTATCAGCACCATTCTTCTCTACCTAAAGCCCCTATCACACGGAACTGGATTTCTAGTTGGAATGCCCTAGTTGGCGATGAACAGACTTTCTGGGTAGTAATGATGGCCGCCTGGCTGACTGCTTGACTGGTTTTGAGGAATAGGACATGTTCTAATTGCTACTAACTTTTTCGACTAGATTCTGTAGAACAGCCAATCAGAGCAAAGTTTGGCCATGTGAAGATAATCTGTGAGTTTGTAAAGTAGCCTTTTTTTGTCTGTGGTTTCCGAGTGCATACGGCACGAAAGGCATGTTTACAATTGAAAAAGCTAAAATATTCTTCCATACGTGTATAGTAAACGTTGTAAAGTATGTATTTTATCAGCGCCGTTCTTCTCTACCTAAAACCATTTAATGCGATGCGATATTCCTCTCGGTTGAATAGTTATCGTATTTTAAAAGTGTGAAGTGATACGTTGTTTACATCTCGCGCGGCCGCCATTATGGGAACGAAAGACTATCGACAAGTACGGTATAACAAGTACCGTGTGAGGCGAAAACTAGCAAATGGGTAGCCAGTCCAGCGTCAACTAGAACATTCCAACTAGAAATCCAGTTCCGTGTGATAGGGGCTTAAAACTATTTAATACGACGCGATATTCCTCTCGGTTGAATAGTTATCGTATTTTAAAAGTGTGAAGTGATACGTTGTTTACATCTCGCGCGGCCGCCATTGTGGGAACGAAAGACTATCGACAAGTACGGTGTAATAAGTACCGTGTGAGGCGAAAACTAGCAAATGGGTAGCCAGTCCAGCGTCAACTAGAGCATTCCTACTGGATATCCAGTTCCGTGTGATTCAGGCTTTAGTGCTCTGTCTGTTGATTTTGCATACCTCCGGTGACATTTTCTTCTGGCGAAGTGGTAAAGTAGTCTCTTCAGTCGGAAGACCACGCTAGTCCTCCGTTGTTTGCAGAGGCATAAGAAACGTTAAATCGGCATTAAGGCTGTCCGGAAAAGAGATCGTGCGGAAGTGAACTCACTCTGCAGCAGTTTAGCAGATTTTCAGTCAGTGACGCCGAGGTTACAGAGAAGGATTTTCCAGCGACAAGACACCAAGGATCGTCGGAAAAATAAGACGGAACAACGAGGATTTTAGTGAAGTGATCCCCAGTGTCGAGAGCTCTCGTGTTTTAACCCCCACAAGCTTGATCTTCTGATGAAAAAATCCCACTAAATTTTGAAAAGCGCTAATTCTTTTTAAATGCCGGCCATGTAATCGTGAGTAAAAAGGTTAAATTTGTTCTTTTTTATAAATATATGTGAGAGTGATTTTTTCTTATATTTCTTTTACCAAGATAATCTAAAGTACTGGTGTCAACTCTTGTATTGGGTTTTCTCATGTAAACCAAGAACCACCAGCGAATCAGTGTGAACCTTCAATTATTTTTTTGTGAAGTTTTTTCTTAGTTTTCTTCTGTAATAAAATAAAGTAAAGGTAATTGGTTATTCTTTCCTTCAAACATTAAAAATCTATAATAATAGTTGAAATCAGTTTATCTGAAGCGAACTGTAGTTCAAAAGCAAAGCTAAGTCTAATAATAATAATAACAACGTTAAAATCACGTTTTATCGTTATAAACAGACATATTAGTGATGACATCACCAGCTAACAGCTGAGCAAGATCGAGTCCAAACAAACCCTTCACAGAGGTCTAATGTTTTCCTATACAATAGCATTGGATTTTCCATCACAAGGAGGTAACTTTTAAAATTGTGACAGCCATTAGCGTACGCAGGATTTTATCAAGGGGGGATTATTTCTAAAACTTTCCACAAATTCACACTACCATTGTTTTATTATGCTTTAATTCAATAATAATACTCATAACTAATAATACGTATAATTAATTAATTAGCTGAATTACTACTAATAACACTACTACTAATACCACTACTACTATTAAGTAGTAGAGATATACTTAAATATAGTATTTATGAAAGCAATAGAACGAAATTACTTTCTATTCATTCGATTTTTATCAAATTCTGGGAGGATTTTTTTTGTTTCTTTGTTACGAAATAATTGTCTGGTCAACGAGGTGAGACATTTTAAGTGTGAAGAAAATCCACAAAAACGAGAAAATATATTAAAATAAATTGAAATAATCAAAGTATAAAACTCATCCAAGGAGCTGCGGTGGTCTGGTCGGTAGAGCGTCTGACAACCATTTGGGAGATCCGGGTTCGATTCCCGGAATTGGTTGGAATTTTTCCGGCTTCTTCCCCGCATAAATGTCGCCGACAATTCACATCTGGATTGTCTCGCTGTTCTTACCAACAAGACATTTTGCAATAGTTAAGCTTATTGTTGTTTGAATAATTGTCTAGTCAACAAGGTGAGCCATTTTAAAATGAGACATTCTAACGTGCTGCGGTAAACAATGGGAAGGCGGACTGGTGACTGTATTATTATCCGTCAAGCCTTTGCCTATAGATTAGCCGGTTACAACGAACCAAGAACTTTCTTGAGTTAATTCTCATCGTTCGCACAAAAAAATACATGTTCATTTAACAATGGCGTACGTAGAGGGGTGACTGATGGGATTACAGCCCCTACTGCAATTTTGAGAAAATCAGAATTTTTCAAACAAAAATCCGTTAAGACCTTTAACCCTTAATTGGCCGTTGTATCTTGTGGGATACACTACATTCGATGCGTTCTTAAACGATCTTTACGCTTGAGTTGTGCAAACGGGCAGTGTGGATCGTGAGATACGTGCATTTTGAAGATTCTACTCGTGTGCCATCTGTTGGATGTTTGTAGAACTGCATGCACAGTTGCATGGAGAGGAACATGTCATCATCACCCCCAAAGAGCAACAAAACTGACCAGATCGGAAGAGGGAAGAAGAAAGTAAAAGCACGGATTTGTGATAATTTCAGATAATGCCACATTTTATTTTCAAATTTGAAAATTGAAAACCAGTAAATGTATCATATGAAGAGATACATCAATTTTGATACAGGATGACTTTAGTGAATCTTGTATTTCTTTCAACGATTAGAAATTACAATTATCCAACATAAATGCAAACAATAACATCATTTCTTATTTCAATTTCATTTCTTCGAAAAGAAGAAAATCATTATCTACGATGACTCAAGAATTCGTTTCCAGATTCAAGCCGTGTTTCAGAGGTGTTCTGTACAATGCTATGAGCACATCTGTCAGATCCACACCACCCATGTGGACAGAATAAACTGTGACTCTGGCTAGCTCTTGCATATCCAAGGATCGTCGTGATGTAGAAGCAAAAGGAGGAAAAAAGTTTGAAAGCATTGAAAACTTTCAGGATGGACATAGCTAATGGTCTCATTCACTCACATACACCAAAACGGGGAAGACCATCTCAAACAGACTTACCACAGAAATAAGTAGAGCATCGAATAGCACCACGTCCTTTCAAGATATAAGATATGACAGTGTTGGACATTGGTCAAAAATTACAGAGAAAGGTCGTTGCAGATTATGTGCGAATGGTTGACAGGTTCAAAAACAAGGAACTGCTTTACAGCATTTTACCAAAAGTAGGTAGAAGATAAAACAAGCATATGTCTGTAAAACGTTATGTAATCGGTGATTGTGGCACATTATTATAACAAAAAAATACTTAATTTTAGGTTTTTCTTCATTTTCTTGGTAAATATATTTTTGAATATTCATTATACTAACAAAGAAATGTGGAACGATTATATTTTATATGGTACGATTCTAATCATTGTAGGAGCACTGTTTACCTATGTATAATTACATGTATGTCTCTAATGGGCAATGTATCTCACAGGACACATTATGTATCTCACTATGTAATACATAAATATGTAAAAATAAAATATTTTTGTCATAATTATACTGAAAACATAACATGTATCCTATTAATTAATTTTTTTTTAGCATGTCATAAATGTTTGCCCGTTTAAGGGTTAAAGAATCAAAATGTGTAAATGCAAAACCTCTTTTAAGGTGAGTCCCGATTACCATTTTTGTCTTTGAATATATTTTAATAGACTGAAAAGCTCTAAAAATACGAAATATTTTATTATGCATCCTGCCCTTCAAAACGAAGCCTTGTACTATCCACATTTACTATTTCAGCCCCTCCCGAAAAAAAAATCCTGCTTACGCCAGTGTATTGAACATTGTTGCAACTGAGATACAAAACAACTTTCTTCTCTTCTAAATCATAGTTGCCCTCATATTTTATTTTCAGGAATTCGTGTTTATTTTCACTCTGAAAGACGCGTGTGTTTGGAATGCTGTGTTTTTCTCCGTGCTGCATGGAAATAATAATTCAAATTATTATTATTATTAGTAATAGTAATATTAATTGTATTGTCGCACATCTTTGACTGTGATAAATTGGCAATTTTGAATTTTTTCCACAGCATTTTTCATAATATTTTACAAGCTCAAGGGGGGTTAAACCCCGTAACCCTCTTGCGTACGCCACTGGTGACAGCAATCATGATCATAAAATATAATTTGCGATGTGTATTGTAAATAACATAAATATGAGATTTCAAAGAATGCATTCATACATTGCCCATACTGTACCTTACAGATAATAAGGTAAATAATAACTGGAGCAAGGAAATCATGCATTTTTTTTAAGAAAAAGGCACTTCCCAGTTTCGAAGCTCAACTGTCGTGACGTAATGGACACTGGGAGTCCGTCAGCATAGCAGAGCCTTCGCCTTTTGACCGCGGCGCGATTCCCGGATCGGACGCCAGCCAGGAAGTCTGCTAAGGTGACGTCATAAACCAATAAGTGTTGATTAGTATGGTTATTCTTGTTATAATGTTGCAACATAAATACACTTTAGACTGAAGAAATTTCTTGTGCAATTCTTTTGTGAAAACACCATGGACGCCGTTAGGGGGCGGGGGCACTGCTCCACAAACTTTCACGTGGCTCCAGCACACTGTTCTGTATTTGCTGAAAATTTTACTTTGATGACAAATATTGTAAAATAGTATTTAGGTAAATTTTACTTTAAGTTTGAAACACTGGACTTGACACTTTCGGTGGCAGGAACCCTAAGCGATACCTTCTTTCCTGCTTCTTGCTTGTACAGATGTCCTGGTAAGATATGATGTTAATGATTTTAAGGCCCGTCCTTTCAGGGAAGTCAGAGACCTTTTGAAAACACACTTTCCCTTCCTGCACACCAGGTCCTCCTTCCCTCCTAAAATGTGCCATCTTTCAATTTTCGAGTGAAATTGTCATGTCATACAATTTGCATTAAACTCAGTGAAGTCTTCTGAAATTGGTAAACACGACGACTCGAAAACAATTTATCTACAGTATAGCTTCTAATAACCTTTTTTCTTAATGACCTCGTAAATTACCAAAATGTCACTTACCATATTTTACACCCGAGCCCTTCAATTAATCTCAACTTTCATGGCGAATAATACAGGGTGTCTTATAAGTAATAGCGCAAACTGACACAGGTGAAAGTACACGATAATAGAAGATAAAAAGTCTCAGTAAACATGGGTCTGCAAACAAGCCGTTTTCGAGATAATCGCGAATGTGTGATTACAAGCCGCCACTGACTTCAATGTTTGTAAACGTCGTCCTAGTTGGTAAAATGCTAATAATGTGTGCGAATGTGTGGGTACAACCCGTCACTGACTTCAGTGTTTGTAAACGTCGTCCTAGTTGGTAAAATACCAATAATACAGTATGAAAAATCAGGAGATCTCATTGCTTTTATTGAATATTCTACTTAATTTAACAAGGAATACAGCACTACTTTAGTATGTTCCACGTTACAATTACTGCACACTCGAACCTGTTAAAGGAGGTGTTCAAAGTGTCGTCCTTCCATCTGGATGCAATACTGTACGCGATTCCGCATTGAGTTTCGAATTCATTCGAACACCCCCGGATCATTTCGGAATTGGTCACAAGCATGTACAATTCTCTGTTCCAGTTCTTCAACCGTGTCAACGGGAGTGTTGTACACTACGCTTTTGAGGTGACCCCAGACACAAAAATCCAAAGGATTGGAGGCCACGGTACAGGCCCGCCTCGACCTATCCATTTTTGATGATATCTGCGTGTTAGATGTCTCACAGCAGGAACAAAATGTGCCGGTGCTCCACCATGCGTGTACCACATATTCTGACGTGGATCAAAGTGAACATCCTCAAGCAATCCTGGAAGATCATGCCACAAAAGTCGAAGGTACCTTGGTTCATTGAGTCTTCTTTGAAGAATGTGTGGTCCAATGAGACGATCACCTAGTACACCCTATCCACACATTCAATGAGAAACGTTGCTGAAATGGTGCCTCATGAACAACATGTGGGTTTAGTATACTCCAAACATCTGAATTATGAAAATTAAAAATACCATCGCGTTTGAACCCGCTTCATCTGTAAATAAAATGTTACTTGCAAAACGAGGGTTGAGTACAAACTGTTGTTGCATCCACTGACAAAACGTCACTCTAGGAACACAATCCTTATCACTGAGACACTGAACTCGTTGGAGGTGGTAAGGGTAGAGTGAATTGCGATGTAAAATTTTCCATACACTGCTGCGGCTTACTGGTAGATTGTGCGACAATTCTCCTCGTCGAAATTTCTGGAGAGTGTTCTACTGCTTCCAACACCATGTCCTCAACTTCAGGCGTAATGCGTGAAGGTCTACCTGCTCTCCTACCATGTTCGAAGCTCCCATGTTCTTTGAGGTGCTGATGTACAGTCAGCTCAGAAAGAACTCCTGCATCTAATCTGATAATGTCGTGCTACGCAAGGCAGTCCTGGCTAGTAAGAAAACATGTCCGAGGCCTCATTTCCATCCACACTGCCCACCTGCTTATCGCTTGAACAGGATTCAAACAAGACCTGGAATGAACTCGATCTACGCAATCTACAGGAGGAAGGGGGAGGGGTGGCTACATTTGCTTATATTCACTGAGAAGCATGGATTTCCCTTCGACAGCTGAAGGCATTACATAGTCGATTTTCGTTCTTGCCATCGAAGTTCCCGGATTCGATTCACGACCTGCACATGGATGTCTTTTGTGAAGTTCACTTCTTCAATTTCGTCTAAGTAATTATTATCCGTCCCGATCGTCGCGTTAGCCAGAAGTGGTAGAAAAGTGACTCTATATAACCAAAAATACAAATACATTAGTGATGTGGTTGCAGATATATTCACATATATAAATTTCATTTTGCGTGTGCCCGCCCGTAAATGTGTTCTAATTTTATTCATGTGTGCAGGCAAAAATACATCAAGTATAACACTATTTTTTTTTAGGTACCTGAAAACAACTTCATGCGATCTACTAATTGCGACTTATCTACAGTTAATTACAGGATCATTTCACTGTAATGTCACCATACTAGGAAAAGATGTGCTGCTTTACAAATGCATAACAGGAATGAATCTACGTGTATGTGTGGGAATTAGGATTTCTATATGATAGTGACAAATGTGTCTATCTGGTATTTTTGTGTGCGTGTACGTTCGCTCACACACGTAATCTCTTAGATGAGTTGTGTCAGTTCAAAAACAGGATTTGACATGTTGATCTTCTTACAAAAAATATGTTTATTACAACTAATGTAGGGGAAATAGAGCCAAATCAAGACATCTGAAAACAAATGGACAACGTAATGCGTTGCAAAGCAAGAGGTCCCAGGTTCGAACCGTGGTCAGTCATGAATGTTTTTGATATCCCCATTTCATCAATTTATCATTTCTCTTTGTCGAGATTAACATGGGAGATAGAAGAGCAACCTATAAAATAACAAAAACCTTTGCTGCCTTAGTTGTCTCGTCGTCGAAGGTTCCGGGTTCGATTCTCAGCTTGGACATAGGCGTGTCCATTGGGAATGTCCTTTGACAAATCTCACCCAACAAACGTTCATTTTTATTCTTGCGACTGGGCAGGAGTGGTAGAGAGAAGCGACGTTAAATAAGAAAAATGCCAGTTTCAAGAGAGATAGAAGGCATCTCAAAGCCTGGTCCAGGGTAAATAGTAGTATTGTGTGTCATTGTAAATTTTAAATACAGTGTGTCCGTAAAGTCATGGTGCACTTTTGACCGGTCACAGGAAAGCAACAAAACAAATAGAAATGTGAAATCTTCACCAAATAAAAGGAAAACTCTCCAAGTTTCCGTACTATGATGCGCAAGCGTGTGCGCACACAGGTGATGACGCAACACCACGAACTGCGCAACAGCGGATCAGCCCTCGCCCACGCCAGTCGAGATGGACGGTACAGTGTGTTCTGTGGCTTGCGAAGTTCGAATCCGTGAGCAAAGTGCAACGTGAATATCGTCGCCTGTACAACGAAGCGCCACCACATAGCAATAACATTAATCGGTGGGATAAGCAGTTGAAGGATACCGGCAGTTTGTTGGACAAACCCCGTTCTGGTAGACCATCGGTAAGTGACGAGTCTGTAGAGGCTATACGGAGAGCTACCTAAGGAACCCTAAAAAATCTGTGCGTGCGTGTGCAAAACAATTACACCTAAGCAAGACTACAGTTCATAAGGTGTTAAAGAAACGTCTGCGTTTTTCGGGTTACAAATTGCAGCTGTTGCACGCTATCAAACCGGCGGATAGACCCACACGATTCGCGTTTGCTACAGATATGCTTCATAAGATCGACAATGATGAACGATTTCTGCAGAAGATTGTGTTTAGCGATGAGGCGACATTCCATGTCTGTGCAATGTTCATCGCCATAACGTCCGAATATGGGCTGCTGAAAATCCTCGTGCCTACGTTGAGTACGAACGTAACACCCCTAAAGTGAACGTGTGGTGTGGCCTGATGCATGATAAATTGATAGGCTCATTTTTCTTTGCGGAGCAGACTGTGACCGCAAAAAACTACCTTGACATGTTGGAAATGTATTCAGTGCCACAATTTGCAGAAGGTGTCATCTTTCCACATGACGGCGCGCCTCCAGACTACGCCAACATTGTTCGTGAGTTTCTGGATACAACATTCCCCCAGCTGTGGATAGGCAGGGGTTCTGTCCAACCATGGCCACCACGATCCCCTAGATCTGACGCCCTTATGGCCGCATGCACCAACGCCGATTATTTCGAAGTTCAGATGAACGAGATCAATTGTAACCCACTCTAAATGAACTTGGTTTAAAGATTTGCACTGCACCAACGAAAAACGACGTTCAGGAGATTCCGTTCAACTGATCCGAGATTAATTTGTAAGGCTATACCTGATTGGTTGGCTAAAACAAATTACAATCAAGAACCCCATAGAGTAATGTGATGTGTTAAAGTATCAACATGTAGGAGAAGAAAATAATTCGGGCTGCAAACTTCTATGAATTTGAGAGAAGTACTAATCAACCTTGTCAATATGTACAAGGATATGGTGGAGTGTAAAAAAATAATAATATTAAAAAATAATTGACGGCACAGCACAAAAGGAGAAGGAGAAAGCATGGAACCTTCTTCTACGGGACTTCAATGCCTTACCAAATGCATTCGATTTTGAGAGAACAGTATGCTGAACCTCGCCCGCTCAAATAAAGATATATCATTATTATTTCTATTATTACTGTACTGTGGTAAGTATTTGAATTTTTCATTTCTGAATTCTTATGTATTTATATTGTCGTGTGTAAATAGCCAGTAACATGTATTTTCGTAAATTTATACAATCATATTTCCAACACCATGTAGCAATATCGTAAACATTGCTGTGTTATTAATTACCTTGCACGTAATATCTGACATGTATATATGTTTTGTGTTCTGGGATAGAAAGTACAGTATTTATAAACATTACGACTTTGCACGACAGAACCACAAATTATTATTATTATTTTGGCAGTTTTTAGTTTACATAGTTCTCGAGCAGCATTGTACATCCAATATCTCTAGCGTTTGCACGCCCTCGATATCACTTTCCGCTCTTTTTATATTAACAAACAAGTGCCTGCAGTCGAAGCGTCAGTATCGTGAACCAGGATCAGACACCAAAACGGTCGCGAATGGCCGATAAGAAGATAAACTCGTTTTGATGTTCCTAGATCGCGATCAAGTGTTGAACCGTCTTCGTGCAATGGAATTTTCCAGTGATCCTTTCCCGATCCGAGTTTAAAATTTGATCTTCGTTCGTGCACACGGCCATTAGACTTTTACATGTGGGGTTATGTGAAGCAACATGTATACAGTGAACATATCAACGACATTAATCATTTAAAACAGAGAATCACAGACGTTATTCACTCTCTTACACCAGACGTCCTTAACCGTGTATGGGAAGAACTTGAGTCTCGTTTAGATGTGTGTCGGGCAACAAATGGAGGCCACATCGAACTGCACTGAATAGGTAAGAAACTTGGAGAGTTTTCCTTTTATTTGGTGAAGATTTCACATTTATATCTTGTTTTGTTGCTTTCCTGTGACCGGTCAAAAGTGCACCATGACTTTAAGGACACACGTATATACCTAGGTAACCAATCAAACGGAAAACGAATTTTAAAAAAATGCTGGAAATTTTAACATATTCTATGGCTCTACAGCCCTGAAAGGGCTTTGGTTTATCTCCTGACTGCCAGTCTCCCTCCCACAATCCTACCTAGAAGTGTGAAGATCTTCAACCGGTAATGGGGTGACGTGGAGTCGGCACGTCGAACCCTCAGCTGTTAGAGGAGATTTTTCATGTTACACTACTCACTCGTAGCTCCCCAATTTCTTCACGATTGTGGGTTGCCATCGGTCCTATACACCGGCCCAGAACCCAGGCAGACTCGAACCCATGCCGTCCCGCAGTCTGAGTCCAAAGCACAGCGCCTTAGATAGAACGGTCACGGAGGACTGTTGGAAATTTTAGGCTTTTTTTTTCTTCAGAAATACGTATAAGAAGGTATTGACTGGTTGATTTAGTTTATTTTACGCTAAATAACGAAATTAAATCAAAATTAGGTTTTTTTATGATGAGTTGCATTATATTCCATTATTAGCGTTACTTCGTTTATATGAAATTTTAAAATGTTCTTCATTGCAATTTTAATAATTACAGCAGCTAAATTCGTTTGTTTGTATGTTGTTTAACTCTACTTCTTATGCTGACAGACTAATTGGGGCTGGACCTACACCACATATCGAAACCGAACTCCTCGTTTACGAGGGACGATATTACAACTACAACATCGGAGAGGCCTGCATGTTAGGTGCTTGATAAACTTTTTACAAATTTTTCGTCATGAAACAGATGTAATCGGGAAATCATTAGTGCTTTCTTCTTCTCTTTTAAAAACATATTAACAGCCATTAGAAGACCCGAGTTATGTTTAAGAATTAGCGGGAGGGCTTCATGTCTAGACTATTTTGGTGCTACGTATGAGAAAAGGGTCGGTGGGGATTAAGACTGATTGATTGATTCCTTTTGTTTGTTTTCGTCGTTTTCTGCCACTATTGGCTAACCACGAAGATGAGTGACGATATGGTGAAATTGATGAAGGGACACTCCTAAATAACACCCATTCATGAACGCGTGCATGCACTCTGCCCCCTACCTCACCCCCCCCCTTCTCCCTCGCGCGCACACAACACACCACGCTGAGGCATTCACACACCTGATAATTTCATATCACGGCGCGGGCATTGGTATCGCTCAGGCTCTCATGTAAAGCAAGCGTATTGCGTATTGACTTGCAACTTATAACAGGACGTCATCCAATGCAAGGAAAAAACAAGAAAAGCTAATTTGCTCTCGATATCCAGAAGTCTTCGCCTCAAGGACTTGCACCTTACAGTAGTGCGATAAGAACCTGTGTCTGTTGCTCCAATCAGTGTTGGCTGTCTTGAGACCTTAACCGTGGTTTTTCGTTTAGGCGAGGCTCGTTTCGGGAGGGGGAAGGTGAAGGAATACTTGATGAGGCGAGTGTACCCTAGTAAATGTGCGACTCTCGGGGTGCCTTCGAGCAGGGTATTTTTCTTGGTACAAGCATGCAGCCAGCCGTGGTTTGCCTTTAGCCAAACCATAAACAAAATGCATATCCGCATACTCTTCGTTGCTGTAAGGTTCCATTTTCACTACGCAGTCCAGCACAACTGACGTGACTCCCACAGTACGATTAGACTGTGTACTGATTGTATCCATACAACGTCACCTCTCGGAAATGTTCTGATTGATTGCAACGCCACATCTCTGAAATGTTCTGTTTGATTGCAACGCCACATCTCGGAAATGTTCTGTTTGATTGCAACGCCACAACTCGGAAATGTTCTGTTTAATTACAACGCAACCTCTCGCAAATGTTCTGTTTTGTAAACAAAGAGCAAACCTCGGACAGCGCAAGGAGTAAAGCACTCGATGTTTACAAAATGCAATCAATGACAGCTTGTAACCACACATTATTAGCATTTTACCAACTAGGATGACGTTTACAAACAATGAAGTCAGTGTCGGCTTATAATCACACATTCGCGATCATCTCGAAAACGGCTCGTTTGCAGACCCATGTTTACATAGACTTTTTAGCTTCAATTAAAGTGTACTTTCACCTATGTCAGTTTGCGCTATTACTTATGAGACACCCTGTAGTTACTTATACCTGTGATATAATCATGAGATGTGGAGAAGCAAATTACTTATCAAGCATTTTCTGTTATTTGCCTACTCGTCTCGTCTCGTAAAAGTAATGCTGGATATTATGCGAACAAAAGTTACACCCTTGTGCAAATTAATGGAATCAAACACAAATTCTCATGAAATTATGTTTATTTCTTGCAACATGAAACCTTTTCAATAAATAATTGCAATTACCATTTGGTATGACCACCCTTCATCTGAATTAACATTTTTACATGATCTGGCATAGAATCAACAAGTTTTTTACACATTTCCTTAAAATTTTCGTCATGATACCACACCTTCATCAACTCAGAAATCATCTTCTCCTTCGCAGTGCAATTCTTTCTGCGAAGCTTCTGCTTACAGATCGCCCATAGGTTTTCAATAGGGTTTATATCCGGTGAGTTGCCTGGCTATAGACGGTGTTAAAGGTGGAGCTACAGCGGAGCATGCGCACTCGTCTGGTCCCCCTCGAACATCCGGTTACGCTTACGGTGCTATGGACGTTAATATGAAAGGGCAAAGTGGAGATTCTTTTACAAGGAAATAGGGTGTCAGCTGTGTAGCACATGATTGTACAGTTCGATCGGGAACAAATTTATCAAGTATCACTTCGTATGTTTCCGAAGGACGTAGAAAGACGAAACCTGTTGATACAAGCAGAACGAAGAAAGGATTGGTACCCGGAAAGGATTTGTACGACTTGCATTTTGTTACAAACATGCTGATTATTTATCGGCGTATTGTGTTGTGGTGAAAAGCACGCATCTTAGTGAGGTTTCAAACCGAAGCGACACGCGACAGCAGTGGTTCTTACCGAAGTGACAAGCGACACAGGCCCATTTAGTCTATAAATAAGCATTTATCGCTCATGGGAAATCAAGTTTCAGGCGGCACAATACACGCCATTGGAAATCTGAGCGACACGTGCAGCTTGTCGTGTCGCTTCGGTTAGAAAAATGTCATTAATCACTGAGGATTCACTTTTAGGTGGCACGGAGATTACACACCGAAGCGACAAGCAACGGCCCCTTTACTCTAAAGGAAACAATTTCACCTCGCATACGAGTACAACAGACCGAGGCGACACGATGCATGGTACTGAGAAAACAACAGTCCAGTCCAAGCGACACGTGCATTTCACGTGGTGAATTGATTAGAAAGGAAGCTTTCAGCCTGCAGCGATACGTGTCTCTTGGAAACCAACATTCAAAAATAAACAACACCTTCCGAATTAAAAATACCCTACAAATTGCAGGTGTCGCTTGTCGCTCGGAATGGGCCGTTTGATCAATACCGTGCATTGGGTTGCCCCGGCCTGTTATTTGCGCAAGGGTGGCTGGTGAATGGTTTGCTTTAGATCGAATGCTTCTGTGTGAAATCCCGCTATCGCTTGTCGCTTCAGTCTGAAAACTCCCTTGTTGTTTGAAGTAAATTCGTGCAAGTGAAAGTGGCATGCCATATCATAGAGTTTCCCCAAATCCCTCAGGTGGAAAGGCGACGTTGAAAACATTACTAGCATTTGTTATGTGTCATTTTATTACTTCTGTAGATTTATTGGCAAAGATTCACTTAAGCATACTTTATAATATAATAATATTACTAGTTTTATAGAATTATATTTCCCTCACTTTTCCATTTAAAAAATAATTGAATATATCTAAACTTTCGTACGTTTTGAGTTCGTCGTGAGTGTACATGAGATACTTGTATGTAGTATGCTATACAACTGGCGGCCACAAAGACACGTCATATTTTAATAATCTGCTCTGCAGTTGATCATCCGACAGATTCTTGACGTCCACTCCTTCATAGTAGAACTTTAACAAATACCTTTCTTGACTATCGTCGCACAACTGATGAAAACAAGTGCTCATTTCTTACTTCGTATGCAGGTGAATCTGCACTGGCAACAACGGGGACTGGCCTAAACCGAAAGTTCCGGGGGGACCGGGCAAGAACTCACCTATGTTTATGTTTACATTTTTAACACGGTCTATTCCAAGACATTTAGGCCTTGTCCATCGAAGAAATTCTTCACTTTCTTTGATGTGTGACATGATGCCAAATCTTACTGGAACACGCCGGTGCCATCAGGGTGAAGTTTCCATAGGTTTGGAACGACTCTGGCTCGAACTACCGTGCGTTCATTTCGATCTTCAGCCGAGAGATCGGGAGAAGCGTGGCGGGCGGCGCTGACGGAGATGCCGACATTTGCGACCTTTAATGCCCGCTTATTTTTATGGACATATGCAGACATTTATATAAATATTGCAAAACGAGCACTAACCTGTGTTATAACACGCAAAAGTTATTCTCTAATTCATCCAAGTTCTGCTCTTATATACACAAATAAATACGCTATAGAAACGATGTTAAGAGCCACAGATAATATAGCATTTTAATCATAGTTTTAACCAGTAACGTCCTGCTTAAGTCAATATCCTTGAAAGTGTTTTGTGTCGATGGGGATCGTTTGGAGGTTTCGAATGTGCAACACTGTGCCAAGATTACGCTGCAGACGAAACCGTTAAAAGACAATGGTTTTCGTGACCTTACTTGCAATCTGAAATCTCCGAGCTCGAGTTTTTTGTTCCTTCGCGACTAGATGAAGACAGAGCTGTGAAGATAGTGGCGAGCAGATGTAAACAAAGAGCATGTTAATTTCGTACTGTGCGGAAGAGTGTTATTCTTGGTTACTTGCCGTTACTTGTTTGTGTTATTGCAGTGTGTATGTGTGTTGTGTCAGTGAGATGATTGGAATGCCAGCCGCAAGGTTCACGTTAGAACAAATAATTTTTATGTATGACACTTACGTGAAAACAGACTCGTGTCGAGACGTGTGTAGGCAATTTGTACAGAAATTCCCAGGCGTTTCACCTCCACATAGAGATACGGTTAGACATCTTGTCCTTAAATTACGAGAAACTGGATCGTTAAATTTCAAAACACCTAAGCAAAAATGACGGATTCTAACCGAAGCAAAACTCGATGAAATTGGTGCAGCGTTAGAACGTTCTCCAAACAAACCTCTACGCCGTGTTTCACAGGAGATGGGCGTGTCAAAATCATCAGCACATACAGCCACTAAGCTACTAAAATTAAAACCGTACTCTTATAACACAGGTTAGTGCTTGTCTTGCAATATTTATATAAATGTCTGCAAATGTCCATAAAAATAAGCGGGCATTACAGGCCGCAAATGTCGGCATCTCCGTCAGCGCCGCCCGCCACGCTTCTCCCGATCTATCGGCTGAAGATCGAAATGAACTCACGGTACTTCGATATATCTGTCTTGATTCATCATTCCCTCCACTGGGACGAATGACCCAGGCCCATAATAGGAAAAGCATCCCCAGAACATTTTCTTCGCCGGATGTTTTACGTTTTGAACAATGTGCTTCTTCGTGACTTTTTCTCCATCGGATTTACGAACATGCTGCACTCTGATACCCTGTACTAGGAAGTGGCTCTCATCTGAAAACAACACCCTCTTCCAGCCTTCTTTTGTCCAATTAATGTTTCGTCCAATTAAGGCATTTTTTCATCATAACTGGAGTCAACAGCTGCTTTTTTAATGGCCTTCGTGTTTTTCGTCCGGCTTGCAGCAGACGTCGACGGACTGTTGAATCATGCACATAAGTCCCACTCTGAGCAAGTTCCTTTTTCAGATCAAAACTAGACTTAGTAGGGTCTGTTTTACTCACTCTCAATAAATAGGCATAGTCTCTAGCAGTTATAGCTCGTTTTCTACAGCATTGTCCCAACTCTCCGAGGAAAAAAAACTTCCAGTCTCCTTCTTTTGCTTGACAATTTTACTAACTGCACTTCGGCTCACATTACACTTTGCAGCAATCTGCCTCTGGGTAAGCAAAGTATTTTCAGCAAGCGTGATTATCTCTTGCCTCTTCCTTGGAGTCAAATCCATGGCAAAATTAGGGAGTTATGAGGAACTTTCACAGTATACCTGAACACAAAGCAGCTCTGAATCAGCAATACATTCACAACAAAACAGCACTGAATCAGCAAAACATTAACAATGGAACAAATAACAAAGCCAACAACGATAAGAGATAATCTAGAAGTAGAAACAGCTGATTAGAAGATATATCAGCTGATAACAATGCTACCAACATGACAAAATTGAAAATTGTCTGCTTGATTCCATTAATTTGCACAAGGGTGTACAAGTGGGAGACATCACAAAATATTATTCTCGAAAATGGGTTAAACCTTAAATCACTTTGCTAACTGTATAGTGAGAATAAATTTCATTCCTTAATCATGAGAACGTGAGTATTTCAAATAAAGTTTGTTATCAGTAGCTAGATAGCGTATAGAATCTGCCTTGCTTTTCTGGATCCCATTCACTCTTTATCCACCGTACACGTAGGGAGCTTTCAGACAGAAGAGCACACGACAGTCGATAAGCCACACGGGGGTTTACACTGAACTGACAAGCGACAGGTTCCCCTTCCGTCTACAGTCCCGTGCGAATTAATCGGAACAAGATATTTTTATGCATGATAGACTCTCAAACTTGACTATGGTTTCATGATGATGAATCTATGACAAATCGTGTAATACAAATTATATAACAGAAAGAAGAACATGTTAGCTATTAAGAAATATTACGAATATGTAATTGATGAATTAGGGTATACGTACAAAAATTACATAAAGTGTGTAGTTATTGTATTTCAATTAATTCGCACGGGACTGTAGACCTCATTTCTGATTGGCCTACTTTATTTGAAATATTTTCTCAACGTTCATACATTTATTAGTGGGCGAATTCACACACACGTACAGTCCCGTGCGAATTAATTGAAATACGACAATAACTACAAACTTTATGTATTTTTTGTACTTATACCCTAATTCATCAATTACACTATTCAGAAACAATAAATTACATATTCGTAATATTTCTTAATAGCTAACATGTTCTTCTTTCTGTTATATAATTTGTATTACACGATTTGTCATAGATTCATCATCATGAAATCATAGTCAAGTTTGAGACTCTATCATGCATAAAAATACCTTGTTCCAATTAATTCGCACGGGACTGTATGATAAAAGTATTCACCGCACGGGCAGTACCAACAGATCGAGGTGATTCTACGCACGATATTAAGAAAACTACCCAGTGTGAGCGACAAGACACACATGGTGCTTCGCTTCGAAAGGTTACGTTTACTGAGGGTTCGTTTACAAGCGAAACATGTTGCTTCTCGCTTGTTGAATGTAACAAGCGACACGGAAGATTCACACTGAAGCAACAAACGACAGGGACACTTAAGTTTATAAGCAAGAAATCACCGCGCATGTCCGGGTAACAACCTGCGCGATGATACACGATATCCAGAAAACCGCCTAAGCAGAACAACATGCAAGCGACAAGCGAGACGTTCGAAAAGTTTCCTGCGAGGAAGTTACAAGCGACAAGCGACACGCTTGGAAGAGAACTTTCAGTAGTCATGGACATTTCCATTCAATTTTTTTTACAACAATTTTAAAAACTACACCCTGGAAAAATGACCCCTGCAAGTTCTCGCGTTTCTCTGCGTCCAGTTTAAGGCAGAAACGAGACTTCCAAAGTTGCGAGCCTAGCGTTGCGCTGAAAACACGCAGCCGCCATGTTACTACGTCACTCCTTATGGAGAGCTCGTTGTCGTCTGCTTCGAGCGTCCAGTTCCGGATAGGTAGCACACGGTGAGCGAACACTGTACCGATTTAAATAATGGAAGAAGGAGCGATAGGAGAAAGGAAAGCTATGCTTTGTAATGATCATATTTCTATGAAATATCCGTGCTGCTCGCTCACGTGCAAGATAATGAAAGGGTTCAGCTGCGTGCGTGTTCGCAGGTCATCCGAAAAATATTGCTTGTAAAATTGGTTGCTGACCAAACTTTCAAAAATATATGTATTTTAAACTTATATTTATCGAAATTTACCGTAACCTATGTAGTGCAAAATAAGAATTTTCACATTCACTTTATTTATAAAGCCTTTTTTACTTTATTTTCCATAAAGCAATTTCAGTTTGTGTTTCATTTCTGTTGCGCAAGTTATGATCAAATATTCTTGGGCAATTAAGAGAAAATACACTGAGAAGATTACATCAGTTGCACAGTACATATTAATATTTAGTTTATGTATAATTATTACAAGGAAATAATGTGTATAACCAAGGGCGTATTTAAGGGGGGTTTCAACGGGTCCACCTCCTTTGGTTCAGTAAAATTGCCAGAGTTACCTGTTCATCCGCTTGTTCATAAAAATTTCTTCGGACTTATTTTATTCTCTTAAATTAGAGACGTAAGACGGGATACCAATGGGAAGGAAATTACGTAATTCCACACACCAGATGGGACTGCAGACCAAATGTCTGCAATTTCCTGATAGTTTCGGAATTTCTGCGATAAGAAACTGCATTGAGACTGTCAAATCAGTTATTTTTCCCCCCTCGAGTCATCTTAAAGATATTTGGTTTTTAAAAACGCAGTGACACAAGATGAACAGAAAAGTATCAATACTAGCGTGACTTCGTGACTACATACACATAACTTTGTCGGGTCCAGCACTCCTGCTCCCCAACAAGCTTCCGGCCAGCAGTGTCCTGGATTTTCACTTACGAAATAAAGCAACCCTAATCATACCAAAAGTTGATCCACCCCCCCCCCCTCCACGTGAACTATATATACGCCCATGTTCATAACAATATCCCATACTGAAATGGTACAATATATTTTGAATTTTGTACTGCGAAAAAAGCCGCCTCATCTCCTTACCCCGAACGCATTAATTGATTGGTTCACAACTTCACCACTAAGGATCCTATCGAGACGAGACATGGCAGCCTTGGTCTCGTTCTCGTTGCGAGTTGTAAATGTCTGTCTCGTGTTTATTTGTAAATGTCTCATTGACAGTCTCGTCTCGATTTATAAACATCCGTCTCGGTTTGGAGGGCGATTCTCGTTCTCGTCTCAAATCTCGAAAATTATAGAATTAACAACGTATGCAAAGGCTTATGATTAGGGATCGTAAGTTGAAGACCTATAAATTGCCAAAAAAGGACCTAATATAAAATGACCTAAAAATACTAAAAAAAAGGACCTTAAATCGGAAAAAAGGACGTATAAATGTGATCCAAATTAATTAATAACTTCAGTTTTAATTACATATTTAATGAATAAAAAAATAAAATTATGGTGGTATGGAACACACAGTGCGAAAAAACTATATGAAAACTTCGTCCAGACATTACATATTTTTTAGATTAACATAATTTGAAAAATCATATTTGAAGAATCATATTTGGCCTAACCACACTAGGGTTACAGAAATAGGACTTCGGATCCTATTTCAGTCGTCCAAAAATGTTTTTCTCTCGTTTCAGGGATGGTTCAAATTTCTTTCTTTCTTTCTTTTTTTTATTTCTTTACTACAGAAAGGACGTTTAAGAGGTGATGAACTGATGATTATTCGAATTGAGAACGGGCAGTAAAAACGTAGTCGAAAGAAGGTGAAGTCGAAAAAAGCCGTTAAGACCTAAAAAAGACCAAAAAGCCAAAAAACGCCGAAAAAGGCAAAAAAAGGACAAATAAAACCCACCTTTTTCTGGCCTACAATGACCCAAAATGAACATATATTATGTTGGGCCTCGTCTTCGGACACTAGGAAAGAAAAGGATTTTTCCTCAACTTCCGAGCCCTACTTATCATTATAAATGCAAATTAAAAACCTTTCTTAATATATTTTTTTTGACTCCTCGTTTTAACGGTACGAGCCCTCGAAAACTGAATATTATCCTGCTTATATATGCAAACCAAACAGCAGATTCAGAATTACCAGAAATGAACTGGCGTTGTAATTATTATACACAAAATTCATGATTTATCTGAGGAAGTCACATGTTCTAGGTTTGACTCTCGACCTGGGCATGACTGTTCCCTTGTGAGTGACATTTCATTGAACTGGAAATTGTTACATGGGAGGATGTTTGTTCTAGACTTTGGGGACAGCTAGTGGGATGCTTATATTGTTAATGTTAGTGTTGCTCACGAGACGAGACATTTTCCGTCTCGTCTCATAAAAGGAGATGGGACAGAAGAAAAAGTTCGTCTCGTATCGTGGCAGGTTGGGTGATACTTAGATTGTTCTTGTTTGTGGTGGTGGTATAGTGTGTGTGTGGGGGGGGGGGGGTCCTCCTGCACCCCGACTTCGAATACCGCTTGTAGTCATTCATTTTCATTGTAGCGATTAGCCAAAATTGGGAAGAAATGTGATGTTAGAGAAGATACATACTAAATTAACCATGCGTTCTCATCGTTTCGGTTAAACAAAAATGACGGAATAGCGACATAAAAGTAGGCTAAATACAAAAATTTGCAATATATATATTAACTGAACAAAGCTGACCTTTTACCGAAGGAAATTTAAAAACTCCCCGTACCTTTTTATACCGTATCACCTCTTATATTGCAGAATTTGGCGTGTAAATGTAAACCAGTGTGTTCTAAACGTATTATCTTAAAATTTGCGAAGAAAATATTATGACGAAAATAATTGTAATTCCAGAAAAGGCATTCCTATGACATTAAGTTCTTGCCAGTCAGTACCAACCTATGTATTCGCAATGAACAAGGCTGTTCACGTGTTCAGCCATTGACTGCTACAAGTTTTGCTTTGTCACCCTAATGGGAAAACCCTCTACCGAGTGGCTGAATTATAGTAAATACTGGTATACTGCTAGGGCATAATTCATCTCCAAGAAATGGAGCACATATTTTTGCACTGGAAGTTACAAGATACTTGTTTTACGCAGTAACAAGTGACTGCTGTCGCTTCCGCGGCTCATGCTAAGTTAACGGGTGGGACGAGCAGAAGCCCTGCCTGCACGCATTTCTAAGGGATGACGTCAGAGGTCCTCGTGTCTGTGGAGAGAACGTTTTCAAATCCGTGACGTAGGAGGTGAATTTCAGCGGTGTTTGAAGGCGTGTTTCTCGAGAACCAAAACAAATATCGCCGAGATATTTTGCTCATCTCAAGTTTGTGTCATTATCTGTAAAATGAATGGATTTAAAACGTTTTTCATGTCAAAGTGGAAATGTCCATTGCAACCTTACGAACAGAAGACACACGAAAAGCTGCACGTGTCTCGTGTCTCAGTCCGTTGTTCACGGATGCGGGATGAATGTTTTGCTTCAAACTGAAGGACAGTGGCGTCTCGTGGCCTCAAATTTGGCCGGGGCTTATTTTTTAAAGAATTTAAAATATAATGACAATTCACATGAATTACAAAAAAAAATGTATTTTTTTCTTCTAGACTACAAAACTGGACTTACTTTTTTAAAAGAATTTAAAATGTAATGACAAATTACATGAATTACAAAAAAAACGGGTATTTATCTTCTTCTAAACTACTAAACTGGACTTATTTTTTTTTAAAGAATTTAAAATATAATGACAATTCACATGATTACAAAAGAAACAGGTATTGTTGTGAAACATACCTTTCTACGAACGTTGACTCCTGTTCTTCTGCTCAGCAAATTTTGTTATTACTTTTTCGTTGAAGCCCTCTATGTTTGAAATGTATTCTATCTCTATTGTAAGCAAGTGCCAAGGCATTTGGTCTGTCTTGTCCCATTGCATTTCTTAAGCAGGTTTTAATACGCTTCAATGTGCTGAAACATCGTTCAGATTCAGCTGTTGCCACTGGAGTTATTATATGTTTGTCATTTTTACTGTTTCTGAAAAGGTACCCTCTAAATAATTTTAAATAAAAAATGAATGCAATCTACTGATAGAGTTTATGTTTTTCAACTCTTCACTACAATAAAGAACACGAAGTTCCCTTTAGTTTTCCCTCTTCTATGAAGGGTTAATAAATCTGGGAAGATGCCTCTGTTTAAAGATTGTTCTCTTTCATTATGTTTTCGTACAGCAAGTTCATGTCGACCACAGAATTTTAAGCAATCGATAATTCTATTTAATATATGCCTATTTTTCCGGACAAATTCATTGCGCCTTGTAATTGACAGCCTATGTCCTTCATCAATCTGTGTTCGAACATCAACCCTGCCAAACTCACTCAAACATAGCAAATGAAAGCGACCAAAACACTGGAGAACAACACGCGAGATCGAACGCGACGCAACGGAGCTAGCCCCGAATCAGCACTCAAACCCATTGCACTCTTCCCTCTTCTCTCTGCTAGCATGTGACCTTCACTGTAGCGTAGGTGGGTGTGGGCCACGCCTTCCTTTGCGACGTGCCCCGGAAAACGATAATTGACATCAATGCCGCTAGGAGCGCTGTCGTATCCATTGCAACAGACGATGAATTTACGTGGGTAAAAATCGCCTTTTAAAAGACTGTGTGATTGTTATGCGTTATGGTGATTGATAATTACGTGAATACGTCCGTTTTTCTTTAGGGGCTAAGCCCCAGAAGCCCTAAGGGACGAGACGCCACTGCTGAAGGAGATCGTGTCGCTTGTCGCTTCGGTGTGAAATCTTTCCGATAGCTTTCCGGTTGAAGCGACCGGCGACACTGGGCTTTCACATCAAAGCGACAAGCTCCTATAGAGAGCTGTCAGACTGGAGCGACAAGCGACACATGTAGCCTTGGAACGAGTCAATCAACAGCAAAGTTTCACAGCGTAAGGGCATTGCAGGCCGCACAAACCTACGTTCGATTGTTGAAATTCTGAAGCGGCACGTGTTATGGGTCGCGTGTGGCTTCGATGTAAAATTTCCCTTAGTCTATAAGCAAGTTTTCACTGTGAATGCACTACCAACAGACAGAGGCGATACAATTCACGATATTAGAAAACGACCCAGTCCGAACGACACGCAAGCGACAAAGCAACATGTGCCGCTTGTCGGTCGAGTCGCTTCCGTTACTGAGTGTTCATTTCCAAGCTACAGTTGTGCTGTCGCATGTCGCTTATTACTCCTACGACTTCAGGCAATTTTATGTTCGTTGCGTCAAAGCAGAGTTTCTAAGTGCATTAGATTTTTAGAGCCGCGGTGGTGTAGTCGGTAGGGCGTCTTACTACCAGGCGGGAGACCCGGGTTCGATTACGGGGGGGGGGGAATAAAGGTAGGAATTTTTTTCCACATTGTCCCCGCATAAAGCAGCTCCCGGGCTTACCAACCTCATATCAACGGGTGCATGGGAGCAACCCTAGAGGGTAAAAGCGGCCGGAGTGTGGTGCTGATCACTTCCAAAATGACCCTTCCCCCACATCCCCTTCATGGTACGGTGCTATATGTACTTGGGAACTCGACCTTTACCTAAGTTTTTAGTGCGAAATCCTTGGCGTTTGCAACCAGCACTCGAGGCTGCTATCGATTTTGAGAAGAGGGTCGCAAATGAACGAAGGGTCTGTTTGGGCGCAGAGGTGCAACCACGAATTTTTGTCTGGGATGGGGGAGTACCAGGATAAACGTACCAATAATAATAATGTTATTATAACATTATTATTGATTTGCTATATTGTACTTTGCTTTTGTTCCACTTTTGGCTAATTTGCGAAGATGCTGATGAGTGATGATATGATGAAATTGATGAATGGACACTCACAAACATCTATGCCCAAGCCGAGATTCGAACCCGGGACCAACATTATTATTATTATTATTAGTGGTGGTAGTAGTAGTAGTATTAAAGACGTTATTACCCTCGTAAATTGTGCAAAAAGGCAGTAGCATTTATGTTCGAACAAACTATTTCAATCCCTTTTTCAACACGTTCAATTTCACATTAATAATGGAAAACAAGCACACAAACTATTTTTAAAAGACAGAAAATGCTTGATAAATCCATTCCAAATAATATTATTTTTTACATTAACATGTATAACTTTCATGCACGATATATGTTTTACACATATGCAACATGTGTTGCAAAAATTACACAAATTGTCTCTGAAATGTGCACGCTCTCTTTCCTCAAAACAATTGTTCATGCATTTAAAACAAAAACAATTAAGAAAAGTCTTATTTCTCTGTCTGGTAATTTACAATGCATTACAGAGAACAATGATAGACTGCAAGCGAAGCGAGCAAGAAAATTTCTGGATGCAATATTTTTGCAGGCTGAAATCAATGTTGATTTAATAGGGCGAAATTAATTTCACGGGACGCCAATGCATTCTCTCTTTTAGAACTTTTGTGCCAACCCGATGGTGTAAGTGGTAACATCGTCGCCTTCCGATCAAGCGATCCCGAGTTCGATACCCGGTGGAGGCACATGGCACAGTGGTTCGGATCCCACTTTACACTTTGAGTGTCCCGATTAGCCTTTCTGTGCGCAAATCAATCAGTCAACTTTACAACTTTATTTCATTTAGATCGTTCGGTGCCCAGCGCCAACTCCCACCGTCCCCTAGCTACGGTCTTGAACTTGATAAGACTAAGAAAATTTTACGAAAAATATTTTTATTTGTATAAAGTTCGAAGTTGTGGACGGTAATTGCCCCCTGCAGGTACACCTAACCGTCAATGTTTGCCCCCCAGAACTAATTTCCGTCCAAGGTGGAAGGGGGGGGCAATGTTTGCGCCACTGTTTGGGCGAGAAATTTTATGACGATTGTCGCCAGTATGGCTGGAACAAGGTCGTAGTAAACAATAGCAGCGACTACCTCCGGATCGTTTTCCGCAAGTATGAATGGAAGAGAGCTCTTGGGGTAGCAGATTTTTTGCCAGATTTAAGGTATTTTGAGGAAATATCAGTAGGAATATACAGGGATTTTAGAAGTTGATTTGGGTTTTCAAAGAAAATGCTTTATTCCGAATAAAAAAATATTTGCAATTAATTAGTTATTTTGTTTATATTTTTTCGAGACTTTCACGACTTCGCGACTTTTCGGGATGCCGAGCAGCCGGAAAATACCGAATGGTCATTTTAATAAGTCGTTAATTCTCAACGTTTTCTGCATTGTGTCTGGAACTTGTGTTTTTATTCCAAAATGCAAAAACAATCACTTAAGGTGAAAATGACGTGCAGAATTCGAGATTTCCAGACCTTCGGGAAATTTCGAACATTTCACTTTATCGGGAAATTGCGAATTTTCCCCGTCCCGACTAAAAATATTCTGTCTCGCACACCCCTAGATTCCAGCTCAATCATCGGGAAGTGGTTGAACTATAGATTATTTACGTCCCTTTGGAAAATATTGGATATTTCATGTAAAAACCGTGATTTAATATAGTTGATTCCAGCGACAACATCGTGAAATTGCTGAACTATACATGATTTACCTTACCTTACGTCCCATGGAAAAAGATTGGATACCTTTATGTTAAAAGCGTAATTTTAATATATTTGATTCCAGCGTCATCAACATCGTGAAATTTCTGAACTACGCATTACTTACCTCTCTTGGGAAGAAATTTGATACCTTCATGTTAAAACCACAATTTTAATATATGTGATTTCAGCGCCATCATCGGAAAATTGTTGAACTACAGATAATTGATCTCCCTTTGAAAAAGATTGGATAGCTCCATGTTAAAAGCGTGATTATAATATATTTGATTCCAGCGCCATCATCGAGAAATGGCTGAACTATAGATTATTTACCTCCCTCTGGGAAAGGATACATATTTCCAAAGGGAGGTATATGATTTGTAGTTCTGCTACTTCCCGACAGGCACGTATCCAGAGGGGGGGCTTAGGGGGCTCGAGCCCCCCCCGAAAGTTTAGGTTTACACTAGATAAAATGAGTTTTTTTTGTTTCTTGTGGTGTGAAATAAAATAATGTGACAATAATTTAAGGAAAGAAATAATTATCGAGGCAAGACTGAGAATGTTCCGTAACCCTGTTATTGATAATAGCACGTATCCAAGATGGGGCACAGGGGGCTCGACCCTCTCCCAAGGAAATTTTTCACTTTACGTTAGATAAAATTAGGTTTTTCGCTTCTTAAATAATGTGAAAATAATGTAAGGAGAGAGATAATTATCGAGGCAAGACGGAGCATGTTTTATACCCCTGTTATTATTAATAGCTCGAGCCCCCCCCTCCTCAGGAAATTTTTAAATTTACACTAGATAAAATTAGATTTTTGGCGTCTTTAATAATGTGAAGATAATAAATTTATAAATCTGAGAGAAATAATTATCGAGACAAGACGGAGAGTGTTCTATAACCCTATTATTGTCAATAGCACGTATCCAAGGTGGGAATCAGGAGGCTTGAGCCCCCCTTCAGGATTTTTTTTCTGTTTACACTAGATAAAATTAGGATTTTGGCTTCTTGAATAATGTCATGATAATTTGGGAGAAATAATTATCGAGACAAGATGGAGAATGTGTTATAACCCTGTTATTGTTAATAGCACGTATCCAAGGTGGGGTTGATGTGGCTCGAGGCCCCCCACCAGGATTTTTTTTTATTTTACACTAGATAAAATTAGGTTTTTGGCTTTTTGAATAATGTGACGATGATTTAAGGAGATAGACAAGTATCGAGGCAAGACGGAGAATGTTCTATAACCCTGTTGTTGGTAATATTGCACGTACACTTTCCTTGCGCTTTCGGTGTTGTTTCAGCGCACTTGAGGACTATGTAGAGACTTGTCAGCATTTGGAAGCTGCACAACAAAGGTAGAGCCACACGTAGGGCGATTCGTTGTAATTTCTAATCTCTCGAAGGCGGGAGAGGGTTCGTTCTTGAATGAGAGAAGGAGTCAATTACTGGCGATATTAACGAATCGTTTTATCTGCGGAACGTTCTACAAGATAATGAGGATATAAATACGCCGATTCAATTTTTCGATTGATCTGTACAAAGAATCGGTTAATGAGATTTCAGAGGTAAGTGTGACAATTCATACAGTCGATTGGTGAGCAGATCAGTCAGCGTCCTCTGGTTGCTTTATAAGATATAGTGATTCGAAAATGAAGACATTGACGACAGCAGAACTTCCGGGGCCTCAGAGTAGTGCTAGCTCGGTTCGAGGGCCGAAGAGATCAAGGCCTCTCTCTCTTTCTCTCTCTCTCTCTCTCTAAAGTGAATATTTCATCAGTACCGGATATTAAAACAGAAATAAACTGCATAGATCAACTGAAAATCAAAGTTTTGAGTGATGATTTAGTTTTGCTAGAAGTAAATTTCGTATATGCAGTCTGAGAATTTCATGATTTAAAAAAATACTTTCGTTTAAGCCTACTGGGTTCGAAACACATTCAAACACTTAACTACCATAAAGAGACAGCCGAAAATTTTATGAATGTCGAGAAGAGAAAGCAAGAAGATGTTGCATATGTAGACATTTTAGGCGGAAATTGCAGGCTCTACCAGGACCCAAATCAGGGCTCTGCCAACTGAGCCACCTAGTCATCCCTGACTTCAACCGATTTTTCGTTAAAATGTCTACATAGTACATGTCCTGTGTATATCAAATCGTAAGGTGTTGCCTGTATAGTGAACAAGCACAGAAAATATGGGAGAGAGAAGAAAACTGAGGAGCATTATCACCCGTTGAGGATAATTTTTTTCTGTGGTCAACAAGAGCTACTACTTCAAGGTGACAATGACAGTGGCCTAATAAGGGAGATTTCACACCGTGTCGCCTGAAGATTTGGTTTGTGCGGCCTTTTGTGTCGCTACGGTGTGAAACGTTGCTGTTGATTGGCCCATTCCAATCGACATGTATCGCGTGTCCCTTCGGTCTGAAACCTTCCTAAGTCTTGAAAATCCAAGTCACAAGGATGAAAAATTAGGGCCTTGTTAAGGTTAGGTGTGAAGGCAGGCAGACGACAGCACCCTAAAGGATCATATTCAAACCTGTAGGGTCAAATGGGGTTATTACCTCACCAACCCTCCCTTGGGCACGTCACTGGAGATAAATGAGTAAGCATTTGATCATACTGGGAGACGAAACATTAGATGTGTTGGGAACGGAAGGGTTTTCATTATGCATTAATTGTTTCGTGATCCACCTGTATTCGACAAGACTTCCTTTGTTTCGGCCGATATATAACAAGACAGCGGAAGCTGTGACAGGCATTTTTGAACACTTGTGAGTGCTAAGGCCTGAATCTGAACAATTTGGTGGGTTTCGGCTTTTATAAGAGCTGAAAAAATGGGAGGACAAGACACGTTAGTGGTGTTCAGGCTCGAATCAGAGAGAAATATTCGAGAGCTGTCTGCGTCCAGCTCGCAACCCACAATTTGAATCTCGCATTGTCGAGTGGATTGTCCATCCCGTGCATGTGTAACAGCTTCGTAAAAACACTCAAAGATACCATAGATGTTTTTATACCTGATGAGAAGAAATGGACAAACACACATACTGAGATGGTTCCGGCACACATTATTAATGCATGGAAACAGAGGAGTCGAGTGGTAAAAAATGTTCCGCTTTCACGTTCTGATTAAAATGATAGCCTTACAGTTGCAACGATTTAAGGGATAGTTGCTCCCCATTTTTTATTTTTCTGCTTCAAAATTATGGCCTCTTAATGTTAAGCCTTGGCTACCAAGAGAAAGTAAACTTTCCTTGCAACGCCTTCCGCACCCCCCCCCCCCCCCGTTTTGGAACCCAATTGCCACCACTGGTCTTAAACATACAATTGTGAGGTTCTTACCATACCCCTTAAAAAATGGTGTTGAGCGCCCCCCGAAAGGAATTCCTGGATACGTGCCTGCTTCCCGATGTTGGCGCTGAAATCAAATATACTAAAATCTCGCTTTTAACATGGAGGTATCCAATCTTTTTCAAAGGGAGATCAATTATCTGTAGTTCAACAATTTTCCGATGATGGAGTTAGAATGAGAATGAAATACATTAACATACATTACATTACCTTTTAACATGGAGGTATCCATGTATCTACTTCAGCCATTTACGATGATTGTGCTGAAATCAAATATATTAAAATGAAAAGGAGTGTTTAGAAAGAGTGGAAAGGATGAGAGAAAGGAAGGAGGAAAGAAGGCAGAAAAACGAAGATAGAAAAGAGGAGGGAAGAAGTCCAGGAGATAGGGATGGAGGAATGGACATTTCCACTAAATTTAAAAAACTACATTCTAGAAAAATTACCCCTGCAAGTTCTCGCGTTTCTCTGCGTTCAGTTTAAGGCAAAAATGAGACTTCCAAAGTTGAGATCAAAATCAAAACACGATCCGCCTTGTTGAAACGTCATGTATGCATAGCTGGGTTTGTCCTCTGCTTTTCGAGTGTTCAGTAGTTTACGTCTAAACATTCTATGATCTAACCTACGGAAAGCGTGTGCGGCAGTTTAACGATCTGTACAGATTAAAATAATGGATGAAAAAGCAATCGAGGAAGGGAAATCATGTTTTGTAATGATCATAGTTCTATTATTCTTCCTGCTGTCCATATGTAAGATAAATGTAAGACGTCTCCCGCTGGCATGTTCTACCGTCATAAGAAAATTTTCCTTCCGAAATTGGTTGCTGACCAAATTTTCAACAATAATTTTTTTTAATTATATTAATCGAAATTTAACCTGTAGTGCAAAATAAGAATGAGATAAAAGTATGGTAATCATCTTTTCATTTTCTATACGTCAATTTCAGTTTGTGTTTCCTTTGTGTGCGCAGTCATTATAAATTGTGATAAAATATTTTCTGCAGAAAACACATAATGTAGAAGATTACATCAGTTATACAGAAAATGTCAACACTCACTTTATGTATAATGGTTACAATGGAATAATGTGTGTAAGATCACATACGGAAATGATACGATATATTTTCAATTTTGTACTGCGAAATAGATGACTCATCTCATTAGCCGAGCGCGTTGCTTTTTACGGCTCACGACTTCACCAGTAGGGGTTGTATTGGGACAAGACGAGACATGGCAGTCTTGTTTCGAGTTGTTAATGTGTGTCTTGTGTTCATTTGTAAATGTCTCACTGACGGTCTCGTCTCAATATTGAAGGGCAATTCTTGTTCTCGTCAAGAAAAAAAAAGGTCACAATCTATAATTTCGCAGTGCATAGAAGTTTTTAAGGCAACTGACGTCTCGTTTCGACGCTACCAGACCTCGAAAACGGGATATTATCCTGAATATATATGCAAACCAAACATCAGATTCAGAATTACAACAAATGAACTGGTGTTATAGTAAATATTAATTATACACAAAATTCATTATTCATAAAATAATGGACAATAACCTCATCTTAACCAAGCATTCCGATAATTATGATAATATTGTCAATGTACTTTAGTTATCAATCAGATATTGGGACTGCAATTTTTACTTTGATATTCTAAAATTAGTGAATTATAAAAGTGAAAATTTATTACAGAAATTCGAAGGAACCATAATTTTGCACAAGACTGATTCCTCCATGTAGGAAGTGAGGAACTTCCTACAGTTTCATTTATACTTATTTCCAGTTTTCTACTTTTTAAGAGTTTAATGAGCGTTATAAAATTTTGAGCGCAATCAAGGTTCGCTACTCGACTGTCAAGAGTCAATGTGCTAGCTATCACGCTATCACCCGCTCGTTCCAGATCTGTTGCCCAAAGGCGACCGACCGTCTTTGCCTGTCGCTGAGGAACCTTCTTCGTCATTCTACAGGCAGATGGGTGAGGGGCAGTGCAAAGGAGGACGGGGGGTACATGGGGGGTTGCCCAGTTCTACGGTCCGCGAGGAAGGTCCCGTGGGTTCCTACAACGGTGATGCCATCTCTAGCATAATGGTTCTAAACCTAGCATCATCTCAAAAACGGGCGTCCCTGGGAAAAAGAGAAATTGAATTCTAATGGAACATATTTTGAGGAAATATTTATTTTTAAGAAAATCTCCACATCTTGTTTGTACTTCTCTAGCAGACTTGTTTCAAACAAAAGGAAGTATGCCGACCAAGGGAAAAGCTTTTACAGGCCCTGATCCATCCTCTTGTTTTCATCTTTTCTTTATCCTCCCTGATTTAACAAGGGAGGAATATTTCATAAAAGGAAATCGGTAGAAAGTTGGGGGTCACAAATAAAACAAACTGACGCTGTTACTAGTCTTGGAATTTTCTTCAACTTTTCTCAAGCACTATGCTAAACAATTTTAATTTTTTTTTTTTTGAATGTTCGAAATTCCTAACGTTGCTTAACTACGATAAATAATCAAAAACGCAGTTCACAACTCCAAAATAGCAAAATAAAATTGAATTTAAAACTACTACAGTCATCAGAAAATGATAATAAATTAATAATAATTGTATAATAATAATAAACCCTAGCATAATTTTATCACATTTAGCGTAATTTATGAGTTGAAACAGCACATTTTCTTATCAGGAGGTTGGCGGCATTCAGCCAGGAGCGCCGACTTGTCAAAATTATTGGGGGGCTCTGATCACTGAAATAAATTAATGAATGACTCACTCTTTCCCTTTTTTAAGTTTTGGCCTCAGTGTTCGGAATCTCATAAAAGCCCATGAATTCCTCAAAAATATCAAGATTTTTATTCACAGTTCGAATGCAGAATATTAATTGTCCATGGATGGATATGTCACAAATTTGGTCAACCATAATAAGCAAAATATTTCCGACTTTTAATATCTGCTACCACGGAGCGCAAAACAGCTCTCCCTAATATATCAATGATCTAGTTCTGAATGTCATGTGAGAGCCATTTGTAGCCCGAACGTCCCATCCACTCTCCTAGTTCATGCACATCATATTTTGAAACTCTTTTTAGTAAAAATTTTAACAATACTCACAATTACATACTTAGTATATAGTAATAAGTAGAGGCACATATTTTTTGGTAAATAAAAAAGCAAAATTTCGGTATAAAAACTGAGTCAATTTCGGGTTCAAAAGCGGTAAACAAACTAAAATATCGGGGTTATAGCGGTGAAATATTGGATCAAAAGCCCAAAAATTTCGCCACTGCGACTGAGAATCATAAGAACGAAAGAAAGTAGTTTCACAAGAACCGAATCCAGAAGTGGAAGTACTTTTTCTCTTGCAGACTCCAAATTCCAGACGATCTGCAAAATGACCCTGACATTTCCGTGGTTTAAAGATGCGTAGCAACCCTGTATTATATACGTAAGAGGCGTATATTTAGGCTATCTGCGAAGCAGAAGCTGAGACTGTCCTATTCTCAAATTGTCATGTTCAAAGTTAATATTATATGTGTTATTGATGTTGTTTTAACTTATGCATGTTTGTTTTAAATATATATATTGTTATAATCATCTTATCACGCTGTATAAAATACAAGAAATCAAATTGCTGTAACCATAGTAACGAGAAATAATAAGTACTAAAAATGGTGATGGAAGTTGTGAGATTTTCTGCGCCTGTATTGTATTTATTTTAAATATAACAGTTATCGTTAATTACGCAATTTTATTTGCATTGATAATCGTTCTGCAAGTTTAAGCGCAGCGACAGTTATCAAGAGTGGCGACCCATGTGAAAACAACGTTCGATGAACCACATGTTCGAAATCGTGTTCGTTGGAAGCGAAACAAAAGGTTTATTCCAACCTGCAATGAGGAACATTATCGAAATAATATGTCACCTAATAGTGTACAGTTTAAGGATAAAAGTAATTATGAGATTAACAATATGCAGACAACTTCTAGATTGAATTCTACGGTTACAAATATTGATAAACATTCCAATGTTCAACAATGTTGTTCTGCTGATGGTGAAAATAGTTACATATATCAAATGTTTACATACTCTGAAGAACCTAACCTTCCTGTCGTTCATCGTAGTAATGTATCTGGCGAAATGTGTGGGTTTTGTCATGTTTCATCCTTGCAGACCATGGGTTCAAGGTGAAAGGCTTAATGAAAATTTAATGACTGGCACAAGTTGTCCAAATGCTAAAATTGGTGTTAATGAACCAAATACAAATAACAATTACTGTGATAATTCACAAAGTGTTTGATCGTTGTATTTCTCCGTCTTTACCTGTAATTACTGTTGGGGATAGAGGAAACAGATATGTAAAAATAAATGAACTGTCTCATTTACCCAAATTTTCTGGGAAAATAGAAGACCAATCGGCTCGAGAATATCTAGAACATCTTAATTCCATGCTTGATCTTATGGGCATTTCAATTAACAAAAGGATACAGAGTATTCAGCGGTGTTTCACCAACAGAGCTGCGTACTGGTATAGAACTCACAAACGTATGTTTTCTTCATATGATCATTTTCAAAGGGAATTCATGAAACAATTTGCAAGTCCGGAAATAATACAGTCTCAGTTATCAGTATTAAAGAACAGGAAGTATAATCCTACAGTACATGGTGATTTAGAAAGTTTTGCGTTGAAAACATATTCTAATTATTGTAATTTAGTTGAGAACCCAAACGAATTGGATGTTATTCAATTAGTTATTAGCCAGTTACCAAATAATATAGCTAATAACATAACTTGTCATGAGATACGTTCTATGGACCAGTTAACAACTATGTTAAGGAAATTAGATGTTGTCCGAACTAGTAGAAGAGGACTTATTTTCCTACCGGAAGAAACCGATAATAGTAGTAAGGTTAAACCCAACAAGAATCCTGACAGTATGAAATCAAAATTTAGTGTCAAGCAAATTAATGTTAAACACACCAAAACCACTTGCTCGTCTTCTACTCAGACTTCGTCGATGGGTGCTCAAGTACCCTTTACTAATGAATTTTGCGACGCTAATTCAAGATATGGACTGTTTAGAGGTAGCAATGGTAGTTTTAGAGGACGTAGAAATAATCGAGGCTATTCAGGATTTTCATATAATAACAGAAATAATTTCAGATTTCAAAGAAATAATGCATACTCTGGTATTTCCGGTGACATTACAAATAGGCATTATAATCAGGATGCTGCAAGTTCTCAGTTACCTAACAGTAGCCAGAATGGAAGGATTTTCTACAATAGGCAAGCGCAGTATACAAGTGAGCCTGCTCTCGCTCCTACTTACAGTCAACCTGTTAATGTGACTTCATTACAACCACAAGATGCATCTACAACTTCTGGAATATCAAATTCTCCTTCTGGAAATGTATCAAGGACCTTTACACGACAATCTGGTATTGGAACATCTTACCAATCAACAACAAATTTAAATTAAAGGAGCGGATGGAAGTGCCTCGTTCACTCTGCTTTCTTTCAGAGAGGCCAAATTTGAACAAACGAAATTCATTTCAACACAGGAAAATATGAATGTACGTGATGATAAAGACCTAATATCGGAACCACTACAAGTGAATTTTTTATTGGAATGGTTTGAAGAAAAACCTGAATGAACTGTTAGTGATTATGATATTCCGGTTCCATTAACTGAAGTTCCAGTTATTCATGGAATTATTTGTCAAATACCTGTAGTTTGTATTATAGATTCTGGAAGTCAGGCAAATGTTCTAAGTTTTGATGTTTGGTGCAAACTATCGTCTTTGATTGGCAACATTAAACTGGATAATATGGAAGATGTAAAACTCACCGGTTTCGCTGGATCCAAGAAGCGTAAAGTTGTTGGTAGTAAAATTATTAATCTGCAGATAAAACACGAATATTTTTCTATGGAGTTCTTTGTTCTTAAAGAGTTGAATGCCGATGTCATTTTAGGAGTTCCATTTTTGAGGAAATATAAAGCTGTAATTGATTTTAAAGAAGAGAATGTAAGTTTGCTAAATGAAAAAGGAAAGGAAATTTCCTGTTTTAACTCGGCAATGTTTTTCTACAGAAGATTCGAAGTATTGTACAAAGTCTAACTTTTGTTCCAAAGATACATTAAATGATAATGAAAGTTATTCATGTAGATTGTTACGTGATGCGTCAACTTTGAATGATGATGTAGAATATATGCCATCTAAGAAGTGAGTCGGTTTTTAGAAATGATAATTTAGACAATTTGCAGAAAGCTAATTTGTTCAAACTTCTGTCGTATTATCACGTACAATTTTCAGATAAACCTAGAAAAGCAACTGTTGAACCTTACAAGATTCAATTAGATACTGTAACACCTATTACAAGCACACCTTATCCCATACCAATATCAAGGAGACAATCTTTAGAAGAAGAGCTTTCCAAGTGGGAGAAATGGGGAATTATTTACCAGGATTCTTCACCATATCTTAACCCTCTACATATAGTGCCAAAGCAAGGAGGTCTTTGGAGACCTGTGATCGATTTTAGGAAACTTAATCAACATGTTATCTCTCCACAAGTGAGAGTAGAAGCAATTAACGAAATGTTACAGACCTTCCTAGGATGTGTTTACTTTTCTTCAATTGATTTATCATGCGGTTATTTTCAAATACCGTTGACTGAAGATTCATATCCTTACACAGCTTTTTCTTATAGAGGCAGACAATATCTTTTCTGCTATCTTATTTATTTATTACTTTGTTTACATGGATAATGTAAAGATAAATGAAAAATAAAGTAATGAAAGTAAAATGAAAATAATAATGAAAGCAATACAGTTTGAATACGAGCAGTCAGGCCCTGGATTAACCATTAATTACGTACATTGCTCATTATTTTTACTAACACAATGAAAAAATATAGCTTAGAAGAAATTAAAAATAAAAGCAATACAGTTTCTACATGCACACACACACACACACACATTCACACACAAGTACCTACATAGAAAGCATAGTTCGTGGGCTAAATGTATAACGTATTTCTTTCTGGGAATTTAATCTAGGTTCAATTGTTTAGCATGTATAATTTTAATTGTCCGTTTGGGATTCGATCAGCAGTCTCAGTGTTCCAGGACAGAATGAATAAAATATTCTCCACCGATTGCAGAAATTTTGTTGTTTGTTATTTGGATGATATTCTAATTTTCAGCAAAGATTGGCCTCAACATATGCAACATGTAGAACTAGTTTTACAAAAGATAAAGGGTGTCAATATGTCTATTAAATTTTCCAAATGTAAGTTTGCTTACAAAGAAATCTGCTTCCTTGGACACATAGTGTCCGGTGATAAAATTATAGTTGATCCTGCAAATAATTCAGCAATTATTAATTTTCCAGTTCCAACTAACAAACACTCCTTGAAAAGATTCTTAGGATTGGCTAATTGGAGGCGAAAGTTTATTGAAGGATTTGCTGAAATGGCACAGCATTTGTATGATCTGTTGAAAAGGGAATCAAAATGGCAATGGAATGATGTTCATGCTTCAGTTTTTGAAAACCTCCGCAAGTTACTGATATCTCCAAAGGCTTTGTATCAACCAGATTTCACGAAACCTTTCAATGTCAACACAGACGGTTCGAAGAAAGGAATAGGAGCTGTTCTATGGCAAGACTCAACTGAAAATTCTGAAGATGGACCACGTATAATTCAATACGCTAGCAGATCTCTTAAAGGCAATGAGTTGTCATACAATACTCACGAGATTGAATGCCTAGCAATATTATTTGCTTTTGAAAAATTCTACATTTACATAGCTGGAACTAGGGTGAAATTGTTTACCGATCACCAATCTTTATCTTGGCTAGAATCTACTAAATCTTTGAATCCATGATTAAATCGTTGGAGTTTGAAATTACAAATGTTTGATTATAACGTACATCACGTGCCGGGAAAATCTAATGAAGCTGCAGATGCTTTAAGCAGATATCCTGATTTAAGTACAATTTTTCCAACTCTATCGGAACTATATGTACATAACATAAGTCTTGATTTTCTTGACGAAGATAGTGTAACATTTTGGCAAGAAAGTCAAAATTCGGATTCTTATTGCAGTGCCATTGTACAAAAGTTACAAAATGGGAATTTGTCAAAGAATATAAAAAGGCAATATTCGATTCAAGATAATATATTATTCCTGAAACATTTGAAACAGGACAAGTGGAAACTTGTAGTACCTATTGTTGTTGTACCCAAAATTCTTCATAAATTACATGACTTACAAGGTCATTTTGGATACTATAAATTATTTAATAAGTGCAGAAGTTTATATTATTGGCCTGAAATGAAAGTTAGTATCAAGCAGTATTTGAACGACTGTTTAACATGCGCAAAAACTAAACAAGCTCACACAAAAATTAGTAAGGATGAATTGCATGTATATTCCACTACTCCACATGATATGTTATCAATAGATCTTGTTGGACCGTTACCCAAATCACAAGGATATAGTTACATATTAACAATAGTTGACACGATGTCCAAATTTTTAATGGCATATCCGTTAAGGAAGGCAACGTCACGTGAAATAATTAACAAATTCAAGCTCCAGTATTTTTACCACTATCCAGCATGTAAGGTAATATTATCAGATAACGGTTCCCAATTTAAATCACAAGAGTGGAAGTTATATATGGATGACTGTAACATAAAACATATCACCACGTCAGTTTATTCCCCTTTCGCAAATCCTGTGGAAAGGTACAACAAAGAGTTAATACGATTGTTACGATTATATACTTCGCAAAATCATCAGGACTGGGTAAAATATTTGAATCATGTAACAGGACTTCCCTGAAAACACAAGTACTTTATCGCCAAAGCACGTATTAAGGAAAGATATAAGTCCAAAACTATTGAGTGTGATGCAAATAAATTGAAGATAGTCCCAGGTGATATTATTTTAGTGAAAAATCATGAACATAGTAGTGCAATTAACAAGAAAATTCATAAGTTTATGGAATTATGGGGCTTGGACCCTATATAGTTGATGCTGTGAAAAACAATTATACAATTTTGATGTCTATGGACGGAAATAAGATAACAAGGCAGAACTTGTCAAATATCAAGAAATTTAATTGTTCTGATGAAAAAAAAGAAGAATTGCTTAAGCTAATGTAATTGTTATGAAGTGATGCATAAGTAGCTGTAAATTCGAACACTAAGATGACATTTTCAGTACAAAAAGAGTGTTGTAAATTTGTGAATTGGTACATTATGTCAAGTGAACTCTCATTATCCTGACGAGTGTATATTAAAAGCAGGACTCAAATCTTATATATTATATATAAAAAAAATGTTATCTTCTTTTTTTACCAGGAGAAGGGGAGAGATTGAGACTGTCCTATTCTCAAATTGTCATGTTCAAAGTTAATATTATTTATGTTATTGATGTTGTTTTAACTTATGCATGTTTGTTTTAAATATATATATATATATTGTTATAATCATCTTATCACGCTGTATAAAATACAAGAAATCAAATTGCTGTAACCATAGTAACGAGAAATAATAAGTACTAAAAATGGTGATGGAAGTTGTGAGATTTTCTGCGCCTGTATTGTATTTATTTTAAATATAACGGTTATCGTTAATTACGCAATCTTATTTGCACTGATAATCGTTCTGCAAGTTTAAGCACAGCGACGGTTATCAAAGCTCAGAAGAGAAGAAAAATCGAACGGAAAATGTGCAAAAAAATGTTCATATTAATAAGATGATGATTGCGTTTCAGGAGTAGGCAATCTTGCCCGCTTTCTTTGAAAATCGTAAAACGTAGAAAAGCTCAGTAGTAGTCCCGTGCGTTTAACATGGCAGTCATCTAGCATGAATGCAGTCAGTGTTATGAACCCCCTGATCCCAGCGTGGAATCTTCACAGGAATGGGGAATTTTGGAGTGAGGAAAGGGGTTGCTTATTACAGGGAAATTTCCCGTCTGAGCCAAGAACATCAGTTCTAGTGCAGACAATTAAGACAAGAGGGAGAGGTCATTGGCCTCTTCAAACTGGAGGTGAGGAGAAGTTGGGGACTTTGTTGGCTGCCTGGGTATGGTTTTTGCTTATGACCGCACCGAAAAATAAACGCACTGACAAAGGCTACCGCTAGATACTCTGTGGTCTGGTCTGTAGTGGATTTGCATCGGGTTCATGTCCTTGGTGCACGGAACTTTTTCATTTCAAAGCAGTTGGGGAGTATGTGCATGAATTATATATTTGTGAATGATATGTGCTGTGTTGTGTAGCAAACTAAAATAATTAACGAGCAATTTACTTGGCGTACGTATGATGAATTTCGATGAATTTTTGTTTTAAGTCCACTTTGTGCACAGAGAGAGAACTGGACTTCTAGTTTAATGTGGGATCCGAACCACTATGTGATCAGAGGCCTGCACAAGACCTGGAGCAGACCCGTTCGCGAGACATCGCTCCTGAAATGTCATGCAACCTGCGCAACACCCTCGCTTGAGCAGCTTGTCTGACCACCTGCCCAGATCGTTCCTGGCAGGCATTGTAGACCCGCCGGGTACCCGCAGTCTTACGATACCTAGTAGGTCTCAGTTCGTTCTTTCCATCAACTGCAGACCCCTCCCTCTGCATGACGTAGTTGCTTCGAGTAGAAACTGCAACGGGCCCACACCGTTTTGCGGTGTTGCCAACTGCAATAGATTTTCACTACTTAAAAAAGGGAACTCAAGCTTCGTAAGCCACATCACCAATGAAATGAGATTTACGAATGTTGCTACCCCCCCACACACACACACACACACATTGAAATAGGTTTTCCGTGGCACAGGATCCATAAGTATATGTCGTAAACAACCAATATACGTATATATAGTGATATAGGGCAGGACTGAAACATGTCACGTTCGACGCCGAGGTCGCGAGTCGAACAACACACTGTTCTACTGCGAACACCAGGGCCGTAGCCAGCCAGGGGCATTGCCGTTACCCTCGTTTGGGGAAGGGGGTTTCAAGTACTTGGATCAACGTGCCAAGAACAACAATCACAATAATAGTAATAAAGTAGCATGAAAGGCATTATTATCCTCATAAATCACGCAAAAAGGGCACGCAAAGAGGGGGTAGAAGTCCGTTCTCACGTATTTGTGTTGAAACAGAGGATTAGAAATATTTTTTTTCAACACGTCAATTTTACATTAGCTAATAATGGAAAACAAGCACACAAACTGTTTTTGAAAGAAAGAAAGTGCATGATAAATGCATTCCGAATGTACATACATATGGCATGTAAAATTTCCATCTACAATATTTTCTTTTCACATGGAGCGACGTATTACATAATCAATTCATCCAACTCGTAAGAAACCAACATTAATAGCAAATAATACCACGGGCCGCCATAGCATTCTCTGTTTTAAAACTTTTCTCACTTAGATCGTTCGGCGCTCAGGGCCGACTCCCGCTACCCCTTTGCTACGGCATTGAACTTGATGAGACTGTATAATATTTTATAACATATTTCTACTTTCGTAAAATTTGAAATCAAGGGGTTGCAATTACCCCTCCATTCCCCCACCCCCCCCTGCAGGTGCCGTTGGCCGTCTGGAATGAAAATGCAAGAAAAATATGAAAATTAATTCCATCTTGAGTACCCTTTAGCCCTGCTACTCTTAAATTCTGCTAGCCTGTTTTTTCTTGTACTTTAATGTTTGACCCCCACCCTGACCCTCCGCTATACTTACTTTCCGTCCAAGGTTGTGAGCGATGCACCCTGCCCCCTCTGGTTGCGCCACTGCGTGCCTGGTTAAGGCACCATGCAATGAAAAACAATTAGTTTTCAGTGAGGAGATTTTTGTTTGCTCGATCATTTATTTAGATAAATGAAGCTGTAATACTGCGTGCATTTCCTGGCAATAAGATAAAAACTGCTTACGCTGAACTGAAATCGCTAAGTATATAAATTCTCCTTGGAGGAGAGAGCTCCTCCTAGGACTTCGTAGGATTTAGGAGCTACGTAAGTAGGCAACACTGGCTGTAGCTGTCCACGTGGTGATTAAACACCTGGAGCAACACACTGCCGGAGGGCTGTTTCCTTCCAGCAGGTTTTGCAGACGCCCGGGTCTTGTTGAATGCCAAGTTACCTTGTAAGCGCAGAGCGCCTTGAAGACCAAGAACCCGGGTAAAGACTCAAGTCGACTCGTTGCCGTGGGCAGGCGAGCAGGTATACCTGTCCTCGCGGGCAAGCGGGCAGTGGGTAGGTAAAAGGCAGAATATGCAGCCCTCTATATGTGATTCCACCGAGTATCCATAATCCGGGATCACTATGCCAACGATGAAGATTGGTAGGTCTCGGATGCTCCAAAAGAAGTATTCGATGTATCAATGTAAGAAGTTTATTATATATTTTATTGTCATGTCTAAGCCTACATAAATATTTCACAATATCACATCACTTCAAAATCCCGAAAAATGAACAAAAAATACACCCCCCGACCTCCATGCAATTTTTGTCCATTCAAACATTATGATAGAGATAGACTAGATTCTGTACCCAGTATACACCACTGAATTATATTTCTAGTGGTACCTCTCATCATATGCTTAAAGCATATTTTGTGCCTTTCCCAGAAAAAAAATCTAGATCCGCCTATGCCAGTAAGCTATAAACTCAAATATAACTGTATTGCTTTTCTTGATTAGATTTGTTTTGTTTAATAAAGCACTTACTTTCCCCCTTTATTCACCGTAGGTACAAAGCATTCCCTGACATTCGCTACGAGACTCTGCAGCAAGCGGCCCAGCATCAGCGCTAGTCTTTCCCGGTGAACGGGCTCCATGACAGTCGCTAGAGTCAGCTATTAAAATTACAGTTTTCATATTGTGTACTAACCTTGACCTCAGAAGGTGTTGAAAATGATATCCCTCTGCTGCAACACATTCCTGGCATCTCCGAAAGAAACTGGCATTTACACGTGCAAGTTTGTCTACTGTAATTCTCCCAATTTCTCGTACAATACGGATGGTATGCAGATTGTCTTTGTATACTTTATTTTTTAGATTTAAGAATTTTAGCGGCTCTAAATGCTGTGGTGTTTGAAACACCCGTTTCTTGTGAGAGGCGGCGGATCGATTTCCGAGGAGACTGTTCTAACCCTAGTCCTATCTCATAGTTTTTCCTCAGTAAGTACACGTGGGTTTTTCTTTCCACTTTTATTCAGAACTGACCCTGTTACTCTAAACTTTGTTACGAGGTTTAATATAGTGGTCCTATGTGGAATGGGAACACCACGAAATTTCGTTGCAAAACGTTGTCGCACTTCTCCACAATTCCTCTTTCTGAAGTAACACTCGACAAGATAAATCCTTTGTTGTAATGTAAACTTTTGTGGTGCCATATTAAGCCACAATCTTCAACACACGGACACGACACAACACAACTTCCGAGGGAGGATTATACTGCCGTCAGTCTGCATCAACAGAAAGGGAAAGAGAGCGAAAAAAAAACACGACTGTAGCGTGCAACTGTCGCAGACACCGTTCACTGGAAAAGACAATCGCTGACGCCTACCCGCTTGCCGCTGAGTCTTCTGGCGAATGAGGGAATGCTCTCTACCTACCAACTGGTGGTGTCACTTCTCCATGCCTCAGCAGAGGTGGGCAATCATCCAAACAGTTATGGGGTGATGTGTGGTCAGCATGATGAACTCCCAGAAGGTGCTGTAGGTTTCCATGACAGGGTTAAGCTACTCATTCGTAGCTCCATAACTTCATGATGGTGAGTGGCCATCGGTCCCATACACTTGTCCCTATTTTAAAACAGGAGCACATTTGCACTTAATCCCAAGGCTACAGCAAACATCCCTCCACCTAACAATTTCTAGTTTGAGCAATGGCTCCACCAGGTACTGAAACTGGGACCCCTTGACTAGTGGCTCCTACACCATCGGAAAGGCAAAAGAATCTTATGCACCATGTCCATTAGGTAATGAAGGATTGAACTATTTTCCTCATAATAAACATTACATATATATCTATATACATTATACTGTATCTTACCAGAGGCTTCACTTAAAAGTTTCACTCATTGACATTTCTCCCTTAGTCACCAAGATGATTACAGTATATTACACATTTCAAATTGATGTTTATTTCTGTAATAGCATTTACCATACTTTTACCCAAAGCTCAGCCCATTTTCTGTAGAGGCACCCAAATGTGGCAGAAAGGTGACATAAAATAAATCAATCATTTTCTCTGGGGAGAGTTGGCAACACTGAATCGATGTTTGCGAGCATAGCGTTGAATTTATGTCCACCTCTGCCAGTTTGGCACTGATGGCAACGAGTATGGTATCTTTCTTTTGAGTCTTGTAGATAAGGGCACAGAAGGGTGCTGTTTAATGCACACCTGTCATAACTGATAGCTGAAAAACAAGACAATTCCCTTTGCTTGCATTGAAGGGAAGATAATTATTACATTTGGTTATTTAAAAGCTGAAAATAAAATAGAATACCTTTGAAATACATCAGTATTCCTCTTTCTCTGAACTTTGCAAGAAATAATTTGTGATTGGGAAGCAAATAACTTCTTTCCATCCCAGTTAAATGCCGCAAGTGTCACCCACCAGACGAAGGTTACAGAATATAACCTAGAGAGAACAAATCTTCCTTTGCTGGTTTATTACTGCTGAAGACACTTCCTTACAGTGGTTAGCCTCTACAACCTTGAATCATGTATTGCCTCTTGATTTTTACCATTACAGTTTTGTCTGCTAAGATAGAATATACATTATCATGTGATTTATTGATTTAATAACAGCAGTAATCTTCTATTGACTGCACTTAATATTAGGCACATCCAGAAAGTAAGTTTCCCCACTCGCACATAGGTGGCAGGCTATGCATATTGAAACCGGTTTTGCACATGCGTTAGAAGCACATGCCCTGGCTAGTGAATGTCCTGGAAGATGCCTCCCGAAAGTCCTCAGTAGCATCGCGGCAGCGATGAAACATGGTGGCTCTTATTCCATCTCCCGCCACGTGTGAGGTTCATTCGGTGATCAAGTTCTTGAACGCACAAAACATACAGCCGATCGAAATTCGTCAGGTGTATGGGGCAGACGTCATAAGCAAGCAGATGGTGCGTCGTTGATGCAGAACATTTACTGAAGGCCGGCAAAATGTGCATGACGACGAGCGCAGTGGGCGGCCATCGGCCATTATGGATAAGCTTGTGGAGCAGGTGCAGCAGCGAATATTGGAGGATCATCGCATCACAATCATGGAACTCAGCAGACATTTCCCGCAGATTTCTCGGTTGCTGTTGCACGACATTATCAAATGCCTCTAGTTCCGAAAATTGTGTGCCCTGTGGGTGCTGAAACAATTGATGCCCGAACACAAAGAAAAATGCATGGGCACGGTGCTGACATTTCTCCAGCGTTACCATGATAATGACTATTTTCTCAACCGGATCATCACAGGGGATGAAACGTGGGTTGCATACAGCACCCCCAGAAAGCAAGCAGCAGTCCATGCATTGACGTCACACTGGATCTCTTTGCAGGACGAAGTTCAAACAGACTGTGTCGGCATGAAAAGTGATGTGCACGGTGTTCTGGGACAGACAAGGCATTCTGCTAATCGAGTTTCTGCCCCGAGGTGAGCCTGTGAAAGCTGTTACTGTGAAACACTGGGGACATTGCGAAGAGCCATTCAGAATAAGAGACTGGGTAAGCTCAGTCCCGGATATGGATAGGTGCACTGCAGCCTTTCTGGACAGGTTCGGTTGGGAGGTTATCGATCATCCATCGTACAGTCTGGATCTCGCTCCCAGTGATTACCACCTGTTCTTGCACCTGAAAAAAAGTTCCTGTCCGGTCAACATTTTCACAGCGACGAAGAGATTCAGACGGCTGTCACACAGTGGTTCGGCACCCAGGAGGCAGACTTCTACGATGCAGGTATACAGAAGTTGGTCCCACGCTATGACAAGTGCTGTGTCTGTGGCAATAAATCATTGAATGAAATAATGTTTCTTTTTTGTGCACTACCCCAGGGAAACTTACTTTTTGTGCACTACCCCAGGGAAACTTACTTTCTGGATGCGACTAATTTATGTCATTGCATATTTTAACCTGTTGTACCAGTATGAATAAAAATATATCTGTTGATTCCCAAGGGTGCTTCCAGACCAAAGTGACAAGCGACACTTGCACCTTGGAAAAGAACCTTCAGATGTGAATGAAGCTTTTAGTACCAGAGTGGTAAGGCATGCTGCACATGCCACCTAAGTCTGGTGGTTGCACATGTGCTTTGCATACTTTTTTACATGCTGAAGTGCCCAGTGCCACTTGTCACATTGGTCTGAAAGCTCCCTAATAGAAAATCAATCATTGGTATGACCACCATAAATGACAGGGTGCCTACAATTTTGTATAATAATAATAATAAAAAAATGTCGTTTTTCCACACCAAGTCATTAGGGCAATTCAAATATTTACACATTTGTACAAGAAGAAAACAACATTTTAGCTAAACTCCACACTTAGAAAACCCACTAAACTAAGTTAAAAGTAATAACAAGATGAAAAACTAAACAAAATTAACTGTTGTGATAGGGCCATCAGGAGTGAGGTTTTATGTCATATTGACTGATAATTTTTTTACATAAAAAATCATAATTATAGCATAAATAATACATAATTACTGTAAATTTAGTAATATGTGTAGCAAACAGAAACCAACAATTACAACAAGAAAGTAGTAAATGCCAATAGCCACCTACTGTAGTAGATTTCCAGTTGAAAATACAGGGTGATTCTTACAGAACCGGCCTGATGAATTTGCTAATAATGCTGAAGGTGATGCATATAAAAACTCACAAGTAAGACAAAGTAATCCATAAGCTGTGCTGAGTCGAATGGTGTGCAGATGATCCGACAGGTGGCAGCACTTATGCTGCAAGGTTAAAGGGCACATAGCAGTGTACGTATGAACATGTTTGCAGTGTCCAGGCAACAGGCACCCAATATCCCCCCTTCCCACCCTGGATTTTTTCTTTTGGGGTTTACTGAAGGACAGCGTGTATGCAAACAAAGGGTGTATGCAAACAAACTACATAGGTTACAATTCATTGATTGATTTGGCATTTTAAGTCCACTTTATGCACAGTAAGGATAATTGGGACTGGACCTACAGCTTAAAGTGGGATCCGAACCACTATGTGCCTCCACCAGGTATCGAACCCAGGACCGCTTAATTACAAGGTGACAATGCTACCACTGTGCCATCAGGAAGGATCTCGTACGTTACAAGCTTTAAAGAACAACATTTCGGCTGATATCAGGAATATCACCGGATAAACACTACGGCGAATATGCAAACGCAGGTGGAGGCGTGTCTTCTTGAAAATGGCGGACACTTTCAACACATGCTTCATCACAATGAACAATCAACGGCACACTATTCAAGGTACATCATGTATAAATTACGTTAATATCTGTATGGTATATTTCACACAAATATTACTGCTCATTTTGTCGGGCCGGTTCTATAAGAATCACCCTGTAGTTCAAAATATGGCACTCCCTTTTTCTACAAGGAAATTTCTACTGTAATTGTCGGTAAAACTCAGTATATCAAACTGTAGCATAGCTTCTGCACAACATATTTAACATTTCTTGCTTGTTCTTTTTCTTCTTTATTCAAGAACCAACTTTTATTGTACTTCTGCAAAAATATGGATTTTTCCAGAAACAGCAAATTACCCAGACATTCCCCCCTCCCCCAAAGTAAATTCCCTGACCTTTTCAGGTTATCCAGAATTGTAGACACCCTGAATGAGTTTTGCCCTTTCCTTTTCTACCTAAAATCACTTGTTCAGCCACTCGGTACCAAACGGTTAAATTAATTGAAGATATTGTAACAGTTGGATGAAAGTGACAATATTTGACACTACACTTGTACTTTCTCTCTCTCTCTCTCGCTTTCTCTCTCACACACACACACAGGAAAAACTAAATGGAGTGGAATTGCTGGACATGAAGAGAAAACTTAAGTATATTGCTCATGCAAAAAATGCACTATATTATGTTTAAGTTAGATTTTTTAAATACGACACAAATCATATATATACAAGATTTCAAATATTCGACCTTTGTACCAAATAATTTGAATTTCATACTTTCTGTTTTCCAAGTGTTCTTCTGAATTCATTCACCATTTTCCCAGCTGCATAATCACATAATCATTGATTCTCTTATTCTTATAATACATGGAATCTCACTTATATCTACAGTTCAAACAAAACAAAATGGAAAGAGACTGAGACAGAGAAACAAAGAAAAGCAATGATTCCATTCAGTAGCAAACAAAATGCTAAGCATGTACTTGAAAAATACACCATAAATAAACAACACACACACACACGCACGCACAGACTGAACTCTTAGACGGGAGTCAGAATCAAGTATAAAATAACAATATAAATTAAAAAGTAACCACTGAAAAGGCCAAAACACTGATCATGTGTTCAACTTACATCACAAAATATTAGGAATTATTTTTGCATATGATTCCCCCCTCCCCCCTTTCCACATGTCTTTTAAAAAGCAATTTACTACAGCTAAGTTATCACCTGATTTATTATGAATCATGAAGACATGTCAGAAAATTAAGATATTTACAAGCAGTTTCTTTCTTCCCTGTGAAATCCAATACTGTGAAACATAATGTGGTCACCATGAAAGAATAAAATTAAACACATATCTCCTGTTTGACATTGTCCACAGAGCTTTCACATGGAAAATTTGGCCCTAAAGTAGGGATTTTTTTTGACTGTCCACGGAACATAGAATAAAATAGACAACTGCCACAGTGTAACAATGCATCCATGACGACGAGCTGTATTCACCTATGAATAGCTTGTCCTGATAGAATGTGGGGGCTTCCATTAACCACGTTTGTAGTAATGCACCGTATCAAGATGACCACTCACATTCTGGAGAGAAATATTACTGAACTGCATCGGTTGCGGCAGAGAGATGTCCAGTTACAGCCATTGCATAATCAGAGTATCAGAGTTTCGTATTGATGAGCAAGTAAGATATGCTGCATCGTAGCGACACACGTTCCGTAGAACTTACGCACTGTCTTGTCTATTTGGAAGTCGATTGCATGCATTCACTATTTCATCAAAATAATAAACAACAATGGAAATAGCAACTAATCACCACTTTTTTTCTCTATTTGAATCCAAACATAGCTGGAAGAGTTCTGCTAACAGATAAAACAGCTCTAAATTATGCTGGCTCCCCTTTGTCAAAATGAAAACTCACTTCAAACCCATTCCTATCACCGTTTATTCTTTTGATACCACACTTCCTTGCAAGTCGCACATATTTTCCTTAAACATCATGGCACATTACTGGGTATGCTGGGTAATATTCTATTGACTGGGTGAGTAATATTATGTATATGTATTTATATATAATTTACAAGGTTCAAAATCAACATTTCGTTTTTTTCGACACTTACCACTAAAGGATGGTTCTAAAGTTTCCACCACATTTCCCACTATGTAAATCAGATTGAGGAGCAGCAGAGGAAAGACACAGACACCTCTCACTTCCCTATATTATGACAGGAGGTTTCAACGCCAGCAGACAAAGGAAGTTTATGAATCCCTTTTAAGTTGCATAAAAATGGATAATAATAATTATGGAGCTACGTAGTAGTTCTACTTAAATACATTTTTACAATTAAACACACAGTTTCACTCTGCCTATGATATTTGTCTTTGTTCCAGCCTTACTTTTGCCAGCCTCTTCTTTATTTTATATATTATATATATTTATATATATATATAAATATGTATATATGAAAAAAAAGCACTAGTTTCATCAAGGAAACGTGTGATACATGCACAAGAAACCAACGAACAGTGGGACGAGGGACTACGTGTGCTGCAGTGAACAAACGAATAATTATGGCTCTTGCACCTACTCAGCCCCTCCTCCCCACTTGAACAGATCAGTGGTCTCCGATTTGCTGCATTGCTACCTCTCTTTCCCGTTCCTTGCTTCATGCAATTTCCCCTTCTTCCTCCTGGACTCTCTCAGACGAACACCTTTGCCTGGGCATCTGCTCCGGCACTTGCAATGTATGGCTTGGATGGGTGGAAGGCCACGTCGAATATGCTCTCATCAAATTTCTTCCTGTGGGCAGTGATTTCTTGCACGCACGTCTTGTTGTCAAGATTCCATAATCGAATACTACAATCATGGCCTGAAAATGGAAAAAAGAGCACATTTGTATCAGGGTGGATACTCTATGACTAAGAGTCCACGTATAACTCCAGATTTTAAATGCAAAATTTTCCAAAAATTCAAGATCGTGCATTGTTACATAACATTTGTGTTAGTGATAAGACACATAAGAGGAACAAGAAAAATAATTTGTATTTTATAGCATGTTATTGATTGGTTGACATAGTAACCGTGTGTAAGATGTATATGAATGGCATTCAAGTTATGTTGTTACAATCTAAACCTACGTGTTTTGTATGTCTTGTGTGAGTTTAGATAAGGATGAAATCACATACAACACAAGCCAAACATCTATGGTGCAGTCGTACAGGATATTCTTGGTGATCCTTCGTGAGAAGTGGATGAAGACGACACGATGAGTACACGACAATCATCATTCAAGCCTAGGTTTATGCAAAAAAAAAAAAAAAAAAAAAAAAAAAAAAAAAAAAAATTGTGTCTGCTTCATCAATTTCTACGGTAGGAAACCAAGATTACACGGTTTGTGTATCGTTTACAATAATTGTACAAGGGCAAGGTTAATCAATGTGTTACGGATTGTATCTATGGCGTATCATTTACAATTATTTTACAAGAACAAAGTTTAAATTAGTGTGATACAGCTTGTATCTACGATATTGTGATATTAAGTTTTCAACAATAATGAATATGTTTGGTATGAATTTATTCTCTGAGTTCCGGTCAGATTTGGAAGAAATTGAAGATTATTTAACGAGGTTTGAACAGTCTTGTTTGGCTCACGATGTTAATGAAACCAGAAAAGTATCCATGCTGACTGCAGTTATAGGGTCTGAAACTTTCAAACTGCTGAAGAATATCCTTGCATCTGAACCAGTCGAACAGCAAACGTATTCGACCTTCAGGGATAATCTGTTTAAACATTATGGCCAGAGAATAAACAAATACAGTGGAACCCCGATTTTACGTTCATCGATTTTACATTTTCCTGCATAATACATTCAATATTCACAGTCCCAATAGAGCAAAATGCTATATAATTTTCCTCGATTCTACATTTTTCCGCATTTTAAGTTTTTTCAGCTTGTTCCGCTGAAAAACGTAAAATCGAGATTCCACTGTGGAATGTTTGAAGTTCAGGCAATGCATACACGAAAGTGGCGAGAATGCAAAACAATTTATGCAACACAATTTATGGTCCGTGTTAAGCAACAAGCACTTAAATGTAGTTTTGACTAGTACTTACAAAAAGCCATTGTAGAGCAAAAAATTGTAGGCATTCGGTCTGACGCCATTAGAAAGAAATTACTGTCTGAGCCTACATGGACTCCAGCAAAATGTCAAGATATTGGGCTTCAAATGGAATTAATTTAACGGGAAACACAAATATTCGTACATCGTGAAAAGGAGTGTAGTCCTAACATAGTTGTATTTGCTGGGACACAGAAATTTAAATCAGGTTTCCAGTCTTCACAAGCACAGAAAAAGAACTTCGATAATTCTCAGAATAGAAGTTATAAAAGCACCGAAGAATGTGATAGATGTTCCAGAAGACATGATCCTGGACATTGTCCAGCAAGAAATTCGATACGTTCATTTTGTAAGAAGAAAGGTCATTGGCATGTAAAATGCAAGTTTAGGAAAAAGAATGGTGGAGTTGCGAGTAAGACAATTACAACTGATAAAATATCTATGTCGAATATTAAACCTTTAGATGTTACTGTGGGTGAATAAAGCATACATAACGTTACAAGTTGAAGTTAGTGATTCTCATGCACCAGAAGATAGCCCTTCATCGAACACAGAAAATACACAAGTTGAAGATGAAACACTCACTTGTTCAGAAGAAAGGAGAGTTAATTTCAAGCCAAAAACTACAGATGGCACCAATGTTCTTGTATCAGCAGAACCGTACGTAGTTGATCTGTGATTTGATAAGTGAATTGTGCGATGTGAACTAGATACTGGATGTACATTTACTCTGTTTAATAACAAGTCTTTCAAAGAATTGTTTCCTCATCGGCGAACACAATTCACGTCACTAACATTACGAGGTGTAAATAACGATATGTTACAGTTGAAAGGTCAATCTTTCGTTGATTTATCATTCAATGATGTATTGTATAAATTACTGGTTATATTAAGTGAAGAAGAACTGCATTGTCCGTTGAATGGGCATTCATGGCTCCACAGTATTCAACCAGGTTGGAGAAAATTGTTAACACTGTGTCGGCAAACACAGGCTCTGAACGAAACAATAACGCATACTGGAAAGTGAAGGTTTGAGAGCAGATAATTTATTATCTGGCAAATATGCATCGTTCAAGACAATTTGAGAAAATTGGTATTGGAACACCCCAATTTGAGTTCATTACAAATGGATGCCAGGATCACGAAAGTTCTTCTGTTTTTGAGGAATTCAAGATTAGGTGAAACACGAAGTTTGCCTTCTGCACTAGTGTTGGGATTCCAGCCAAGACTCTGGTGGATGGTAACAGATATGACTGAGCAGGAAAGGCGAGTGGATTGCCCACCATTTCTTGGATCACGATGGGGCTGAGTAGAGGAAGAGACTTGACCAAACTACATATCTTCCGAATGACCCAGTTTGGGTGCAGACCCCGAAGGCAAATTCGCCAAAGCATGTACCAGGAATGGTCTTGTCTAGAGTCGTTTTCACGTTCAGAAGACACAATGGGCTCTTATGGGCAATGTTTTTCTTATGGGAAATACGAGCACGCTGTTGTGAAATTTCTGGATTTACAAATTTAGCTTAAGTAAAATTGGTACCTGCAGTGTTGCAGGAAATTTTGTAGAGAATATGATGGTGAACACAAAAAACTGGTAACTTGCTTACATAATTTTAGATAAATTAAAAACGCAAATTTTCTGTGAAAACACAATTTTTACATTGTTTTCATTCCTAACGTTGAAACATGCCGTAAAATTGATGCATTCATTATTAAAAAAAATGACACTGTTTTTTAATTGTCATAGGTGATGGTGGTACTCAGAATTTATCAATACTTTAAAGCATATTTGCATTAAAAAATATTCAAATAAAGTACGTGGAGATTTTTTATATTTGTGCAGTAGAAAATGTCGTCGCTGGCCATTTCTTGTTCTGTAATTCCAAGTAAAAACTTCCAGCGACAAAGTTGTGAAGAAAATAATTAAATTATTTTTTATAACCACCCAAAGGTTCCCAGAAATATTACTTCCATGCATTTGGAGTTCCTTTTTAACCCGAACCGTGCGCGAAGGAAGGAGACGTTGTCTGGCCATCTTGAGCTGGCTCACCTCAGCATTCCGGCTAATCACCACCAAGTTTTCGTATTGTAATTTTATTTCCATTCAGTAAAAATATGAACTTCATGCAGTTTGTTATAATAGAATTGAAATTACTTAAATTTAATAATTGACAATTATTTCCATTGCTGCTGTTGTGAGCAACATTAGTGCTGTCGCAAATACACGTTTTTGTTTACATTACTGTCGACATTAATACTGAAATGAAGATCGCCTTTCAGTTTCCAACGTAAACATAAATTCATAGACACCATATTAACCTTTGAAAGGCTTTCCAACACGTGACAAAATATGGGGCTTCAAGATAGAAATATGACATGCCTTGTTTGCGTCAATCACATCTTATCAGTTCACATGGGCCATAACTCATTTGTTTGTTTGGGTTGCAACTTGAATCTAACCCATGTGCCAGGTTCCCCTTACTTGAGTGAGAGATCTGTTTTAGTCTGTTTAGACTTTTTCCCTCTCTCGAAAAAGTGTTTTCAGTTGTGTGAGCGTTCAGTGATTTTTACTTTTTTAAGTGATTTCTGAAGTGTCATATTCGTGCATTACACTCGCGTGTGTAGTGATCGCAATGTATCATAGTAAAAAGGATAACTGTAACGTTCACAGTATAATATTAATATTAATAATTACATATAATTATCATTATATATACAAAATATGTAACACCTTCATTGTGAAGGAAGGTCATCATTTCCCGGCGACATGAGCTAGTGCTGTATTGGCAACACTGTGCGGTTTCTCCATAAGCGCCGTTGTGTCTTCTGAACACGAAAACGACTTTAGAGTTGGCAACAGCATAATATATTGTCTAGAGTTGGCAACAGCATAATATATACAGTTCAATTGTTGGATGGATCGACATGCGTGGTACACATCAGGTGGCTACGAAAACGTGAGTGTGGACCAAACCCCTCATCAACAGATGTACCTCACAAACCTCGAATTGACACCAGCAGGACAGCCCGAAGACGCAGAGGGAAGAGAGAACGAAAACCAAGCAAATACAGACACTGGGTGCACACCACTCAGAAGATCGAATAAACAAGAAAAGAGACTCCAGGAGGAGATGATAGACGCATGACAAGAGGAAGAATAATAATTTGTATTTTATAGGATGTTATTGATTGGTTGTCATAATAACCATGTGTAAAATGTATGTGAATGGCTTCCAGGCATTAAAATTACATTGTTACAATTTGAACCTACATGTTTTGTATGTCTTGTGTAAGTTTAGATAAGGATGAAATCACATACAATACAAGGCTAACAGTTAGAAAGTTTTAAAATTTCATTGTTGAGATCTGCCCTTCAAGTAGCATAACAAAGTAAGGATTGGTTTGTGTTCTGTTTTATTTTTCCACTAGAAACAACTTACAGATCTGTCAAAAAATATCCTATACTTCTAGGTCAAATAAAAGGAAAGTAACTTTGAGTTGTTATTTTAAGTCTACTTTATGCACAGGTAGGTTAATTGGGACTCGACCTACAGTTTAAAGTGGAATCCGAACCACTATGTCTCTCCACCAGGTATCGCACCCGAGTTCGAGTCCTGGTCGAGCCTGTATTTTACACTGAAAATTCTACATAGTACACTATGTCCTGCTGAATATTACTGGGCCTCTCCAAAAGCATATATTAGCTAATTCTGTAATCTTGGAATCAAGATGCCTCAGGTTAAGATCCCACTTTATACTGTAGTTCCAGTCCAGATTAACCTACCTATCTGAGCATTAAATGAACTTAAAGAAAACTTTTTGAACTTTCTACCTTCTCTGTGAACTGACTTCTTATTGAGTAGAAATGTTTTCATAATATAAGAACATTTTAACAGAGACTAGAACAGATACTAGAGAAAATTTAGAACACCAGCGATTAATTGTAATGTTAATTCTCGGGCTGAGCTGAAACAGATACTGATGTTTTGGTATTGGTTCAAATTTAATAAGTGGTAAACAAAAAAAAAAAGGGTCACAGGGTCCTCAAAATACATAATACTAATTACTTTAGCAATAGTTTTGCAGGAAGAATTTGCATTTGTGATTCAATAATTTTCTCATGTGAAAATGAATAAAGTGGCCCGATTTTATATTTTCCCGCATTATACATTCAATGTTCATGGTCCCAATAGAGCAAAATGCTGTAAAAGTTTTCCCGATTTTACATTCTTTCAACTTGGTCCCCTGAAAGAAGTAAAATCGAGGTCCACACTATTTTAAAGCAAGACTCATTGATATTGTATATTTCAAATGGAAACTATACCTAAACTATACTTTAAATTAATATACTGAAAAAAATTACTCACTTCTCTGCAAAACTGGTTTTTATGATGTTCCACTAATTTCAGTGGCCACTGCCACAAATCGAACATCATAAAAAAACAGTTTCACATGTAAGTGAGTACTTCTTTCACATTAATTTGCTACCACACTCCACGAAACATGTATACTTATTGTTTAAATTTCCAAGTACAGTAGAACGTCGTTTCTCCGCACACTCAAAAAGCAGGCACAGTACTGTAATTTAGGCACGTACTGTATGTATAAAATAAACCTGAACTGTACATGTTTTTCTTTGTTAAACAAACACATGTTCGATTATCAGCAAAAATCGTTATCCACATAACCTTCGGTCAAGCAACCAACAAAAGGTGAGGAGAGAAGTGTTGATGTTTAATGCCTATTTTGGCATTTTTAAGTGCCCATTTTTTTCATTATTAATGATGTCTAATTCCATGCTTCTTTTTTTGTGCCTGTAAATCTAATTCACAGGTCTAACAATAAAACAAAAAAAACAAAACAAAAAAAGACATACTTCCTGACAAGAGGTACAATCCATTTGGATCCACCGCTAGACTTGTAACAGCATCTAGGTGAGCTACCATTGAGTGAACTAGTTTGCCACTAGAATTGTCAAAGAAACGAATGTGTCTGTCTTCATGTGCTGTTATGGTAAGAGGTAGTGTTGGATGCGTTACTACTCTGTTTATCTGATGGCCAATTATGTTGTTGTCCACCTCCTGCAAGAGAAAATAGAAAAATCAGTTCAATCCAAAAGAATAGCGACATTTTACTTTTAATAAGAATCTACTGGTTGATTTTTTTTTAATATTTCCTTTATTTACATAACTATTAGTGCGTTAAAAAACACAAATCAAAGAAAAAGATGATCCCAATATCGCTGATGGTTTCTCAATGTCTTTACACAGTTTCCTTATTTATTGTTACGCTTTCCCCAGAAGATTCGAACCAACATGCTTCCTGTAGCTGGAGCCCAAACTATGATGCCTTCGATTGCATGGCTATGGTTCGGGGACAGCCACTATCCATACTTCTTCCGAATTTCTCAAGTAAGTGGAAACAATAACAATGGATCATTTACTTATTATTTTTTAGTCAAATGTAATAACCACATACCTCAGTCCCTTAATGAATTGCGTAACACTGAACAGGGTGTAAATATCCATTAAATTAAGAAAAATGCACAAGTTTCATGAATGCCGCACCCAATCCATTTGCCAGAGGCATATGGTATTTTTGGCTTCTAATATTTTGACTATGAATAATGGACCTGGGAATATTTTACAGCAAAAGTCTGATGGATCCATACTGCATTTGCAACTATTCCAAACAACTTATATTTAAAGAAGCTGACTTTGTGAATGTGTTGAAGCAGATAATTAAAATGAATTATCACACCAACTGTTTCACACACACGGGAAAAAAAAAAATACAGTAGCTTTTCATTGAGTAACATGAGGTTAGCTCATTGAGCCCAATCACTGCTGCATTCTGGTTTTAAGACTGGAGCCACTACTTTTGTCTTTTTCAAGTAGGGTCGTAATTATCCTCATGATGCTGGTTCACTACCGAAATTTCAGAGATCTCACTGAGGTTCATAGTACTGCTCGCACCAAAGGTTACAGTACTAACCATCTGAATACGCAGAAGTTCGTAGTTTCACAGCTTATTTGAAATTATAATAAATGTTTACCACTTTTTTTCAGTACACTGTATAATTTTACTTACTTGGGTAGTCTCCAGCCTAACGATTGGTTTCCCGGTTTCCAAATCATACATTACACAATGTGACGAATTGTATGCAGTAACCATATGATTTGGTTCATCCCGAACAAAGTCTACAGACGTTGGGCTGCCATCTGAAAGAAAGGAATTTTTGGATTAAAGGAGGTGGAAGGCAATCACCACCACAACGGCATATCAAACTTCATTGTACAGTACATAATTTTTTTCCTTTTTCTGAACGTGAAAACAACACATGTAGTAATGTAATTCTGAAGAATATTAGCATTTCTACTACAGTTTAATGGTCTGCAATGGTCCAGCTCATAGGATGTTCAATAAATGTACATTCATGTATCAATAACCTTTATTCTTAAATTCTTGTGTTTTGAACTTCAGTATGAATATTAAGAAAATGTGCACTTATGTACATTCCTCTAATCACGGTAACAATAAATTTACAATATTTCTTTCTTGTTCCTTATTCCAGATAAAGTCCACATCACATTTTCAAGATGAGATATTTAACATGTCTTTGGATGTAGATATCTATAATGAAGATATAAAGATTATCAACATTATATTACAGTGAAATCTCAGTTATACGTTTTATGGCAGACAGAAGGGAAAAAATGTATAATTGAGAAAAATGTATTACTGAAAGATAATTAAAATGATAAAATTAAGTACACAAAGAAAGAAAAGGAGTGCTACATTTACACCAAAGTTTGCTGTATTGCACTGATCTGTTCTAAATTGTATTGTAAATTCACAAAATCACGAGAAATAGACAATGAAGGTGCTGGGGGGTGCAAACAAGGTTTAAATGCTTAATCCGTTCAGTTAATTCCCTGCAAAAAGCCATGTTGAACATTACAACATTTATCTTGATCTTATGCTCACCGTAACTCTCATTTTCCCGATCTATACGTTTTGCAAGCCCTGCCAGAAGGCTGTTCCCTATGCCTAGCAACCTCTCCCTCCCCTGGTCCTTGCTTTTGCAGCAGTCTCATTCATTTACCATGCGAACTTTGAACTCCTGCCTTACGATCAGGGAACAAGCACACTATTGCCAAAACGATAGTCACTAAAGTAGAAGTAGAGATGGTTAAGTGTAAGAAAAGGCTTGTGCCTTAACTTCGCCATCCAAAAGAAGAAGTAAATAAAATAAATAAATAAATAAATAAATTCTGCTTGCTCTAGGGTTTTAATTAATACATTCCAAAAGTGTGACTCAGCTGTCTTTCTTCTCCCTCCCTCCACAAAAATGTATGTGGACAATTGAGAACATGGTTCAATCACTATTCACACTTCTTTACAGACACTTTTACATAATCTTTCCTAATAAATGGGAGATGGAGGGGGGGATGTACTTGGAAAACTTTCCTTCCTTCTTGTTGCCGGGAAAGAATTAAGAAGAATTTGCAAACCGCAGTTATCCGAAATTGGTTTGGAAATGAGTGAAAAAGTCGCTAATCTCCTCTCACAAGAGAGAATTTATCTGCAACTGCTGTGCAGGGGTAAGGAATGATTTAATGAAGCAACCTTCTTTTTATTGCAGCTATCTGCACAGGAAATATTTCTCATGTGTCCTTACAACACAATAATCCTTCCCCCTTCCTTTCTGCAACTTGGTTCGGGAATAAGTAGGCTGCTGACTAAAAAAATGAATGCTGTAGTCCAACATAAAGGATGCAATTTTTCGTTCTTGTCCTGCCTTCTGATAAACAAAACCGTACCACTTATCTTGCAGATAACACAAGATTAATCTTTTTGAACACTAGAGCCAGCAGCGTGTCCAGGATTTTCAAGGAGGGGGCTTAAATATAATTTTTTTTTGCCTCCTCGATGGAGTCGTGGTAATGTCATTGCCTTGTAATCAAGGGGTTCCGGGTTAGATACTCGGTGGAGGCACATAGTGGTTTGGATCCCACTTTAAACTGTAGGTCCAGTCCTGATTAGCCTTTGGTGCATAAAGGGGATTTAAAACCTTTAGCGGACGGAGCTTGACGTGCCTGCATTCCCATTGAACCCGGCACCTTTTCAAGCATGCACTTTTCAAACTTACTGCGAATACAAAAAAATCGTAGCTCGAGAACTAATTGTTGTAGAGAGAAGGAAATTGATTTTGTTTTCTTTCTTAAAGACAGGGCTTTTAGCGGAGGTAAAATTTATACATTGTGCCTCCCAATAATTAGGGTTAACCAAATCTGGAGGGAAGAACGACGAAAGACCAGTCTATGAGGATATGTAATGCTTGTGCCACAACTTTGGAAAAAATAAAATGAAATTATGGCGTTTAGAACTATTTAGTCATTACAGAATTTCACTTCTAGCATCAGTTCTTTGGATGATGGATGGACCAACTTTCGAGAGAAGCACGACAGAAGACCACACACTATCAGGATATGTAATGCTCATGCTGTAACTTTGGGGAGGGGGGGGGGAATGGAAATTACGGCATTCAGAAATTTTGTGTAATTAAGGAATCTCTCTTCTAGCGTCGGCCCTATGGACACTGGATGGACCAAATTTTGAGGGAAGCACAACAAAAGACCACTCTATGAGGATATATAATGCTCGTGTCGCAACTTTGAAAAGAAAGAAAAATGAAAATTACGGCATTTGGAAATTTTGCGTAATTGAGTGTCAGCCCTATGGGCACTGGATGGACCAAATTTTGACGGAAGAACGAAATCAGAATTCTCTATGAAGATATGTAATGCTCCTGCCGCAACTTTGAAAAAAAAAAAAAAAAGAAATTACAGGGTTCAGAAATTTTGCATAATTATGGAAAAATTCAAACTTTGGGCTTTTGCCATAGCTTTTTCCCTAGGCCCTTAATTGTCTGATGTTTCTTAAAATGTTGCTTTTGTTCATTCTTACATTTAGAATTTAAATTTTTCAAAAAGATGCAGTGGTTGAGCAGTTATAACCTTTTATCTTCAATTTATCCCATAGTAACAAAAGGGAAACTAAGTGTTTTTTTCAAATGGTGGTTTCAGAAAGAAAATGCTCACAGTGTTTAGTATGATCTCTGCTTTCATCAGAACCATTCACACGGTAAAAATAAGTCACAGTGGTCAATAATGCGTTTATCTGCGATTTCGTTTTGCACAAAAAAAAGTTCTGCAACTTCTCTGTCTTCAACAACCGTATTAACTTTAAATATGACGTTAATAAGACACAGCAGAACTTCCTCCCCCCCCCCACCGTTCCTCGAGGCCACAGTTAACTCCCCCTCCCTTCTTCAACTTGTTTGTAATGTATAGGACAGGCTGGGAAGTGTAGTGCCAGTGACTTGTTGGACAGCTTGAAAAATATCAGTTTCCGATCTGCATTAGGCAGATATGACTTGCCCAATGCAATGCAAAGAACAAAAGCAGGATTATTTAGCACAGGCCAATCTGGTTCAAGGGTGCATTGCGCATTCCATGCCCTTGGATGCAAGTGACATAAATATAATTCCAAGTCGAGAGTCTGGTCCCATGGTTGCAATTGATAAGAAAACCTGTTTGGGAACGGGTGGCAGATGTTATCATCATGGAAATCTTGAACTCCAAGAGCAGCATTCTTTCGAGTAAGCACAGTTAAAAAATAGAACTGAAGTATTTTCCTTGTTGGGAGTGAACTCGTTGAACATATAACTGGAAAAATCGTAAAACTAAAATATACTAGTATGCAGCCTTAGGGGAATTGGCAGACTGCCAGAAAAAATGTACTAACGAGCAAAATGTACTATTGCAAAACGTATAATTGCGATATCACTGTATACCTACACTAATGTACAAAATGTACATATTCGTGATCCATCTTTTGTGCAGTCAGCCAATAATGAATTGATACTGCTAACAATAACTGTCTTTTTAAGGAACTGAAAAGTAGGCATGGACTTTCAATTTCATCCTTAAAGGGTTAAGTTCTTTAGCTACACAGTCCTCTAAGCCAGATGTCTGAAAGAGAAAACTGAGTGTACCTTGCTCTGAAGCATATGTGGAAAGTAGAGGATTCTTATTCTGTGGTGCCCATAACCGGACCGTCCCATCTGCGGAGCAGGACAGGATCTGAAGGTGTTGACTGTGGATGCTGAGACCCCACACTGCATCCGTGTGACCTTCCAGTGTGCCTGCTAGAACTCCTGGGTCTGAAACAAAGAGTTTGATCACATGTTTATTCATCACACACCAAAAAAAGTAAACAATGGTAAACATAACAGTAGATGATGTCCAGAACCAAAACTGCCAATACTGATCTCCTAATCCTAAGTCATTCCAAGTGGGGGACACACACACACTAAAACTAAACTCCATGGTGCAAGAGTACCTTGAGTGCCTAGGCCTGCCAGATAGGTTTTTCAGTGAGTGACACTGTGTTCAGCATGTCGAGTCTCTTCGTTGCTACTCTTTGACTTTTGAGACAGGAGTCAACTGCAATGTTGCTTTGAAGTAGCTACTCAATTGTCTTCACGATGCTGTGTCAGCACTGAAATTTTTGAGCTTCCACTAGGGATCAAACCCAGGGCCACTCGCATCAAACACAAAAGTGCTAACCATATGGCTACACTGGGAGCTCTTACTAACATGCTACTTGTGGAAATTTACTGAAAACTCAACAACTTTTTGTAGATAATATGTCTATGCCTTTTGTCCAGCAGCAGTGTATTTCTCACTTTTTTCTTGCTCTGAATTTATTAACTAATATTTGTATAGTTATTATAAATTGTTTATTAACACACCTTCTTACATACCTTGATGTACAAACTCTCAAAGTTTAGGAAAATGGACATGCAACTCAAATGTGTGCACTTTGAATTGCTCTACTGAATAGTGCCAGGCTTGTTCCCGTATTACACATTGACTTGCATGCACAAGTACGTGTATTCATTATTGGTGAATAAACTCTGAGAGTTTCTGTATCTTGTAAAATGAAAATCATAACAATACCTTCCTTGGTTTTTAAACGGTGAGCATTTATATATCTATCCCTCTGAGCGGAACATGCTGAATATATATTGGTGAAGTTCCCTCATCTAAAAACTATGCCAAGCTAAACAGAGAAGTTGCTTATAGTATTAAGTATTCTGACCACAATAAATATATGACAAACACATGCAGGGTTGTTCTTTTTAATATATAAAGGAACTTATTTCTTGAACAGTCCGATATGTTTGTACTCTTTCTAGGGATATATACCAAGAAAAAGTATGAATGTGATAATACTATGGCAGACACCACACCAAGTGTAAGAACTCACCAAATGAATCATACGGGTCAATGTTGGCACTGGGCAGGTTCCAACAGTGTATGGCTCCATCCATGCCTCCACTGTAGCACTGCTCTCCACTCGAGCTCATTGCTAGGCAGAAGACAGGCCCCGAATGTGATCGAAATGTGTACAATGGTTCCACGTCCAACGAGGCTGACCTGGAACAAAGAACACCATTATGCAATAACTTCTGGCTACAAGCTGCAACAACTTCCTTTTTCTTTATTTTCCTTCTATTACCTAACACACATAAAACTTTCACAGAAAAGCAAGAGTTAAGTGTCAGCTAATGTTTGCTTCACATCCTCATTATGCATTGCCAACTGACAAAATATTGCATTCTGGTTTTATCAATGTTCTTCTTAAAAGTTCACATAGCCGCTGTTAGATATTAACGAATAATACTCTTAATGTTGTATTTATGCCTGTGGCGACATCTCATCCTGGCTCCTCAAAACTTTTTAAGCTTACATACTCCTGATTTCCACCTTTCTGCTTGCTTCTCCCTTTCCTCTCTATCCTGTGGCCTACTTTCTTTATTATCTTACCATCCACCCCCCCCACTCTTACTTCAACTAACTTCCACCTTTTCTCTTATTTGGTCTTGAAAAATAAAATCCTGAAAAAGTTCTGGAGTAGCATGATGGAAATTTCATCATAATAAAAAGTACTTTAATACTAACATTTACTATACTATTTTGTAATGTCACAGTTTTCTGCATGTACTTTTTGTATTTTTTAACTAGAACATTTTAACTACTTTTTGTATCATGTGATTCTGCAGGATATTTAGTACATACAAGGAATAGAAAACAGCACAGGCCTGGAAGAAAAATCAAGAATTCTATCACCCAACATACATACGTGTAGAATGATATCACATTAAACATACTCACAAAATTTTTGACAGAGTAAACAAGAAGATAAAGCTCAGTCTACAATTCTGTTATTTTTCCATTGAAGTATAATAAAAATATTTGTGGAGTTGCACACTTGGCTTATTTAAACATTTAACTCCTGAATATTTAGCATAAAACCAAATTTATAAATACTGACAAAGTGTACAGATAAATCATTCAAATAGCCAGATTATAAGGATAATAGTACCTAACCCTTAAACATCTGGGCTTCTTTCATGAAATTAGCCTCAACTTCAGGCCTTTCCTAGTGCAAAAATTGAAATTATGCACTGCTCATAATTAAGATTTGGTTTCTTTATTGAGTTTGAGTTAGTTTGAGTTCTTGCACACGAGGCTAATCGGGATTGGACCTGCAGTTGAAAGTGGGTTCTGAAACACTGTGTGCCTCCACTGGGTATCATAACCAGGACCATTTGATTACAATTCAACAACGTTACCACTACCATATCAGGGAGACCCCAAGTATCTGGATTGATTGATTTGGTTAACCTGTTTTACTTCACTTTTCTGCCACTTTTGGCTAATTGTGAGGATGAGGAAGAGAGATGATATGGTGAAATTGATGAAGGAACACTCACAAATAACACCCACATGCAAGCTGGAATATGAATCTGGGACCTCTGGCACTGCAGTACACTCTGTTAACATTCTTGTTACGAAGGCCAGCTAAAATACAACATCTTAAAAACTAAGAATAAAAGTTACAAATTATACCTTGTTTGTTTTGTTCATTACAGATCAGGTTCGCAAGTGTTAATAAATACCCCCAATTACATCATATATCCATGACAACAATCAAATTCCTGTCACACTTGAACACACATGTATCAATACAAACATAAATCCCAGAACATTATCTGAGAGACAGCATGCTCCTAAAGTTACCTTCAAGATCATGCTGGGATACTGTAAATTATTCCAGGAAGTGTTTAAAGGTTAACCAAAACATTTTTAATTCTAGAATAAATTATGCAGTCCTGGAAAAAAAAAATCACAGGAAGGATAGAGTAAGTGATGTATTTTCAACTGTGTACCCAACAGATCAAAGTTACTGTGAATTATAAATTCTCCAGACAACCGAGTGTTCCATTTTGATAAAAAAAAAAGGGCTAATTATCCTGACAAAAAAGCAAAACTTACTTTTTTGCAGGCACAGTTTTCTGCAAATTCCACAGCTTCAGAGTATGGTCTTCACTGGCAGTGATGAGGACCGGTTCCACTGGATGGAATGCTAGCGCTCGCACAGCGTCAAAATGACTTCGCAATGTGTATTTGGCATTCCAAGTTTTCCTAAATGCTTCCTTTGTAGTTGATACCTGCAAGCAAACAAACATACACAACCCCAATTATTTTGTTGGCTACCAATAAAGCAAAACATTAGAATATTTTCTCACACAACATTTTCAACACTGTCCCTTTATTTTAGTCAAAGGGCTGAAAAAAATAGGTTACACTGTAATTATCAGGGGTTAAGTCTCTACATGAAAAAATCTTGGCATTCTTAAACAAAATAAACTGAAAATGCTATTAGGTTTTTGATATTTTATTAATTACTACAAAAGTGAAAAATGTTGTTTTTTTCTTTCATAGATTGGTCTGTAGTGTGCATGTTTTCAGTTTGGCATAAATTTTTTCAACATTGATGACTAGTTTTGTTGAATTTGGAGCTAAATTGGAAGGTAAGTGTCAAAGTTCAATTTCAGACACTGGTGTATGATTTGGACTGTATTTGGATATTAATAGACCCATCTCCAAAACGCAAGCATGCATGTACAGATTGTACATATACATCACAATGGGCACACACAGCAGCACGTGGTCACTGCATAACACAAAATGATATCCAAGATGGAGAAAAATCAGAAACTGGTTTGGTAGTTACGTTGTAGAACATTGGTACAGGATGCCAAAGACTGAGGTTGAAGTGGCTTTTCAAGTGGGTTCCATACCATTGTGCAATGCACCTCCACTGAGGATTGGACACTGCACCCCTTGATTACAAGGAGGCAGCATAATAATTATGTCATCACTCATCAGAGAGGTCAGACACGTGACATTCAATAAGTTATACTACCAGTATTTACGCATGTAAAATGCATGTGCATATATAATGTGCACCTTGGTTTTTGATGGGAAAAAGCAACAAACAATTATGTCTCATATATAATGTGCAGTACAATTCAGGTTCAAGAAATGGATTTCCGAGTTGTAGGTCGTAAAATTGTTACCATGCCGATTAAGACAAATTACATTCAACCTATTCAATGAGTAACCTGTTGCTATGTGGACCAGGATGAGAAAATCATCTTGTGTCTACAATGTGTCACCAACACATGTCACCCCCTCCTCCCTCCACCGTGTTTAGCATTACAAAGCTTTCACTTCCGTAACTACCTTGTTTATTCTGTAGTAGAAGAAAAAGAGATTAAAATTATGTTAAGGGTTTGCAGCGCACAAGAAATTATTTTCTATTATTTATCTCCAGACAAACACCACTGATACACATTCCATGTGATGGGAGGTGTATGGTTGAACTCTGCCAGAACGGTGTCATTTTTCTGAGTGTGTCAAAACTACTACATTATGAAGTGAAAAATCATTAGAAACATGTTTTTTTTAAAAAAAATATTATTACTAAAGAAATCCAACTTGATAATTTGTGTTTGCCCTTACTGATATATACGTGTTAAATGCAGTGACATAGTGAAAACATGCATGGTTTAATTTTGCTGTCCAAATTATTCCGTGCATAATACACACCACAGTTTTGAGGGGCAAAACTTTGGAAAAAAATGTGCACACATGCGGAGCTTCTCCTCAAAGTTCTGCATTGCCCTTGCCAACATTACGTCTGGCACAGCGGCATTTTCTGCGCATGCTTGGGAAAAGAGAGGTCAATGACCAGCCCATACTGCCTATGAGTATTGCAGAGTGTAGTAATCATGGCACAATTGAACGTGGAGCATCGGGTTTCTCCCATAGAGCAGTTCGTTAGAAACAACGATTCGGTGATTAGTGTTCAACGTCTTTTCCATCGACAGTTTAATGTTGCGCATATTAGGGCAGTTCCTGATCGTAACACTATACTCCGATGGGTGGAATCGTTTTGCACAAAGGGATCAGTTATGAAGAGGAAATCAACTGGACATCCCCATATGGCTCTCACTCCAGAACATGTTGAGTATGAGAAAGGCGGTGCGTGTTTCAGAGTCCTTGGCACTCCACTAGGCATCGTGCTCCAACTTTGGGCCTGTCTTGTCGCTCGCTACAGTGCATCCTACATGGTGAGTTACACTTCCATCTGTACAAAATCCGTGGAGTTACCTCAAGTCGAAAGTCTACGTTTGCAAACCTCGTGCAGTCGACGTGCTACAAGTTGGCATTCGTGAAGGAATTACAGCTGTGCCAGATGAAATGTTGGCAACGGCAATGCGGAGCTTTGAGGAGAGGCTCCGGATGTGTGTACAGAAACAAGGATGTCATCTTCCATACTTAAATAAACACTGTATACCAATCCAAACTGAATTTCTTGCCATTGGTTTTGGTGTTAATAAAACGTTTGTATCTTAAAAGTCAAGGACGTTACACTTATTCCAAAAACATGCATTCTTTCTGCACCACCTACACGATTAGAAAAGTATACACACGGCATGTAGCCAAAAATTCTGATACACGAAAATAAAACAAATGTCCAAGAATGAAATACCAAGACAGGGTGGCTACAAACAAGCAGAAATGAAATTCCCTGACTTTTCCAGGTTTTCCAGGACAAAATTTACATTTTTCCCTGACAATTACAAACTAAACTAAATCGATATTTTTGCAAATGGAAATAATAAACTCATACAGATCCACGTATGGTTTTGTTAAGTACCAATATTATCTTCTATTAAATTTACTTAATTTCTCTACTCTCTATGATTTGAATTCAAATTGCAAAATAGTGAATTTGCAAAATTATTACAATTCACAAGCTAAGGAAGGATTATGGAATTTTGTCATACGCAGTAAGTTTAAAATAAAATACTTGATTATTTGAAAGTTAAGACTAAATGAAATAAGAGTGATTGATTAATATGTTGATATTTCCACTGAGGTTTGGAACCCTCTGCTTGCAAAAACTATGAGTGCAGACTCATTTTTCAATGCATAAAGCTACTTCTCTCTTCTCTGTAAAGCAAACAACTTAACTCTTGCATATAAGTGAAACAACTGAATCGAACAAAATAAAGTGTCATATTTCCTTACATTATCAATGGGATTTCTGCTTCAGTACAGTATATCCAAGTGAAGTGCTGTGAAACTGACAACATGCGGTTATACCATTAATGCTGACAAAAAGGGTATGTAAGTATTAGAAATTTAACGCAAGGAATTTATAGAATTGCATTGTATAGGTACCTCATTTAGCTAACCAACACATTAAAACAGGAACACTCTAATAATAAAAGCTTCTGAAAGTTCATATACGAGGGGCATCCTGAAAAAAGCTCCAATGGTGCCTATACGCAGCACTAGTGGTCGGAGAGCAACACACACACACATGCAGGAAGGAAGAAGTGGCATGTAGCTGTAATCTGGTACAGTTGCAATGCAGCCGGTTTAGGACATTTCTAGGTTAAAGATTGCAGCTCTCATAAAGTCTCCCACCTACTGCGATGTAGCCTACATTGCACACTCAGAATTTGGCTCAGAGCCACCAGCAATCGTGTGAGTTGTGCAGACCGGACGTCGTGAGTGATAGTATGGTCAGACGATGGTGCAGACAATTCACGGAAGGCCAATCGAATGTGCACAACCCCATACAGCTGAGTACACCCGGGCCCTTTGCATCACTTTAGGTGAGCGATCTTAGACCACTCCCTGTACAGCCCTGGCCTTGAATATACCGACTTTCATCTCTTTGTTTAACTGAAGAGGTTTCTGGCAGGGCAAGGATTTGACAGCTATATTGCGGTAGAGATCCTTCCAGTTTTTGCTGTCAGACACATAAACCATGGGCATACAAAATCTAGTGCCATGCTACGACACATGCCAGAACAACGGTGGTGATTATGCCAAAAATTAGGTTAGGACTCACTGTTACTAATGCAATAAATTACAACTGATATTCTTGCTTTATTTATGCCGAATCGGTAGGGACCTTGATATATATTTTTTTTTTCTTTCAAATTGGTGTATTTTCTTATTTTTTATTTTTTACTATATGGTGTTATTTTTCCCAAAATTCACATTTTCATTTTAGCGCATTTTCTGGCAAATATCTGAAATTATACCTACATCGTGTTTTTAAACTACTGTTTCAAATTGAAAGTCACATGGCTTACGCCTCTTCGCGAGAGTTTCATATCTTGAAAGTTATTTTGGGAAAGTAATTTTCCATACTCCTTCATTAATTTTAAGGTAAGGATTTTAGATAATGGAATTTTGGTGTGGAGTTAGGGCCTCACACTTTCTTCATCACGGCTGAAGGTGGGGGTGATGTGATCAGCACCACACACCTGGCTACCTTTATCCCTCAAAGTTTCTTCAAGGTACCAGCTTCATTTGATGCTGGGTGGGTGCCGGAGCAGTTTGAATAGGTGGAAAACATCCTGGTTCTCCCCTGCAGGGGATCGACCCCGGGTCTATCGCATAGTAGTCAGATGCCCTAACGACTGAGCTCCATTATTACTCGCTCGACAAACGCCGATGGTGTGCACTTAGCTTGGTAATTCAAAACATATCTGGTGCGACAAATACGAAGATGTGGCTCTCGTGTGACGGTAGATACGCACTCGATCTCCTGTTAGAACCCTGCCACTTTGCTCTGTGATGCAAATGGTTTTGATAGAAGTTGAAAAAATCGTGGGAAATAAATGATTTAATGTGGCTGTCGGAATTATTTCACGTACGTATAACTCTATAGTTTACTCTTGAGTAAAATGTTGGAAAACTTGCCATGTTCTATGTACACAAACATGGCCTAGAAAAGACAAGGATATTGAATTTCATGGACTTTTTCGTTGTTTTAGGACATTTCTTTAAAAAAAATTGCTAAAAATGCCAAATTCTCATTATTTCGATATTTCGAATGGGCGAAAAATGTGTCCAGACATCACTGCACATTCCTAAACATAATTTCGCAGCAATTACCATTTTTCACGGTTTTGGCATTTGCGAAAAATTGGAAATTACTTTCTAGCCACCCCTCGTATAAATCAGTAGATGGAAAGCAGGGCTGGCAGAGAAAAGTCAATTCTTGAAGGAAGTGATTTGCTGTTATGATTGAATGATTCAAGTAAATATGATATTAAAATATTTACGTATTTATTATTAGTATTTTATTTCATAATATTGGACATTAACTTCACTCAGTGAGAGATTTAAGACCATCTCTCACGAGATTAAACAGACAGGCCAGAGAGTGGTGTTAATTTCATTGCATTACTAGTGTTGCAGTAAATTTGAGGTTGGGAGCATGCACTTGCCAATTTTTATAACGTTCACCAATGCAGATTTATGTTTCACTTTTTCGTGATAGTATTCAATATATATCCCGTTTGGTTGGATTCTTCTTGATATCTAAGAATATTGCAATGTCACTGTAAACGTATATTAACTTGTGCGAAACCAGTAATACGTCAGGATGATAAAAGAAAGCCTTCGTAAACACTGCTACATTCAATAAGGTGAAGTGAGCCAGAAGAGTAATAGAATTCCAGCAGCATATTTGCAGTCTAAAGCTCTTCTTTTTTATGCATGCGATTTTTGTTCAATGTTGCAGTCCACGTAATTTCTGTCGCATGTTGTAGTGAGATACTTTGTCGGGTGGCGATATTCGACAAAAAATCGTATGTATCAATGGAACATATTTGTTTCCTTCATTACCCAACAAAATGCCTTCCTACAACGTCCGACAACTATCGGACAGCGCCACCTGCTCTTATCACCTCCATCTGTTGACAAGTCCCCTTAATACTCCCATACGGACAAGAAAAAATGATAATTCAATGCATTTTCCACGTAATATTTTAGAGGCTTAACCTTTACTCCTCCGATGATACCAACCATATTGTATCATCAGAGTAAGGTCGTACTGGCCCGATGATACCATATGGTATCATGGCGCTGATTACGAAATTAATATGCTTTTTGGACCTTCATACTCTTATGTTTGGGTGGAAACTCTGACACAGGTCTGGAGCAAGCCTGGGAGTTTCACATTTTGGCTCATTATTCAACTTGTATGGCACCCAGGCACATGAAACATGTTTCAATCTCTTCGGAAACATCCATTCTTTGAAGAGAATACTAAGATTTGCGCCTTCTCCCCAAAATAGCAGGACAAGAGGAGGTAAACTCCAAATTTTTATGTTGTTTTCTTTCATTGAAATTCGGTGGTCACGACCCCAAACCCCCCTTCCTCGGTTCGGTGTTCTGAATTGAACACGGTTGCATGCTATGATGTTTTAGCTGCAAACCAAAACTTATCCGAAGTAGATTGCTCCCATAGTACCAGAGTTATAACAATTTTCCTCCAAAAATGCAAATTACCTATTTTTCGTAAAAAAAAAAAATATTTTGGCTTATTATTCAACTTGCATGGCACCCAAGAACATAAAACATGTTTCATTCTCTTGAGAAATGTCTATTCTTTGAAAATAATACTAAAGATCGTGCCTTCTCCCCAAAATAGCGGGAGAAGATTGGGCAAACTCCAGATTTTTGTTTTTTTTTATTGAAATTTGGGGGACGTGCCCCCAAACCCCCCTTCCTTCATCCGGTGTTCTAAATTGTACACCGTTGCATGCGCTGATGTTTTAGCTGCAAAACAAAAGTTATCCGAAGTAGATTGCTCCCATAGTGCCCGAGTTATAACAATTTTCGTCAAAAGTGTGTTCGAAGTCAATGAAGACTAAATTCCCTGACATTTCCCTGACTTTTGACACCTCAAATTCCCTGACTTTTCCCGGTTTTCCAGGTCTGTCGCCACCCTGCAAGAGTAGCATTATTAAATCAGTAATGTGGACACTTGGGAGAGAATTTGGATTTCTCCTGATTCTACAAACATTTCCTTTACATGTTTCTTGAAATTTCCTTGCTCAAGCAACCTGCATTAAAAAAAAAGTCCAAACTAATGAACACGGAGTGATACACAAAGGTTCTATGTTGACTCCTTGGTCAGACAAGAAGCTGGAGCGTTCTGAAAGGGGGCAAATGTAAAAACTGAGGACTTACATCATAAGCAGTCTCTTCCTCATTGTTCACTGTGAGTTGAGCCAGTTCCCCAAGACCCAGGGTTGAGTCGAGGCCTTCTTCCTCTCCCAGGCCTCCAAGCTGCTGCCGTGCACCTGACGGAAATGGTAACCCCGTTCCCCCTGTGAGTCCTGGAATACAAGATTGTTTATTTGGTGATAAAGCCAATTTTAAATATGTACACAATTAGAAAAATAGAGACATAGGGAACATTTGCAACTGTTTGTGTTATAAACTTTGATTTGTTTATATATAAATATGACAATCCTGCTACGGTATACTTTAATATATTCTAGACATTTTGATGGTTCAGACATGCATCTTTTTCAAAATCTACATTGGCCGTGACATTGAAAAACCATTGAAATATATCAAAGAAGGAAAGTTGTGCAAAAATTCAACAGCGCAGTTTTATTATTATTATTATTATATTTTTTTTTTTTTTTTTTTTTGCAAAACACACCTTACTTAAAATATATTCCTCATACTATATTTCTTGTATGTATCCTCATAATTGAAAAGCCTGCACCTTTATATTCAAATACATTTATTTTACAAGAAACAGTTTACAAACCTACAATACTTCTATTGTACTGAAATTGAAGTATGTCATACCTCCATGAGAATATGAATAAATAAATAAAAATAATAATAAACAAAAAGATGAAATATCAGGTGTTGTTATGAAGAAGTAATGATAAATTCGGTTTGCAACCACAGCTGGCATCTAAATGCTAAGTCTTTGGTTAAACAACAAGGGTCTTTCAAGGTTGACCGGGATTTTCGTACGTAAAAAATCGAAGAATAGCAGGATCACGATGAAACGTGCGGGTGACGTAATGTATTCCTTCGCGAGTAACTAACACCCGGCATGACGTATTTTGCGTATGCGCAGCAGTTGCGGCGAACATGGTGGCAAGCAGTGTGTCTGTGGCTGTGGAGCAGCGGTGTGTAATCAAATTTCTCGTGAAGGAGAAAGTGAAACCAGCTGAGATTTTCAGACGATTGCAAGCACAGTATGGTGAACAAACGATGTCGCGGACAAGAGTGTACGAATGGTGTGAGCAGTTTCGCGAAGGACGGGAGCTGGTGACAAATGAAGCGCATGGTCACATTCGCCCGACTGCAGTCACACCAGTGAATATCGCACGTGTTGAGCAAATGATTCTTGAGAACTGGCGAGTAACAGTGCGGGATATTGCTGCCGAGGTGAATATCAGTGTCGGGAGTGTTGAGACAATCATTCACGACCACTTATGTTTCCACAAAATCTGTGCAAGGTGGGTTCCCGCCAGCTGACATTCGATCAGAAGTGGACACGTAGGACGGTCTGTGAACAGCTTCTGAATCGGTTTCGAGCAGGTGATGAATTGTTGCAATCCATCATCACGTGTGATGAAACATGGTTGCACAATTCAACCCCAGACACCAAAAGACACAGCATGGAGTGGCGGCATAAAGGTTCCCCACCCCCCAAGAAAAGCAAAACGCAGCCGTCCGCTGAAAAGATCATGGCAAGTGTCTTCTGGGACATGAAGGGCGTTATCCATGTGGATTTTCTGGACAAAGGGAGCACGATTAATGCCCAGTATTACTCCACATTGTTGAGTGGTGCTGTACAAAAGTCCATTCACAAGAAAAGACCTGGGATGTTGTCTGGAAATGTCATTCTTCTCCATGACAATGCTCGCCCTCACACGGCCAATGTGACAACAACAACTCTGGCCGACATGCGCTGGGAAGTTCTGCCTCATCCCCCCTACAGTCTGGATTTAGCCCCCAGTGATTATCATTTGTTTGCACCCCTTAAAGACCATCTGGGAGGGAAGAAATTCACGACAGACGAAGCACTGCGGAGCGATGTCCTCCAGTGGCTACGACAACAACCAAGTTCTTTCTACGCCAAAGGAATTCAGGAGCTGCCAGAACGATGGCAACGGTGCCTCGGCACGCACGGAGAATACTTTGAAAAACTGACATAGTTTGGTGTTTCTTCTGCTACCTATTTCCTCTGCAGAAATAAAAGTCCCGGTCAACCTTGAACGACCCTTGTATTCTATTCACAGTAAAATCGATGGAAAACTTACTCCATTCAGAAGGATCACCCTGCCGCCTCTCATCTGCGGCTGCATCCTCTGATTCTGTCAGAAGGTTTAGTTCATTTAGAACTTCCTCTGCTTCAGCATCAACATCATCTGCAACGCCTTCATGGAGCAAAAGGCCCTGAAATACATCATCAACTAATGTTACACTGTTGCAAGGAAATAAGGTTCATATTCTGTAATTAGTGAAAACAAGAAGCAAAAAGATTTACAGTATTTCAAATCCCTTACAGGGATGTACCATCCATGTATTCTTGAGCCTTCTCAAGTCAAAACAAGTCCTTCAGATGAGCTGTGACTGGAATCTTGAACTACGAATGGCCAGATCTGAATCCTGAATCATCCAGGTCCTGGGTAATGATTTATCAAGGTAGCCAAATGTTTGGTTACATTTATCATAATTTCTTCAGTTAATTGCAATAATGAGGATGAATGATGAAATTAAACAGGGTTTGAACCTGGGATCTCTGGATTTGTGACATGTGAAGCTGAAAACTACACCATGGTGGTTGGCAATTCTTGGTTCCAGGAGCAATTTTAATTTGCATTTGGTTTCCTGGCTCTCAGTCCCAGATCCAAATACTTTCAGAACCAGGTAACCTGGACTTCTTCTGCTGTGGAATACGTTCTGAAATGAATTTTGTGGAATAACCTGCATATCCCACTGTGAATTTTCATAATCACTTCCATTATCTGGAAACATCAGAGTGGATTACATCATTCTCAGAAACAGAAAGAAGTAGTCAGCAGGTGCCAAATTGGGGAGAGAGGCTTGGATAGAAACAGTTGTGTTATACTTTACAATTGAATGCTTGCAGACTGGAAATGAAAACCATGTACAGTGATATAACAAATAAGACATTACTTCTAAAGAATTTCAGTTTGCAGTGCTAGTAGCAAAATAGGGAGTATTGATACACGGACAAACTATTTTGAAAGCCTGACTTCTGTTTAGACTTTGTACTCCTAGATATAGATTTGTATGTCTCTTGGTAACATTAACAAAACAAATTTCAAATTAGAAAAACAGAATATATGACAGACGAATGAAAGTGACCTTGAATCTGAATGAAAACTTAGGAAGCTTTCAGACTGAAGTGATGAGCAACAAGATGTGACAGGTGTCATGTGGGAGCCACTCATCATGTCACCTGTTTGTTTTGCAGATCGGAGGGGTCTTTATCACTTCAGTGTGAAATTCTCATGTCACACATCACTTGTTACTTTCGACTGCAGCTCCCTGAAAGCAACCTCATTTAATTATTTATTGAGATAATTTCAGATACAGCACAAATGGCCATTTTATGCTGATATTGTCGAGAAAACAAATTAAAAATAACACAAAAATATGAACAAAAGTAAGTCAAGATGGCACTATTATACATTATATTACAGTGGAACCTCAATTTTACATTTCTCAGAGGACCAAGTTGAAAAAACTTAAAATGCGGGGAAAATGTAAAATTGGGGGAAATTTTATAACATTTTGCTATGTTGGGACCATCAAGATTGAATGTACAATGCAGGAAAATGTAAAATCAGGGTTCCACTGTATTTACAAACATTTCTTCCTAATGGAAGACCGAAAGGCGTACCCTGTATTGAATATGTCAACACTTGATGGGAGGTAAGATATTTTTTTGAATTTCCAGTCTAGGTTCTTTTGTGTAAATTAGGTTTGTGTTATGTGTTGTATGCATAGGCACTCTAAAGTAGAATTCTGAAGGAGTGTGTTGCAGCAGATTTTGCCACTGACAATTTTATATAGATAATTGAAGTCATTCTGCAATGAAGCTGATAAGGAATCTGTAAGTGTGAATGGGACAGGAGATGTGGTGTTTAAAAATTGCATAATGAGGGAACCCTGTAGCAAACGATGGCTAGGAAAAAGTGGAAGGCTGAATGGATTCTAGAGAGCTGCATGGGGCATGCCATGGACCAGACTGGAGAGCAGTATTCTATGATTGGGGAAATGAATGACTTGAGGGTGAGGGCTGAGATGCCACTAATTTCTGTGAAACGATACAGTATATCCAAGAGAGAGAGACAGCCTTTTTTGTGGTGCTTGTAATATGTTCCTCAAATGTGAGCTTTTCATCGAAAACAATGCCAAGGTCTTTGTGAGAGGATACTGCTTTAATGTTATTAACACAGACTGAGTAAAATGACTTGAACAGGTTCTTTTTGAGAGAGATAGTGAGAGTGGTACACTATTCAGGATGTAATGTGAGGTCCCATTTCAGACACCAGGAAGTAAATGCTCTTATGTCATGCTGGAGAAGATGAGTATCGTTGGAAGTGGAGATTTCTCTGAAAATTTTAGTCGTCTGCAAAAATAATGTAATTACTAGAGGAAGCTGTGAGATGGTCAGCAAAGGTTGTCGACGAATAATATGAATAAGAGAGGTACTAGAACATTACCCTGTGGAACTCCAGAGGACAGGAAGAAAGTTAGGTACAGTACCTGGAAAAATGACACATTGTTGTTGATAGCTAAGGTAATCAATCTATAAGTAGGATTAGAATGTTGAATCTAATGCATAATTTGTGAATCAGGTGACTGACAGTATCAAAAGCTTTGGCCAGAGCAAAGTATATTACATCTAATTGTGAATTGTTTGAAATATATTTCATAGCATGTGAGAGAAAAAACAGACGTTTGTAAGACAGGAGCTACCAGAAAGTAAACCATGTTGATTTGGTCTTAAGTATGGAGAAACAAATTTATATAGTCTGTCTTTGATGAATTTTTCACAGATAATGGACAGATGCGATAGTAAGGAGATTCTGCAAGAAGAAACATGGTTCTTGTAACTACTTTTGTGAATCGGTGTGATGTCGCTTGTTTCCAAGTGTGAGGAAAGACACCTTCTGAGAAACATCTGTCCAGGAAAATGCAGAAGGGATAACACAGAGATTCCACCTTTTTCCTGAGGAACACGATGTTAAATAGTCCAGTCCTAGAGCATGGCGAGCTGGGAGAGATGACAACAGATTTTTCACCTCACAGGGTATAGTGGCAAGCGTCGTTAGAGAGGACGGCAGGCAGAAGTTACCATGGAAATTTATTCTTGTTAGCAATAACTACTCACATATACATTTAAAAAAAAAAAAGAAAAAAAAGAAGAAAGAAACCACAACCAAATGTCATGTCTGTTTTCCCTGGGAGCAATGCACAAAACTACTGATGTCAGCTATGAGCACTTCCATGTTGCAGATGCCTGGGAGCAGATGGTACAAGCTTCACTTTGTTAGCTTCTATCACTTTACTTTTACTCTTCCTTCATTTCTTTATTGACAATGAGGATGAAAAGCCCACAAAAGAGAAATTTTAGTAGTTATTTTGCGCTGGACTTTAACAAGTAAGAGCATAAAGGATAATTACGTTCTGATCAAAACTCAAATAACAAAATTGACGAGTTCCACTGCAACAGTGAAAAGTTTGTATTCACATCCTGGCCCTGAAAGGTGTGTTGTGACACAAAGCATAGTATTAGTTTATCTTTCATGGTAAGAATGCTCATGCTGTTACTTTTCTTGTTCAATACTAGAGCTTTTCAGTTCCCAAACATAAATGAATGTGGTAATGGACAATTTGGTTCCATATTACTTCATAGGAGACTTAAGCTGACACTTGTACAGCTTGTGTGATTGATTTATTTATTTTTTTACTTAATTTTTCTGTCACTTTTCGCTAATCACCAAGATGAAGATGATTGAAGAAGGGTCAATCACAAAGAACACCCATGCTCAGGCCAGAATTCGAACCTGGGAACTTTGCCATCAAAGTGCACTGTGCTAACCACTCTGCCATGGAGGCAGGCTCACAGCTTTTGTAAATAGGACTGAGCCGATGCATTAGTATCAGTCCAAAATTTTCACTAAAAATCCTAAAAAAGATTCCTTTCCAAAGTTTAGCAATCTCGATAGGTTTGCAAATGACACAGGATATTTTTGCAGAGTTTAAATTTGGAATCAATAACTGGATCAGCTCAGCCCAATTTCAGACATTTCACTTGATGCATAAAAAAGCAGCATTCTCCTAGGATTTCAAGAGATGTAATATAATAAACTATGCAGTAATTTAAAATATATTCTCTGACAAAACCTTACAGCAAAATACATGCATACGATTAATGCCTATAAATATCAAAATAAACTTACCTTTCCTTTCCTCTTAGCTTGCTTTACATCATCTTGATCCTCGTCGGGAGCATCATCAAGATCATCACTCATAATATCATCGTCATCATCCATATCAACATCTGTCTGAGTTAAAAATTCAAAGTTGGCCATCACAGCTGCTTCAGTATCAAGAAGCATTGCTTCCGTGAGTGAGGAAGGATGGGCCTTCAAGGAAACGAAAAAGTATCACTTGTTAAATTGTTAATTAACGTGGCATTTATTATTATATTTATAATATGGATATTTTTCTGGACAAAACCTGTTCACCACATTTATCATCTCTGGTGTTAGAAATTAAACAGAACATATGCAAGTGGAACCACAATTTTAAGTTCTGGAATTTTACTTTTTCCACATTGTACATTGAATTTTAATGGCCCCAACATAGCAAAATGTTGTAACATTTTCCTTGATTTTACATTTTAACAGATTAGTCAGTACCCTATTGGTATTGGTCAATACAGGTACGTTGGTGTATTAATTTATTGGTAAAATTACTGATAAACATGGCTGTGCTGATTATCGGTATTAGAAAGTATCAATAGGAATTTCATCACCAATATTGTCTGATAATTCAAGTTCAAGTGCCATGCAAAGTCTACAAAAATAATGTGCGACACATTTGTGGAGTCTAGGAGCAGCTTAGATTGAACCACTTTTCTTTTTCTTCTTAATGGAAAGGCCTCCCCGATGGCGCAGTGGTAGCGTTGTTACCTTGTAATCAAGGGGTCCCGGGTTTGATACCTGGTGGAGGCACATAGTGGTTTCGATCCCACTTTAAACTGTAGGTCCGGTCTCAATTAGCATTACTGTGCATAAAGTGGACTTAAAACACCAAATCAACCGATCTTCTTCATGAATTCAACTTATGACACATTTGGATTGTAACAATCCCATGGCAACATAATGGGATCATTAAAACCCAGAATTGTCCATGATTGTACAATGTTCTCACTATGAGTTTTCAAATGTAGGGACAAACAATTTCTTATCATATTTTGTCATCAGATATTTACAAAAAAAAAATATTTGTAACAATAACAATATTTGTATCAAAAAATACAATAAAAAAATGAACACCGTGAGCTCACCTTTTTAGCTGGTGTTCTCCTCCCTTGGTTCTCGCATACCCTCTTGTTAGAAGAGTCATTACTATTAACTGACTGCATTGGCGCATTATTCAAATTTTCCTCGTTTTCTGTATTGTTATTTAATCCCAGTAAAGAGCGAACGCGGTTCGAACGAACATCTATTATCGTATCTGTATATCCGATTTCCTGAAGGTATCTAAAAAAATAGAACCACACAATAATTATAACTTTTTATTACAAATGGAACTACTAGTCTAATTAAATAAAGCTAGGCACAACAAATCAAAATTGCGGTTTAACATTGCTTATATGTACTAACAGGTTAATCGTGATGAATCAGGCAAGGGCAAAGATAGGAAAATCATTTGTAGCCCTCCTTAAAGGTAATATCTGAGCATCTGCATGGAAGCACATTAACAGTAACATTGGTTTCATTTGGTTGTTATTTATATATGAAATTGTGATTAATTTATTTTGTATCACATATACTCTTTCTATGCTCCACTTTAAACTAAGCGAACACTGGCTGAACTGTTGCTGGAGACCGAAGGTACGTAAGCTTCCCAGAAAATGAGGAAGGGCACGTTAAGTTTCAGAATGGAGAGTTGGTTAGAGAAGTTGAACAAGGAGGCTGTGGTCCATTAGATTATCAGTTAGGTCAAGGCAAAGAGTGGCATAGCCCTTCATGAGGACAACTGCTGGTAAGATAAGAAAAGGTCTGCTTTGCAGAGGGGAGACCAGAAATGGCTTGATCGCTTGGGAGTTCATTCTAAAATACTTTATTTTTTTGTGTGTCGTGTTTTCCTTTGTTCCTGCTCTGTGCAGTTAAGATAATTCAACATTGTAGTTAATAATATGGGTTAATATGTACTGACTGTGTATTAACACACACCCCCCTAGGCATTAGAAGAGGTCTCCAAATGATACCTAGATAGTTGCCAATAGGAAAATAAAAAAAATTGAAAAATTAAGTAATGCACGACAAGACGTTGGATTTCAGTAAACATGTACGGTAGATCTGAAGTGCAAATGGTAATAGTTCTGGTAAAAGCCATACTGGTTGAGGAACAAATTTGGAGTAAATGTAGAGAGAAGATCAATTTTGTATTACTGTATCAGAAACACTGGACATTCTCCTTTAGTTTCAACCAATGTTTAAAATTTAGGTGCCAAAGCTTGAAACTTGGTTGCCAAAATAGACTCAGTAGCAGTGTCAAATTCAAAACTGGTAAATAAGACAAATCTCCCTGTCTGCCTGTCTCTCTCTTTCCCTCCGAGTGTGTGTGTGTGTGTGTGTCCATGCATTTGTGTGGACGACACAGCAAAGTGCAATTTAACCTTTTGAGTCCCAAAGCCATTTTCACAAGTAAGCCTCATGGTCCCGAGCCGATTTTGAGCAAAATGCAGAGTTTCAATTAAATGAGTGTAGATCGGAGACTAATTGCCCTAGAGAGATGAGTGATATACCGTTGTACGCGGAATGAACCAGAGATTCATACGATATGAAATATATGCAAATTCGGCATATATATGGAGGGGGAAAGGGGGGAAATCCCCTGAAAATACTTTTTTTTAAAAAATGGGGTTTCGCCCCCCTCCCACCCCCTCGAAAAAAGTACATGAAAGTGTCGACATGCACATGAAAATGATCGCTGACATGTAAGGAACACAAAAATATTTGCATTATAATCATATGACCAATTTAACTTGAGTTGTACATCCCAAAAGGAATGGTCGGCACACCACTGATTCAAGCTTCAAAATGCAGCGGTACCTTGAAATGACTTTAGCTCAGAGACTATTTGCCCTGGAGATATGAACTATATACCGTTGTACGCAGAATGAATCACAGATTCAGACGATATATAATTTATGCACATTCGGCCTACATATGGAGGGGTAAAGGGGGGAAATCCCCTCAAAAATACTTTTCTTTAAAAAAATGGTGTTTCCCCCACCCAAAAATGCACAAAATGCAAAATTATGCAAATTTGGCATATATATATATGGAGGGGGAAGGGAGAAAACCCCCAAAAATTATTTTAAAAAAATTGTTGAAATGTTTGAAATTTATATTTTCCCTTGAAAAGAGACGCAAAAGAGAAGTCCCTTTTCCTGCCTTTTCACGTCCATTTTCATGAAGAAAAAAAAAAGGTGCAAGAAACATTTCTGTTAAATACATGTGTTAGGAACAATATAAAACAAAATCGAAATTCTAGCCCAAAATAGAAAAGTTATAATGTAAAAACTACGACCTTGACACAGCATCTCAATTGAGATGCTTGGGACCGTGAGGGTTACTTTTAGGTATCTTGATCGAGATGCTTGGGATCCAAAAGGTTAAAAATAAACTTCCAGATTATTCTATGCCATGTTTAAGTGTTAAAACGCTCCTGCTATTCAAGAGAATCGAGTTTATTCAACATTATTTACACACACACATTTTTTTCATTCGACAATTTCCATGACTTTTCCAGATATTTTGAGGTATTTCCAAAATGCCCCAACCCTCTCCATCACCTTGTACACAGGCTTCAGAGACTATTCCAGGATTTCCAGGTATGTGTAAACCCTGTGTATAAACACCAAGACTGGAGACCTAAGAGATTGAGTTGGGCACCAACCCAAAAATTTGTTATACTTTGCAACCTCTAATTTTGAACAGTGATACTTACTGCCTTAAAAGTTGTCTGCCCTGCTTCCAGCTGACGTTGCTGATTGACGTGAAGGGTGCTTCTCCATCCACCTGGGCTTCGGGACCAGAATCTTCAAATATTGGTGGCTTCATGTCACCTTGCTGTAATTCTGTTCCATACTTTAATTTGTGGTACTTTGCTCTGTAAGAGCAAGAAAAAAGATGAAAATGTTTAAAAAATTGCACAACAAACAAATTCTATTACAGAAGTGGAAACTAGACAATAGGTCTAAATTACCATACCACACACTACATGGCATAACTTTCTACTGAACACCAAAGTAATAATTTTATGGAGATAAGACAATGGGTCCTTTAAAAAAAATGGGTAATGTAGATTTTCATTTATTTTCTTCATTTAACATTATTTTTTCCCAACTTATGCTAATCATGATAATTAAGTGAAATTGATGGAAATGATATTCACAATGAACACTTGTTCCCAAGTTGGTAAGGCAGTATCTTGCGTCACAACCTAAAATTATGTATATTGCAAACCATTTCAGGAACATCACTGGCCGAGTTATGTGGTTAAAACACAGAGTACATAAAGTTATTATTAATTTAATAATGACTCACACCTAACGATATTTGTGGTTCATGCACCGACTACTTATATTTTATTTTAATTGGTCAATTTTCTGCAGAGGCAGAATACTGCACAAATAACTGAAATACAACAGTGTCACAAATATTCTGTTTAAAAATAACCAGGGTGTCTACTATTTCGTGAAAACAAAATTCCCTGACTTTTCCAGGTTTTCCAGACCAAGAACAAAAATTTCCAGACCTTGCCATTAGGGCAATTAATGTACATGAACATGTATGTACAGTAGCAGAGATTAGGGGAGTGTGTGGGGGGAATTGCCCCCCCCCCCTACCTTTTGCCACACCAGTATGGTCTCTTAATGCTATCTCTTATCTACCAAGAAAAAAATTAACTGTCCTCGCCCCAACCCCAAAGTTTTGGCACCCAGTCAAAGGTGATATATGTAACAAAGTCAAAGCACTTACTATCAGCGACAAAAATATGGAGCCCTCGGTTTGCATGCTTGTAAAATTGTACTCCATGGGAGGAAAAAAGTCAAATATACCTCATTGGAAAGCTACAAGTGTCTGCTTTTAGACAAAAGCAAGACAAAGTGATCTTAACTCTGTCTAGTTTCTATTCAGAGAAAAATGTTTGTAAAAGTGTAGTTTTTCGTGTATTTTTTACCTAAGTCGAATTCAACTGTGTGTAACTTCGTGTAAAACCATCCTAAAAATATGATTTTTTTTGTGATTGAAGCTTGTTTATGTGGAAATATATTAGCCAAATATAATGGTGCTATCAGCTCTGGAACAGCCACAAGTAATGATTAATTATGAGTTGTAATCTCAGAAATGGCCAGTCCAATGGTTATGAAATGCATATCAAAATGATGGCCGTAGAAAAAATCAAATTTCCATATTTCATTCTTTCACACTGTAAGAATTGAAAACAACAGAGAATAATTTTTCTTGGCAACCGGTTCCTGCACAATTCAAATCGTTGCTAAGAACAAATGAGCTTTCTTGCCAAGCATCGCTGCTTGCCCTTTAAACTCTGCGTCCAAGCAGCTTTGACACGGGAAATGAGCCGAAACAATGTGTTGCGCAAAGGAAAGCATTGCAGAACTGCCGAAATTTTCTTTGTCACTTCTGTGCTTACACCTGCCAAGAATTATTGCCCGAATTCCCACATAGTCATGATAACACAAGTTCGCATATTTGTTTGTATGCACAGTATTGAGTGATGGCGGTTCTGTGAAGTGATTAAACCAAGGTGTTAATTACATGGCGGAGTGTTTGGGGGTTACATCAGCACAGTGGAAAAGGTATGTAAAGAAGAAGGGAACAACAAAAATTTACATCGACCCCATATTTTATTGGGCAAGTTTTTGCAAGATATGGTGAGAAGAAAGATACACGACTTTCAGTTTAATTATCCAGTTCAACAGAATCCATTATGAACAGCATTTTATATTTTTACCTTTCACTCATTACATTTATTGAAAATTTATTAGTTTTTAGTCCTTCTGTCTCTCTTATTAATGAACCACTGGACCCCGTGGCAGAGTGGTCAGCACATCGCATTACAACGCCAGGGGTCTTGGGTTTGAATCCTGGCTTGGGCATGGACGTTTGTGATGTCTATTCATCAATTTCATCATATCATCACTCATCCCCATCCTCGCAAATTAGCCAAAAGTGGCACAAGAAGCGAAGTAAAATAAATCAAATCAAAATAATAAAAAATCAAATCTCTTAACGAGCCCACAACTCCTTGCTTATTACAAGAGTTGCAGCTGTGAAACAGACAAAAATATAAAAGCAATGTTTCAGGTGGAATGTATAGCAACACGTTAAATGCTGAAACCACCACCACTACTCTACATGATGATTAAGTGAATTTTGCGAGATAAACACAATTTACATGCGTTTTTGCTGAAAATATATTTTAAAATATTAGTTGGCGTGAAGGCTTCAAATGCGCAATTTTTTAAATATAATTTTTATGCATTTCTATCGCTAGTACGCACCTTGCTGTTTCCCTTTCTTATGAAATCGCTGTACACAGCAGGTGCGTTATTATTGTATACATAGAAGACGATCTCTCAACAACTTCATTCAAATCGTCCTCATCGAACATCCTTGCACTCAATATATGTGTTTAAATGTGCAACATAAAATAATACTGGAAAATGATGTTCATATAAAGCAGAGTTGAGTTGTTTTCTCTCTTTAAGTCCACTTTATGCACAGGTAGGTTAATCGAGTCTGGACTTACAGTTTAAAGTGGGATCCGAACCACTATGTACCTCCACCGGGTATCGAAGGAGACGACGTTTATATGAAGTTAACAGCTAAAAGAAATGCTCTCCCCCCCACCAAAAAAAAAAAACTGCAGCACAGCAGTACTCCATTTGCAACAAGAGAAATATTTCATTCATTACTTTATGCAGTGACAATACTTTTGATTGGCTTGACGGAACGCATTTGCGTGATTCTCGCAGCGAAGTGCAGCGAAACGGAAATGCTGTGGAAGTCACTTGCAGCCCGCGGAGTCTGAGATTGGCCACACCCAGCCATACGTCATGCAGCCGTTTACCATATTAGGAGTGCGAAACAATAATTAATGTCTGGAACCATATTTGAGGTACACACACTAACCTTCTGGTTATATCAACAGTGTTTGCAATTTCATTGAATTTGTAATTATGCATTTCAAGTTTGCACGTTTCCCTAAAATGTCAATTTTTGAGGTATCTAGTAAAAATATGAATTTGATTTTTCTACAGAAGTACAGAAATAATCAAACTTCATGTACACAAAATCTCAAAATTGTATCTACATTCAATTATGAACTGAATGGTGTTAAGTTCCCGTTCGTGAAAATTGGAAGAAAAACTACTTTTCAGTGATTTTTTTATTATAGTAAGAAAACAAAGTTAAGATTAATTTTCAGATAACGCTTTTAAAAAAGTAGATACTTGAAGCTTTCCAATGGGGTATATTCAATATTTTTCCTTCCACAGAGTACAATTTTACAAGCACGTAAACTGAGGGCTCAATATTTTTGTCATGGATAGTAGATGAAAATTCACACTTAGTCACACTCAAGTTTAAACTCAAACTGTAGTAAATCAGATTAATATTTTCACCACAAAGCATACCTTATCCTCTTGTACCTGTATATTTATCGGAATTTACCACTATACTAGCAAGCTTTCATTATCACATTATGTGAAATTATTGATGGCCCCCCTTCACCCCTTACAGCCATCCAATCCACCAACACATTATAAAATAATTGTTTTACCAATTTTTTGGACTTAATTTATTTCCATAACAATTCAGTAGTCATAAGAAAAATAATATATGAAGGGTTCGGGTGTAAAACATAGTACGTGACATTTTGATCATTTCGGAGTTCATTAAGAAAAAAGTTATTATTACCTTTACCATGGATAAATTGTTTTAAGTTGTATTTACCAATTTCAGAAAGTTTCACTAAATACAATGCAAATTGCATGACATGGCAATTTCACTAAAAATTTAAGAATGGAACATTTTACTTTGTAACTCAAAGATGATCAAAATGTCACCATGTTTTACACCAGAGCCCTTCAAATATTGGTAACTTAATAACAACCACACACATAAGAAAAAAAAAATTCATGCAATGATGAATCAAAATAACAAATTGATTCGATACACCTATCAGGCTGCGGGAGGCAAGACATCAACCTAAAATGATCTACAATTATATCAGAAGTTAGTAAATGAGAAGATCTAAAGTTTTCCCAAGATCCTGCAATTAGAGTTTAATGTGGCATATCTTTACTGCCACATCCATCTATTAAAGAATAATTTCATTACATGTTAAAGTTCTTATGAACCAAGAAACTATTTTGAATATTTTTATTTATTCCATGTACTTTGTTATGTATTTTCAAATGTGGAAGGTAGTTCCACGGCTTGGGAGTTTGGCGATCTCTGCTTTAGACTAACTATACATAACAATTAGGGATGAGCCAATACTGCCGCTGCTGTATCTGTACTGACATATCAGTTGGAATTTATTCACCAATACCATACACTATTTTGTGGGATCTCCCCAAATGCAGAGCAATGTCTTCATGGAATTTAATTATCCTGGGAATTATACCAAATTTTAAGTTTTCCACCAGTATTGTAAGAAAAAGGATTTTCTAGCTAATTTCCAGCTATTTTAAAATTCCAATATAGTTTTGACTATTGCAATGCAGTTGATCGATCCTTGCTGAAAGAGAAATACTACAACAGCCTGGGTTATGAGCAGACAGGAGCATTTAAAGTCCCTCAGTTGTGCTTCATTGGGACTCATTCATCAATCATAAGATTTTACCTGAGCTTTGTATATTTTGCTTCACATTCCATGAAGTTTTCCAGTTCTCGGGTGTGTGAGAAACCTATAACTTCTCTAATTGTGAAAGTTTCAATTCTAATTGTTATATAAATAAAAGTTAAAATGACCATACAACTGTAAATTAAGAAAGACTTCAAAGTAATCAAAAGTAATCAATATCTTATATAAAAACAATTTTCAGAGTCCAAACCTACTGATAAGCCAAGGTATGGCATCAGACAGCATTTGTTATGGACAGAGATCTTTGTTTAACATGGAGATAGAAACTACAAACTCCAGATGTAAGGTATGCTTTGTCATTGAATGAATACCACCTACTACAACCAACATTCAAACTTTTAAACAATCTCTATTGTACAAGGTCTACAAAAATAAAATTTTTCCAGGAAAATAGTAAATTTCCCTGACTTTTTCAGAAAAAGTAAAATTCCTTGACTTTTCCAGGTTTTCCAGACTGGTAGACACCCTGTTAACCATTTTGATATCTAAAAATGCATGAACATAGAAAAAAACTATGGTGGTGGTGGGGACAGTCATTATGCAAACATGTCTTTTATGGCACTGGATATAGGTTAAAATCTATATACTACAGTGACTACTGGTGGAGTTAGCATAACAGATTACAAAGCCAGAGTTATCAGGTTTGCACTCTTCTCACGGGAGTTTCAAGCCTTATCCAACAATGCAGGAAATTTCGGGCAATGATAGGGTCGATGATCATTCACGATCATTTACCCTATACCAGGAAAAATATCATTAGAGGTGAAAGTGGAGTGGTGGCAGGTGAGTGGCGAGTCCAAGAACAAAACTGCTTTCGCTCAAGTTTCAGGAATTCTGAACATTTGAAATTATGGTTAGATTGTCTGAAGGAAGGACTATCTCAGAATTGTCACCCCGTTGTATTTTGTAAAGTTTGACCAAGTATTTGAAACTTGGGTTTTTGAGTTGGTGTTTTAAGCCCACTTTTTGCACCGTAAGGCTAATCGGGACTGGACCTACAGTTTAAAGCGGAATACAAACCACTATGTGCCTCCACCAGGTATCGAACCCGGGACCCATTGATTACAAGGCGACAATGCTACCACTGCACCATCGGGAAGGCTAAGTATTTGAAACTGATTTGCCGATGTTGATGTCTGAACTTGCATTATTCCAATATGCCAGATGTTTCAGGCCAGGGGAATTTGAACCTCCTTTCAATATGACCTTCCAAAATTTAATTTTAGGTGCCACATGAATCCAAAAAATTTCATCTTAGTGTAAGCACTGATTGCATGTCATGTACCAAAATTCAAATTTCAGAACTTTTCACTTACCTTTCCTGTTTTAAAGCATACTCCAACATCTTAATCCGCCTCACTAGGTCATTTTTTAAATTCTCTTGCCCTTTCCTCTCACCCTGGAGAAAAGCTATTCTGGCCTGAAAAAAGAAGAACATCAGATAATTTTTATATTGAATTACAATATTATTGCACATGTACCACACGTAAATTGTTGGTGATTTCAATATATCTGAAATTAGATGCCATTGCTGACACTCACATTAGGCACACAGGGCCACGAATTGAAATATTTCATGGAATTCAATGTACTAAAAAGTAACATGTTAGTCCCACCTAGTTTGCTGCAGTTTTTGACTCTCTCTGCATTCGCGTGTCTAGTTGGTTACATGGTGCAACACTGACTCGTCTACTTTGTTGATTTTGTGTCGAGTAAGGTATTTGGTGACTGCACCATTTGCGAGGTGTGTGGTGCATGATTACTACTCAAATGAATATTTGAAGCAGCAGACAGGCATTTGTTGAATCTTCTGAACTTGAACACCGTTATTTGTTTACTTAGTGCAACATCATTCCCTTGTACCAGACTGACACTATGATACACCTGCACTGCACCTATTATGTGAAATGGTAAGTGTTTTGTCACTTGAGAAAAAGGAGGTAAATAAATTAATTAACTTTCCTCTGAAAGCTTGTTAATGGTAAAATAGGTTCCTTTCATCATCCCTTGCAGTTAAATTTTTACAATACATACACAAAAATTCTTTGTTCTAAAGAGTACTATGTTTGGGCATTATAACAAAGCATTCCAACGGCATGGATGAGTTCTCCACATGTTGTTGATCCAGTGTTCTGCAATGAGCCTACCATCACTGACAGCAGCTGAGTGTCTTTTTCTACACTATATTCCAGGAATATCTTCTTTTAGTACAATTGATACTCATCAATTTTGTGAAATTTCGGTACCATTTGACCCTCTGTACTCCCTAGAGAAAGTGAAATATCTTGCATATGAGAATTTTGTTGTTTATGAATGTTTTCAGTTGATTTTAGCTCTTGGAAATGTGTTATTGTTTAGTAAAGTACATCTGTTACCTTAGTGTGTTACTTTACCTTGTGACAGAACAGACTATAGGCTTCGCGCAAGTGAATATAGCACCCAAAATGACTTTCCAAAACAGCAGGTATAATTTTATGTAGTTATGTTAGGATTGTTAGGTTTGGTACTGATAGTTATTTTTGGCATGTCGTTTTGCTATTTTAGTGTACATATAATGTATATATATATATATATGTATAATCATATAGTGATCTATAATATCATCTATATATTTTTATGTTATGTCACTCTTCTCACACTTTTGGCTAGAAGTGATGATGATTAGATGAAACTGATGAACAAAAAAAAAGAACACCCGTGCTCAGATCTGGGACCTTTGGTGGTGCAGTTGAGGTCAAAAACCGACCATTTAATGTGCTCAGCCTGTAATTAAAACATCTAATGTCGGATTAAAACTTATAGATACTAGAGTTTGGACTCCAATTAAATATTAACCAGTAGACCCACATAAAAATGGGTTACATCAAAATTTAGTCTATTCACTTCTGCGCTAATCTATGCTACAGAATTTTTTCGAGTTTTTTCTTTTTCATCATCCTGAGAACAAAAAAAGTGCAGTTTATTTCAGTTTTGCAAAGGGCCACTATCTCTGAAATTCTACAATTAAAAAACTGATAGTCTGACTGTGATCAAATTTTAGTACCGTTCAGGCAGAAAAGGTTTAAACACAATCGTTAATTATCAGATTTTTAAAATGTCAAAAAACGGTTCTCATCAATTTTATGAAACAACTTTTTCTTAGTATTGGGTAGTCATACAAATACAATATTGGTCTTGCTTTGAAGCTCCTTACATCTGTTTTTAAAATCCATTATCATTGTCAATTCACATAGCAAAACTGATTTTATACAGATTTTCATTCAAGGGAGTAAAGATGTACCTGCAATGTGGCAACACCAAATGCAATTAACTCGCATTGACAGCCCACAGTTTCCATGGTTCAACAGACAGTAACTATGTAATTAGGAATTTAAATGATTTTATAGCATTTTAAATAATGCTTTACCACAAACTATGTTCGGTATATGTTCAGTTTTGCTATTGAATTTGGTGAAGTTTTCACACTCAATGATCTTATTTTTTGTTGATGGATGTTAATATTTTCATTAAGTATGTGTCTGTTGTGCATCATATCAATTTGCTACATGCATAAGTGCACACACAATTTTGACATTTTTGCTACAATTTTTTTTTTTTATCTGTGCATAAGAATGAGATGGCCATCACTTTTATTAGTACTTGTTGTTCAGTTAGGCAGCTCGACTTAACAGCTCTCTCAGTAAATATATTTTGAGAGGGAGTTGCACATGAGTAGGTTACACAGTTAGGATCTGTGCCTTTGCCTAACATTCTGTAAATTTAGGGGGAAGTCTCTCTCTCACTATACAATGAATTGAATAAAAATACACTTTAGTGGTGTTTATTAGGATCTAAGAAAGGCAAAAAAGCAAACATTTGGTGTAGAATAATATACAAAATACTAATCATGTTAAACCGTAAAAAGTGCCATTATCATTAAACTGTACATAAACATGGCGGCTGGTATTTTGCAAACTATCGTTAAAAAAAATTGCCAACATTCAGCTACAAAGACCCTAAAAATTAGGGATGATGGCCAATACCAATAAAGTACCGATATAAAATTTAGTGATACCGATAACCGATATTCTACCAATGAGATATAAAATTAGAAATGGTCCTTGAAGAACCTGAAATGTTCATTGATCTCCTTAATAAATGTGTGTTTCGAGGTGAATGCAGTGCAAAAGAAGTTGAATATATAGACTTTTTACTTTTTTAGAAAGAAGGGCATGGAGATTATCCATAAAAATTCCAACAAAATGGCAGAATTTTGCACTAAATTATAAGATATTTATCAATATATTGGATCGGTAAAATAATCGGTAATTTTACCGATATGCCTATAACGGCTGATACTGATAAGAGTACCGATTAATCGGTCCCATCCCTACTAAAATATTTTAAGTTATAATTATATAATACATCCAGAATATTTTATTTTCACTGGAAGAAAAGTTCTGAAATTATTACAGTTTCATTAACACACTCAACAAACATTTCCATGGTAGGTTCCAGAAAAAGCCTTTCTATAAAGATATTTCTATGTGTATGGTGCCAAAGACCATACAGGTAATTTTAAATGTTTTTTAAATAAAAAATCGATTAAAATAAAAAATCAACAAAAATGATTTTATTAAATGAAAATCATGATTTTTTCATCCACCCTGCTTAAAAATTATACAGCTAATTACCCTTTCAAACAACTTTACTTTACAACTAGAAGAATCAAGTATTACTTCTTGCATCTTTTACTGCTTTCTTGTAAAACAAGAACCTCATTTGCTATATAATTTCTTTCATCTTGATGTTCAGTTTTATTTTCCATCTTCTGCAATGTTTCTGCATAACTAATATGTTCACATTTACTATAACTTCAAATCATATATTTATTACTTCTACAATTTGTCACTCCTACCACCTTCATTGGATCATATACTTCATCAATAGCCACAAATGATGTTTCTTTCAAATTTTCTAAACTCGCTTCTTATTGAAAACCACTTTCCGCATATCCATTGTCAGCTGATAAAATAAAATTAACTTAACAGTGACATATACATGAGAGGAATTAAGTATCAAGGACACTTGAAAACAAAAAAATAATAATAATCTTATTCATCACTTTGGATGAAAAGTTTCCAAACTTTCAATCCCTTTTCACTACAAATTTGTGTAATATCATCTTCAACTGAAGACACTTTATATCCATTCACAACCTTTATTCCTTTTCTTGAGAAAAGTTTTATTCGATCTTCCATGTACAGAGAGCATTGAATAATTTGCTTATGTAGTAAATAATTGGCTGATCTCACTAGAGGTCGACAAATCAACAAAAAAAAGTGTCATTTCTGACCTGACCATATCGGATTTTTCTGAAACTCTACTATTTGGTAGTCTTCATGAAGATATGAAATCCTGAGAAATTGTAGCTTCCTGTGTGGCGTAGTTATGGAGTTTTGGGGGCTTGAAAATACAAAAAATTGTCGATTGTTAGTCTGCACCAAAGACTTTCATGGATAATTGCTCTTACCCTAATTGGCATAGAGAGCTGGTTGTAGTCTTGTTTGAAAGAACACGAAATAAGCTTTCCAACTGTGTATCACGTCACTATATTGAGAATAAAATATTTTCAAGGTCATCCACTTTGACCTTTGGAAGATGCATATTTGTGATTTCCTTGGAACTGAAATATATTGTTAACACAAGGTTACACTATAACATAACTGAATTTGAAGTTGGGACGATTATGGGATAATTAAAGAAAAACAATTTAATTAGTATAAGTGTATTATTTCAGCAGGTCATTTCTAGAGGAAGTTTGCAACCTGCACTATTGCATTGCAGACTTGCTAATGTGCAATACTTCTGCAACTAGAAAGTGAAGAATGTGTGCAGGAGTCTTGTTTGAAACAAGTGTGGTAGAATGTTGAATAGATAGTGTGTTTAGTGTGACAGTTTTAATTTGAGCTGACTTTCTTTAAGTAAGATACCTTGATCACAGGCATCATGGCATCTTCCAGATTAGAAAGCCTTGAAGATTTTGAGATCCGTGGAAACCTTGACAGTCCATGTTTTGAAATTTATAAGTATCACCTGGAAATTAACACCAAAGCAGTAACAAACAATGGATATCCACAGACAGATCAACACTTGAAACATCAATGAAGACTGCAGAATTCATAGAAATTCTAATCGAAAAAATGCGCACCTGATCGGAAAATATGCCTTTCATGCCAACAAGCATAATTTCTCAAGCAAGAAACAGTTCTTGATAGGCACTACATTGTACTTTGTGATTTTGCAGAAAATTACTCCTGCCTGTGTGTTGCAAGATGCCTCACAACGTCACTGGAATAATGGTCAAGCAACAACAATACATACATTCACTATTTCTTCTGGAAATCCCAGTACTTCGACAGTCATAACTGAAAATTTGGTTGCCATATCAGATAGGATGATAAAGCATTAGTTCACTTACTCCAGAAAGTACTTATTACATTTTTGAAGATAAATTTTGTTCTGATAACCTGGCCAAGTTATTTTACTTTTCTGATGGAGCAGCAGCACACTACAAAAATTGCAAAAACTTCATCAATGTTGCCTACCATGAGGACGATTTTTCTATGTTGTGTGACCGATTTGCTAAAGTTAATTCCATTCCAGGAATCCAAAGGGTTCATGCAGTACTTCCTTTTACAAAAGGTGTCATACATATGAAACACTATTCTGCATGTGATGAATATATAGAACATCATTTCATAATATGTTCAAATGTCTTAGAATTTACAGATATTACTGGATATTTTACTTGTGTATATAATAACAACTGGTGTCTAGTGTGTGTTCAGAAAGTGTCTGAAGACACCGGAACTTTCCAACAATTCAAGGGTACAAGCAAGTGTTTTCTCCATTTCAACCTCACGCATTACAGCCTCCGACCACCCTTGCACATACACTTACAAATATTTTAACAATATAAAGGGTTTGTGTGATTCCAATGTAGCCAAAAATTTTAATTTAATTCAATATTTTAAATATATATACATTTTAGTATATATATATATATTTAAAATATTTAATTTAAGATGTGGAGTTTACATTTGCCATTTCACATACCCAGACTCGAAATACATCTACAAACACAAGTCACAAATATTACGGAATATGTTGATCTATGAAAACATGTTAATTGTATAAAAATTTCAAACACAAATTTACCTAATCAACTTAACGATATCTTGCAATAAAATCATCCATCTGTCAGATAGATTTTTCTGCAAAGGACACTAAGTAAACAGACCGAAAGAATTCGGTTTTATTTTTCAGACAGCTTTCTTCTCATGAAAACTTGCCTCAGGCCATTAACCCCTTCCCTGTGTTCTGCGTAATATTATGCCCTTGGTCAATATAGCTTTATTCTGTGTTGGGCATCCTAAATGCATTATACTAAGGTTCCGATTTACTTCTACATTCATTCCCATGCTTCTACGATATTTACTGTCACTTGTTGATGGAGAATCTTGTCCATGAGAAGTGCAAAAGGCAATTTTCAAGTTGTTTTTTTCAACATAAATAACTTTTTTTCGAGTCCAGACAGTGCTTAAAGAAAGGTTCAAATTTCGTGTGACAATGATTTCCAAAATGCTACAATGATTAGTCTTTGTGCTAGGAGAAATCATAAAACAATTGGAACCATTACCTTTTTTGCTATTGAAGAAGAACAACCTTTTATTTAGACACGATTTTCAGTGTTGATAAAGAAGAAAAAGAAGAAGTTGAGAGGAAAGTAAACTGTTTTTGTGTTATGCTGACAAAGTACAAACGTGAGTTCGTTTGTGTGCCACGTTTAGTCAGTTGCTTTATGTACATTTTTTTGGTGTTGCGTTATTTGAACTGTTGGTGATTTATTGTTGGTTTTTGAATTTCTAATAGTATTGTCAAACAGAATTGCAAAATATTTTTTCCCTCATACCTATTGAAGATATTGCAATGAAACTTGGAGGATGCATTACGTATAGACCATAGTATTTTTCAAGGTAGATTATAATCAATTACCTATATCCAGGGCCGGTCCAGAGGGCTCCAAAGTTACCAAAAGGAATTTTTTCGGATGGAAATTTCACGAATTATCCTCCATTAGTCTCTAATAGTATTGTCAAACAGGATTGGGAAATATTTTTCCCCTCATACCTATTGAAGATATTGCAATGAAACTTGGCAGACTCATTACGCATAGACCATAGTATTTTTCAAGATAATTATAATCGGGTACCTATATCCAGGGCCGGTCCAGAGGGCACCAAAGTTACCAAAATGGATTTTTCTGATGGAAATTTCCCGAATTATCCTTTCCTCATACTTGATGTATACATGTGCATGGTACCATTTGAAAGCCTGTTATATTCTGAAGAGAAAGATGTATGAACCATGATACTCGGAGGAACTGTGCTGAAGCAATATCTACTTAGTATTCCTGGAGCATATAATTCACGTATAATCCCCAGAATTCAAGAAATTCCGCGTGAGTAGCAGCCACCCTGGCATATCCATCATTTGGATTATCAGGATAACCATTATCTTGAAACAAACTTCTTCCGCAACAAATGCTAGAAATTACTTTCAAAATGTATCACACAATAATTACCAGAACGAAACCTCTGCCCCATTTGTACGCAACTATGACCGTTAATGTGAAATCCAGACCACTGTGCAATGTGCCTCCACTGGGGATTAAACCCAAGGTACCTTGATGACAAGGTTACACTACTATCAGTGAGACATTGTCTGGATACAACATTTAACATTTATGAAAAAATAAAAAAAAATAAAACAAATTATTCCAATGTCATCTACAAAAGCTAACAGTTTCAATTGTGCAATAGTTTTTGCAGAAAGGCAAGGAATGCATCTAAAATACTGGAAAAGGTTGTAGAAGTAAGTGTGGAGTTTGGAGAAACAACATCTGCTTTAAAGGTGCAAAAAGTATTATCTGCGAACAATATGTTGTGAAAAGTAGATTGCAGCTATCTGAATTGTTCTTTTCACATGGAAAATTTGCAGACATGCATGAGATGAAGGAAAGTATGGAAATAACGGTAAAAATCTGATAGTCCCTGGACACCTATAACTTTTTCGTTTTGTCAATTTTTGACATTCGTACTTACCTATCTGCTTCACGGAACATTCTTGAAGATTCGTTCATTTTTTTTTTATGAAAGTTATTGCAATTTTGCACATTACGAGTACTTTTTCCTCGTAGTCTTTCCACTTGCCTGAGACACAATATGGCGCGTACACCTTCCTAGGTAATCGCGTGTCGTGCTCGTGTTTTGTCGATTTTCATTTGTTATGCAGTGTTTCAAACTTTCTAGGCGTTTCCCAAAAATTTTAACTTCAGATTCGTGATTAGGAGCCCTCAATTACCGAGTATGCCAAATATGAAGAAAATCGGAGAGGGGTCCGGTCATCTCAAGTCGTTCCTATCGTAGAATTTTGGCAATCATTGTCACATGAAATTAGAATCATTCTTAAAGGAATGTGCAGTGTTTGGTTTTCGAAAAAGTTATTTATGTTGAAAAAACAGCTAAGTTATTTATTCTGAAAAAAAAAAAAACTTTAAAATTACCTAATGCAAGCATGCACGCTTCCCATGGACAATGTATGTACGACAAGTATCGTAGACTAGTGGGAATTAATATATAACTCAATCGGAAACTTTGTTGAATGTATTTATGGACTTTATTTTAACCAAACCTGGCCTGCCTAACTTAACTACAAAAGCATCTATTGAACAAAATCTTAAGTTATCGCTAAAATTCCACAGTATGTGTTAACAGAAGTAAATCGAAATCAAACCATGTTAAAATTGCATTCATAGCATGATGAAATCACAATAAAACAAAAGGAAAAATCACATAGGAATATACATGAGGGAAAAATCGTTCTCCAGAAAAGATGCAGAAAGTAATCACTAAGACTCTGAAGTATGTAATTTGAACCATGTAAAAAATGCCTGTGTACCATGATAAATTCGGAATTAAATAATCGGAACTTGGGCCATTTACACTTCCTGTCCATATTTCTGTGTGAAATGTCCGACTGTAATTTCTCAATATGTTTATGCGAGCAAGTTAGCCACATCAGGTTTGGCGCTCATTGTATTATAATGAAGCTTGTATATGCTAACAGTGCTACTATTTATATGTTTGAGTGAGTTGGGATGGATTGCCATTGCATATTACACTTTCCCGACATATGCAGCAGGTGCAAATGTATTCACAAAAAATAACTAAGAATCGACAATATACAGAAAGTCTGTAATTTACTTCCTACTTCTCATGCACTCCCGGTGATGTATCTGGAGTTACGATTTGGGGGTCGCGTGTTAAAATTGTACATTTATGTGTAGAAGTCGTAAATAACGTTATTTACCGCGATAATTCTGCATAAAGAAACACAGGCACCATCTTTCATGTACGAACAAATGACGTTCAAAAATTTGTTGCGTTGGCTAGTGTTGCCACACTGTTCAGAGCATTTCTCGTGGAAAGCGATTGAGGTTAGGCAGGAGAGGAATGCGGGCTTCAATTACAGGTAAGTTTGTAAGCAACAGTGCTTCGCCGTTGATTTCAGTAAAAATGGCATGTTCCGTAGTGATGAAACATTGTTCGTCAGTTACTTGCTACAAAACTAGCAATTGCTGATTGAAAGTGATCATTGGCCCACAAATCATTCATGGATAACCATTTCAGGTAAGGTTAGGTTTAGTTAGGTTAGGCAAGGACAATTATATTTAGTTTGTAAAACTACGCATATACTCCACCACTGATTTAAGGAAAAATGGTGTGTTCCGTGAAACACTGTTCGTTGGTTACATGCTACAAAACGGTAAGACTGCAGAATATGGGCTGCTTAGGAGGAACGTGATTCATAATTTTTTGGTAACGTTTTGTAGTTAGTAATCGGGAAAAGTAAGTTTTAAGATGCGGAAAAAAAAATTTCTTTAAAAAAACAGAAAAACGTGTCCAGGTTGGGCACGAAGGACGAAGGAAAAGGCATATTCCTGCACAAATCTAGTGAAAGCAAAAAATGCCTATGTTGTTAGGTAGCTAGGTTTAGTTCACTTAGCCTAAATAATAATTAGTCATTGTATTTATGCTAATGAAACCTAACCTAACCTTGTAGGCATTCCTCGAAGAAATAATGAAAGAAACTGTGCGTAAACAATATGGACACGAACAAATGGAGAAATGCATTGCTTTTAGTAGCAGGAAAACATTTTCATTATATTTATGCTATTGGAACCCAACCTAACAGGCCTAACCTAACCTTGTAAGCATTCCTCGTCTGAAATAATGAAAGAAACTGTGCATCTGTGGGTGGAATCCGGAGCGACAAATCAACTCGAATGCCGTGAAACGATGGGTCTCACTTATCGCACAACACTTGAGCACGTAAACAATATGGACGCGAACAAATGGAGAATTGCATTGCTTTTAGCAGCAGGAAATACATTTTTTACGTGCAATAATATAATAGTAATCGTAAAAGGAACACCAGAAAATGGAAGTAGAAGGTACGTACTTTCAGGGGATATAAATTTTGTTTGTCTATTTAGAGGAAAAAAGCAGCCCATGTTCTGCAGTGAGACCTCAGTGAGGTTAGGCAAGCACAGTTATAACAGTTCGTTCGTAAAAGTTATAACATTACATTTGTAAAACTACATAAAAAAAATTCAATCGGCTTTTTTTTTCAAATTTCCACATGTGACAACAGATTCGTGATTAGGAGGCCAAAATTAGTTAGTATATCGAAAATTAACAAAATTGGAGACTTTCTCTATATTGTCAATTCGCTCCAAAAAACATACCACAAATTGGTTCCTCCAAATTCAAAGTTACTTCACTCTTTATTTCCAATAATCTAAATGGCTTCCTTATCTTCTTGTGTAATATGCGAAAAACAACATACTATAAACTTGGTACTGATTTGCACACAGGGACATATACACAATTTAAAGCAACCAATAGTTAATAAATGTGCAGTTCCCAGGGTTCATGATAACATGTGTTGATGACAGTGGCATATTTCAACAATTCTCACTACTACTGTTTTGCATACATACAGAAAAATATTATGTTTAAAATATTATGCAAAAGAACTAGGCAATTAAAATTATATCAAGATACAGGTTAACATAGTTAAAAATTAACAAATTAGATAACCATGATATGTCAAACATGAACATTATACGCATGTTTATTAGTTCAATAACTGCCTTGACAATTAAGGCTAAGTAGGTGCCAACAATCGGCAAAAAGCAAATCACACTGACATTATCGATATTCAATAATGACACTTTAACAGACATGTCGTGTACAATTTTGTTCCGCAGAGCAATGCACAAAATGACACTCCAACTTAAAATTGCCAGTTTACTTCAGCATACTTTATAAGGTGCAGTAGTATCAGTAGTAACATTCATTTTCTCTCAAGAAAAATATTGTCATGAATAACTCTACTTTCGTCTACTTAATTTTATACTTCATTAATATAAATGGAAAGTGCAAAGCCGCGAACACACAAACCATATTGTAGTTTCTGTAGTTCACTTTAATGATTTCACACAAAACTAGCATTAAGTTACCTGTAATTCCGCTCTCTCGACTTCCCACTGTGACCTCTCCATCTCAAACCTTGCCCATTCATGTTGAATAAAGTGTAGTATTCCAGGAATAGAATACTGTGTTCTTTGGTTCCCTTCGTCATTCTGCTTGTTTCCAACATTAATTCCACTGCTTGTAGGGCCCAGCTGTCCGTTTAGATTTTGAGATGGAGAGCTTTCTTCCATAGTTGGGCCACCACAATCGTAACTAGTGGGAATCTTCATGACAACATGGTCGCCATTTACAACTTATCTACTTTCAACTCTTAATTCAACTCAAGTCAAACATAGGTACTTCACACATAAAAAGTACAGAACTGAGTATCAATACAGTGTTTATTATTATGATAAATATTTATAACAACACTTCTTATACTGAAGCAACGCCATCGTAAGAAAAATCTTTAACAATAACTTATACACGTAAATCACAGCTTTCAGCCTAGGCCAACTACGTGAGTCTGGTCGTGACAATTCGTTCGGACCTGCCCTACATGCTTCGAATGTATTAAATGCAATGTATTGACGAAAGAACTTGCCATATTCGTAAAAATATCGCGGATACAAAGTGAAATTGTACTCATTATTCACTTCCTTTCTAAAAATAAAGAATCTCTAACAGAGGTACAGTGCAACTAAAACTTATGATTAATCTATAATGTTTAAAGTAGCGAAATCAACACTTATTAATTTATGCAAAAACAGAATTAGTGGAATGTAGGAACGATGCGAAAATCATCTTTTCATATTTACAAGCACATATTAAAAATCTCCGTGAACGCAAGGTCCACAAACCTTTACTACTTTTTCTCTAAATCGAACTGAAATTCAAAAATTAATGCACGATTCCAAATATGCTAACGAAAGCGTAGAAATTTATTAGACGCAATTTTAATCCGAACGCCACAAAGATTTGATATAATTAATACATTTATATAGATAGGTATGTGAAGAAGGTGTTAGTAAAGAAAAGTAAGGGAATTCAGCGATCCGTCTCCATTACATTAAAACAGCAACCTGAGTAGGGGCGGACTAGAAGCAAAGCTAGTTAGGATGAGATTATTTGTACACCCAACAGCAAAAAAAAAAAGAAAAAAGGTGAACTGTCCATCACAGTTTAAATTCAGTCTGTTTTTGTACAATATGATAATAATGAATTGAAATAAAAGTAGAGAACAATTTGCCTAAAAATATATGCAGTTGTACGAAACACATTCATCTTTTGAACGCCGGCTTGTTGAAAAAGAAATTAACGCCACACGAACTCTACAAATCGTCGGCACTGTCTCCCCTTCAAATTTACGTTGCAGAACAAAGGTTCGATTTCGGGTGGAGACCAGCACAGCAGCGTAACTTTGGAGGGGGCGGCAAATCTCCTCTCCCCTTGAATTACCCCATGGTGGCTACAATACACACTCAGATTATTTTAAGAGGGAGGTTCAGTAGTATGTCTATGGAGAGGTTTCAGCTGACGACAATGATATAACGTGTCCCAAAAAATGTATACACGCATTTTCAAAATTAAACGTTCATTGTATTTTGAAGCACAGGTATAAATACAAGCATAGGGCGCAAATAATATCACGGGGCGCCAAGGCATTCTCTCACATTTTTTTTTTTCATTTAGATCATCCTGCACCCATGGCCGACTCCCGCCGCCCACGAGCTACAGCTCTGATTTGACGAGACTTGAGAAACGCAGACAGTGCGAGCAAAGCGAGCAAGAACATTTAACGAAATGTATTTTTATCGCATAAATTTTGAAATCAAGGGTGGAAATTTCTCCTCTGTGCCCCTGCAGGTGCCCTTGGCCGCCAACGTTTGCCTCCCTAGAATTGACTTCCGTCGAATGTTGTGGGGCAATGCCCCCCGCCCCCTATGGTTGCGCCACTGAAAGTCATAAAAAAGAGGACACCGCAAAAAATGGCAACTCATTTGCCACATAATTTAATCAATATAAAAAAAACTACCAACACTTTGCTCACAGTTCGATATCCGGTGGAGGCACATAGTGGTTCGGATCCCACTTTAAACTGTAGGTCCGGTCCCGATTAGCCTTTCTGTGCATAAAGTGGACTTAAAACATCATCTCAATCAATCAATCACAACTTTGCTCACAGATAATTTCTGATTATTCAATAATTTGCTGTTACCTTTAAGCAACGAAAGCAAATCTCCTAATCTATTATTTAAACTACGAATATCTCTAGTTTGAACAGGGACGTAGTTAGGTTGATCAGTTTGGGAGGGGGGCAAACGTAAGATTTTTTCTATGAAACTATTTATACACCATATAGGCCTATACTGTATACATACATTATATACGTATGTATGTGTGTGTGTGTGTGTGTGTGTGTGTGTGTGTGTGTATATATATATATACTCTTGAAAGAAAAGGAGCAAGGGCCTCTTTGGTGGCTAATGGTAGCATCGTCGCCTTGTAATCAATGGGTTCCGGGTTCGATACCCGGTGGATGCTCATAGTGGTTCGGATCGCACTTTACACTGTAGAACCAGTCCCGATTAGCCTTACTGTGTATAAAGTGGACTTAAAACAAAAACTTAAACAATCAATAAATTGGAAAGGAACATCATTTTCTTCTGTAGCCCCAACGCTCTACGGATATACCTTTGCGAAATCCACAGCCATTATTCGGGAAACTAAATGCAGAATGAACTCATTAGCTTAATGGCTGATACACCAAGAACAATGTTATTAGACTTTAGATTTGTAAATTTGCTGGAAGAAAATTGAGAAGTAGATAAAACCCTTTTCCGTGGTTTTAGATATAAAGTGCAGGAACCAGGTTTACAAGTATTGACAACAGTGCAAATATGAAATGTGTGCGTAGTGAGTTCAAGCTAGGCATCTCATGTATACAGTTTATACTGGAATCGAATCTGGTATCTCTTAGTTCAAGACGACCGCGTTAAGCACGATTCTATAGGGCGGGCCCGATTCTTCTATGGCATCTGATTGTTCACTTGGAGAATGATGATGATAAGAAATTTTATGCACACGTCTAATTTCTTAAAATTAATCTTATTTGTGTGTGGAAAACTGAATATATGATGGCACTGGATAAAACAAAGTTCCCACATGCTCAAATGATTACGCTCTCGTCTTTGGTTCGGCAGGTTCAACAAGGGGTCCCTGGTTCTATTCCCGATGGAGGCACATAGTAGTTTGGATCTCACTTTAAACTGTAGGTCCAGTCCCGATTAGCCTTACTGTGCATAAAGTGGACTTAAAACACCAGTTCAATTAATCAATCAATTGAAAGGTTCAAGGTTCGATCCCTGGTGGTCAGGCCGGTAGCCAGAATTTGATTTCGGAAGGGGCTTATCCCTTATCAGCAGCCACCATCTAAAGGCGAAAAGGATGGGGGGAGGGTAAATGCGCTGAAGATGAATTTCTTGGTATATTGCAACTAACCATATACAAGATGTTTAATCCTGTTAATGAAGTAAATTTAATTACTACTACACATTATACAAATCAGATATTTGTAGGATTTCGGGAAAGGACTGCAGCCCCCGAGCCCCTTCCCTGGGTATGTGCCTGCTTGTATTAGTTCCAAAATTTGTGTGCTGTTCCAACATCGTGAGGACAATTTGGGAAGTATACTTGAAAGCGATATGGAAGCAAATTCTGCTCTCGAAACAATGGGACTCTGTGATGACCACGCGCAACCGAATAAAAGAACTCTTCGCAGGCCTTGTCCCTCAATATTAATTTTACTGACTAATTGTAAGTTTTTCTCAGCCTCTTTGATGACGCAGTGCTAGCGTCGCCGCCTTGTAATCAAGGGGTCCCGGGTTCAATACCCGGTGGAGGCACATAGTGGTTCGGATCCCCGATTAGCCTTACTGTGCATACAGTGGACTTAAAACACGAACTCAATAATTGGAAGGTTTCAGAAGAACTAAACATGGCTTTCTATGCATCGTACAACTTTGCTTCTTTTCACCCTACTTTTACAGTTTATCTTCCTAAGAATTCCACTGAGTATAACACGCTACGAAACCAGAGGTCCAAGGTTCGGACATTGGACAGGTATGGTTGTATCATGTTTGTTCCATCGCCATTCCTTCAGCTCATCATTCATCCTCATTGTCGCATTTAACCCAAGAGGTAGAAAGCGGCGTAATATAGAAACATATAAATGATTGATTTGGTTTCTTTTACTTCTCTTTTCTGATACTTTTTGGCTAATTGTGAAGATGAAGATGACAATGAGTGATGTGAAATTGATGAGAGGACCATCATAAAGAACACACACGCCCAGTGCGGGATTCGAACCAGAACCCCTGGCATCGTAATGCACCTTGTTAACCACTGCACAACAAATAGAAACATAAAATGCTTGATAAGTTATTTGCTTCTCCATAACTCATGATTATATTATAAGTATTATTCGCTGTATGACTAGGGATTAATTATATTTGTATGTCTAGCCAACTTAGCCACCTAAGCAGCAGCAGCTTCCGCATTTGCAGGTGGAGGCTAAATGAAGAAAAATCACAGAAAGTCAGAAATATATACAACTTTTGTAACATAATACTTATAGAACATGCAGACGGCTGTAAAAACAATTGCTACATACCTAGTTTCCTTCCTTAATTGAAACGTGGTTTATTCTTCATTATACAATACATTAGATCAACCACCCTGGGAGTCAAACCCAGGATCTTGTGTGGTAGTCAGACTCGCTTTTAGAATGCCAATATGTTGGATATTTGGTCGATCCGTCGATCTTGATCCATTGTTTCCAGACGAAGACAATCTGGCAGCTTCTCATTCGACATTTTACTCGCAATGTAGGAAAACGAGATCACAAACACTTCGTGATGCTATCTTCTCGCGTTTACAGAAGTTTACCACCGCTCGGACAACAAATCCTACTTCAAACTGACAGATATCAACTGTCCACCAAATCAACAGATGAACCGACCGCTTCGATGTTTCTCCGAATTTTCAGAAAGTGGCTTTTCCTTTCCCTCCTTGCAGGGCAGGTTATTAGCTGGAGGGTTGAGTGCATGTGAGAAGAACCGCTATTTCATTCATTCCCGCGCCGAAAAAGGGACAAGCAATATAATTCTGTTCTTGGGATTTCAAACGCATGGGGATATCTTTTCTGAACCATAAAATAATTAACCCAGAAAGTTCTAGCCACCCGTAGCTAAATCTTCCTGTTTGTGTCGTCCTTTCGGGGCCCATGGTGCCAGTGCAGGGCCAGATGAAGAGAAAGTGCGGGTTTTGGGGGATCCTGGATCTGGTGTGCAGCAGGGAGGAAAGTGCATTTTCAATAGGTTTCAGACTTCCCTGACCGAAGCGGACCACAAAAATTAACTGCATCCCCTCCCAATACATCTGTTTGTGTTCAACAAGCAAGAAACAGGGAAATAAGAAAGAAAGGTCGTGCTTGGGTTCGTGCTACTGACAATTGAAGAAGTGTTTCAAACTGCAAGCAAAATTTACTGAAGAATTATTTTGCAATATTTGTCATCAAAGTAAAATTTCCAGCAAATACAGAACAGTTTCCCGGGCCCACGTGGACGTTTGCCGGGGCCAGTGTCCTTGCATGCATCCCCTAACGACGTCCCTGAGTTTGAAGCACAGAATTTTACTCTTTTTCCAATTCTTGGATATTGGAATGCAATATATAAGTGAATGCAAATGTAATAAGTAAGTTTCGGTTTAACTTATTTCCAAAAATTATTATTATTTCCGAATTTAAATTTTAGGTAGTTTAGGGACAAATATGATTTTAATGCCAGGAACATTTCTAGCAGTTTTCAACTGCAGGGGAAAGTGACAGCAACCTTACACTTTACCTCATCATAGACGTCCGGAATGGGAGCAACGGCCCCCCTGGAAAATGAATGTCAATTTAAAAATTATACATTTCACACATAATTTTATTTGTCACAGTAATTTATGTTAATTAATATAATTTCATTGAATAAACATGATAATTTCAGACTGAAATAGTGTTATTTGAGGGGGCATCACTATTATGAGTAAAAATATGCCTCTTTTGCCCTCCTGAAAAATTATCTTGCTGGCCCCTCCCTGGAAATAATCCTGCGGACGTCCATGTAACTCATATTCGTTTCTTCCATCCTTTAAAAGCTGGATATTTTCTTGCAAGGTCATTGATGAATTTACACTTTTGCTTCGTTATTTCATAAAAGTAAATATCGCGTATTTTTGACTCGAAAATGAACTGGCCGACCTCTGTGGCGGAGTGGTTAGAACACCTCGTCATAACTCCAGAGGTCCCAGGTTCAAATCCCAGCCTGCGGATGGCTGTTTTTTGCGAGTGTCCCTTCATTAAAATAATCATATCATCGCTCATCCTCATCTTCGCGATTAGCCAAAAGTGGCAGAAAAGTGAAGTAAAATAAACCATATCAATCAATCGAAAAGGCACTGCTCAGATTGATTACATGTGTTCCAGAAGTCTGATTGCGAAGCAATGCATTAGAATAATACATACTAATGACTAGAGGTGTGCGGGGCAGAACTTATTTTGGTCGGGACGGGAAAAATTCGTGATTTCCCGACGCTGTGGAAATCACCAATTATACGTTATTTTCCTTTTCTGAAATAAAATTTCCGAGATGTGTCAAGACACTTACAAGGCAGAAAACCACTTTCTTTAAAAAATGACCATTTGGAATTATTTTCTTTTACCGACCCGCACACTCGTACAAATGACTCAGTCGGGAAAGTGATCGTGTTCGGCTCCCGACTAACATGGCCTTAAATAATGATCGTTGTGTATGGAAGCATTCTCTGTGCAGCACATTTGCTACGGCCGATGATATACTCTTTCCCAGTGGCGTACGCAAGGGGGGGGGTTACCGGGTTTAAACCTCCCCTTGAGCTTTTGCAATATTATGGAAAATGCTGTAGAAAAAAATAAAAATTGCTACTTTATCACAGCCAAAAATCTGCGACAGTAATAGTAATAATAACAACAATACTAATAATAATAATTTGAATTATATTTCCATGCAGCATGTAGAAAAGCACAACATTCCAAAGACAATCTAAGCCGCGGCAAAGTTCAATTTTGCAATCTTTTTTGCAAAATGCTGCGCAGTGACTCTCGCGAGAATTGTGAAAATTCCTTACTTCGTCGCAGTATGCCGACGTTATTGCGAACGTTCTTCCCGATACTGATTTCGCATCCCCTTGTGAACTCTCAAATGATGTTGAGTCTTCATCCACATCATTAAATAATGTTGAAGAAGTGCTTTGTTAATCACCTAGAAGTGATAAATGTCACTGGCGAAGCTAAGGCATAAATACTGGGTAGGCTGAAAAATCTGCTTATATTTTTTTATACAGCAGGTCCTTGCGTCGATTCTTCTTGGTCGCAAAAGTATCAATTACTCTTTCCTTGAAGCCTTGATCAATAGAAAGTTCTTTAACCAGTTTTTTTCAATGGCTATTGTACTGAGAGAACTTAATCTTTCATTTTTAATTGAATTACGGAGATAATTTTTTACTCTCTTGAGGGTGCTCATACTTCTTTCGGAGGAAGCTGTTGTAACAGGGAATGTCAAAACCAACTTGATAAGTTGTGTTACTTCTTTGTAGATTGTTTGAAGATCATTGCTAACTATGAATTTTAGAAGGTCTGCAGGAGGTAAATGCTTTTCTTCATCAGCATAGATATTCTTTAAATCATTTTCTAATCGTTCTTTGTTGAAAAATGGATATGTGGACAGAAGGTTATTTAATTTCAACACTGGAAAATGTAGTTTATATCGCCCAAAGCTATTTTGGTCTAGAAATTCAACAAATTTTATCTTTTCAAGATCTCCAAAACGTATTTCCATTTGTACAGTCAGTGTGTCCAAGATTTCGTAGGTTAAGCATTTGAGAGCCACGAAGTCTTGTTCACTTACATTTATTCCACTGCAAATCCTCTTAGAGTTTTCAACACATAATTTCACAGTATTATATTTTTATAACATAAATACACTATGTGACACACACACACACACACGCGCGCGCGCGCATGCACTTGAAGCAGGGACGTAGCTAGGTTGATCAGTTTGGGGGGGGCCCAAATGTCAGAAATCTCTCTATGAAATCATTAAGAAATTTAACAACGAACAACATTATGTATATGTATGTATGTATGTATGTGCGCACACACACACACACACACACACACACACACACACACACACACACACACACACACACCAGTGGCGTCTCCTGACCCTGAACTTCAGGCGTTGGCAAAGAAGGAATGTTAACCCCTCCCCCTCTCATTTCTGTGAACCAATATTACAAGTTTTCTCCGTGCCTTTTTGGTGTAAATTTATAAATATTTAGAAAAACATTAAATTACATAAATTATTTTAAATGAAGTAAATACTTCATTTAAAGTATTAATATATTTGAAGGGTAAGGAGACATTTAATATGTTCAATACTTCGCCATACAATTAATTTTTAAAGCACGAGTTTGCAACCAGAGGGGTTGGTGGAACTCCTACCTATCACCCCGGTTTTTCCCCTTACCCTTCATTTATCCTTCCAAAAAGTAAAATTTGAAAAATCAACTGCTCATTACTTAGTTACTTGCATTCCAGTCTATTCATCTTTCTTTAGAGAGAAATGCGCTGATCGCCGCCTCATAAAATTTGGATTTATCCCCTTCTCGCAGCTTAGAAAGTAATTCTTTCTGGATGGAGATAAGACTTAAATTCGTCATCCGGTTCTGAGGTTGAGTAGATCGGCAGAATGTGTGGATCCTCTTCAGTGATGAGAACGATCTCTCGACAGATGACGTCGTGGAAGGAATTGTTGCGATCGACACTGCTAATTTATATATTTATGTAAACTTACCCACTAGATTCGTGATAATTTACAATCTCAATTGGTCTTTTCTCTGATCCTTCAGTGGAAGCATACCAAACATAAAGTTCATTCTTCTGCAGTTTGGTTAAATTAAACACACAGCCATAAATTTCCTACAATTTATGTATACGAGATGGTGAGGAAAGTTTTCTCTTTTATTCAAGTTTTATTCAAGTTTTGTGGGATTTAGTAAATCAAAATATTGCAATTTTTCAAATGATGCGAATCTAATTGTTATCTGGTTGCTGATATTATCAACGATTTCAAAGTAAAGCCTCCGGCAGTGGTCTTTCTGTGATTCGTTGTTCAGTCGCCTCCTTTTCATTTCAACAATCTCTTCCTCTTCTACTGCACCAGTTATATAATTCCATAGTGTTTCGAAATTCTCACTTTCCTTTTTCAGCTGTTGTTGAAATTCAGTTATTTTATTACTGCAATACAAAATATCAACATTTTTAGACTGCAATATAATGAATAATACGTCTGAAAAGGCAAGCAAGTTGGATAAAGCCTTTTTTAAAAATATATTTTCGAAGTCCTTCAAGAAGCTAGAAAATCCTCTGGAGTCATTGCAGTCAAATGATCGAAGTCTCCACTCTCACTAACATGTTCAAAAAACATAAGCAGTGCTTCTCTGTTGTCATTGACTGTCCACACTAGCCTAGAGGTAAAATTTCATCTGGTAGGAGCTAATGACGGGAGCTTTCTGGACATGAAAGCAGAAAGTTCGTGTAACCTCTTTGGAGAATGAGATTTAAGTGATTTAGGACCACAAAATAACACCTTAAGCTCTTTGTTACATTCTAACGATCGTTGCAGCACCAAGTTCATTACATGAACATAACAATGCGTATAAAAAGCTTTCGGATAATTTTCCAAAACTTTACTTTAAAGGCCATTCAAATGACCACTCATTACAGAATACCCATCGTATGTCTGGGCAATTAATTTATCCCCACACTTATATTTATCCATTATTTCAGTCACGTGACTAAAAAGAGCTCCTGCAGTTTTATCGGCGCTCATGTCATGAAATGCAAGAAATCTTTCAATGACTTTTTTTCTGTGAGGCCGAGAAAAAACGTAACACTGTTGACACCTGAGATTTTTTGCTAATGTCTGATGTTTCATCGACCATGATAGCCACAAAGTCTGTGTTTTGAATTTCATTGTAGATTTCATCTCTCAGAACATCCGAAACTGAATTTATTAAATCATTTTGAATGCCTGCCGAAGTACCGCGAAAAACTGTAGAATTTAATAAATGTTATTTTAATGAGGGATCAAACTCGGCACTTGCAATAAGGAATTCCATGTAATTGCCCTTATTTAGAGATGCTGCATTTTACTCATGGCCTCGGAATGGCAGTTCTTGCTTTGCTAAATAGCAGACGGCGTTAATCAACCTCTTTAATATTTCCCTGTTCTCTTTTACTTTTTCATTGTGTAGCTCTATTTCAGCTTCTCGTTGAGTATCCAAAAGAACGTCAATTCTAGTACGGGTGGCAACAAAACTACTAAATTTAAAGAAACTTTATTATAAAGATGCAATTCAGACTCGCTGTGTTTTCTCACTGCAGTATTGAGATGATTCAAATCCGCATACCCTTGATAATTCCCAACACCTTTTTTAGTCTAGAATAATAAACATGTCCAACAGTAAAATTTATTCACCACATCACACCCGCAAAGCCAGTCTGAAATTTCACAGAGTTCTTTTCGAAAATGTCTCTCAAAACCTTTTCCAGCACAACTTTTTCCTTTAACACATGTTGACATCGTGAGATTCGAACATGGTCGACTATTGTCAATCACTTGTTTCTTCTCTGAATACGAAAGCGAAGAAAATAAATTATTTAAATACTTTTGCACAACACTTTCACTATTCTCCGTCTTAAAATAATCACGTCACTTCACACCACACGTTTAAAAAATAATGCACAACAATCACGAGCAAAACAACGCGGAACGCGGGGCGAATGAAAGCCAAATCGTTGGGAACAAATACAACGCCTTGAGAAGGTAACCATGCTGGTGGGTGGCAGGGTGCGCATGCGCGGTCATGCTATGTTTTGGCAGTGGTAAGACGTTGGATTTCCTCGCAACGCCCTGCCCGTCACGGACCGATCTGCCTGCCTGACAACAACTGCGCGCTGCGCCGCGTTCGAAAACTACCGGGCGCTCGTGACTGACAATTGAAGAAAAACGCTCAAAATCGTAATTTATAAAAGTACAGATACTTTCTTCTTTATTTCATTTTCCTTTGGCCGTTGACACACGACTTACACACCCAGAGAAATCGCCACTGACACACACACACACACACACACACACACACATCACACACACACATACATTATGAGAGTGAGAGAGAGAGAGAGAAAGAGAGAGAGAGAGAGAATAAGAGACAGACGTTGTTAAATTAAAATCAACTCTCATATACACACGCGCGCCCCTCACTGTTAATTGCGAAGATCAGGATGAGTGAAATTGATGAATGAACACTCACAAACACCCATGCTCGAACCCGGGACCCCTCGCGTCGTGGCGCGATGTGTTAACCACTCTATCACGGGGGGCGGCTAATGAGGGTTTGCATTTGCCACTGAGAGACGCACGCACGAAGAATTAAAACCACACACACGAACAACGCTTTTTTCGCCACGGGACGGCTTCCAAAATGGTAAGGTGCCTCCGACCGAACTGAACCGAACACAGGCTGAAGACAAAGATGGTGAAAATTTGCCGACAACGGAGGGCGGCACATGAGCTTTATTTGTGAATCCAGCTTTCCACTATTTCCTGTCATGAACATTCCTCGCGAAAATACAGGTACCACAAATGGCTGACCCCTTGTGTTGATGGTGAGAAAGGACAAACTTTTGAGGGTGGCCCGCCTACACCCTAATGAATTCCCATGTAGCACACATTGTTGGGCCAACGTTGGGTGATTGTCGGCATGGTTGGGAAGTGGTTGGTAGTTCTAGCCAACGAATATCTTACGTTGGGCCAATGATTCACATTGTTGGCAGACATGGTTGTCAATTACGCCCATATTGTAGGTTGGCCCAACATTGCATTCAAGGTTTGGTACAGTGGCCAGTGACGTTATGCCAAACGAGAAAGAGGGAGTAAAATTTCCCCTGTCGATCAGCAAGACCCTACAGTGGGAAATAAATTCTGTTTAACGTTAAAAAATGTGCAAAAGCAATCACTTAAAGTGAAAATGACGTGTAGAATTAGATATTTCCAGAGCTTGAACATTTTCCGTCCCGAAAATTTCCCGACTTCCCGTCGAGAATGTCGGAATTTAAAAAATTTCCGACCCAAAAAATGCTGTCCCGCACACACCTCTCAAAACAATCACTGGAAATAGCGTGTAAAATTCGAATTTTATGAAGTGTCGGGAAAAATAAAATATTTCTCGTCCCGAAAATTTTCCGATTTACTAGGAAAATGGTGAATTTTACCCGTCCCGACCAGAAATTTTCTGTCCCGCACTTACCGAATGTGAACGAATAGTGCGAATTCAATTTCTATTGCGCTACAATGTAAAGCTTAGGGCAACCAAATGAAGAACGAAATTCTTTCAGGACAAAACGAACCTCGGGCTGTTGCCGGAAAGTATAGCAAAGAACATTCTCAATGAATTTAGTTAAATATAGACGTAAAAACGATGGTGTACTCTTTGATTTGTTCATCCTCCGGAGAATTTTTTTAAAATAATAATTTCACATAACGATTTATATCGAAATACATATAATCGATGTGTGTTTGAAAGTCGATTGTGACTTTGTGATGGCGGCCAAAGTGGATACGGATATGTGACGACTGACGAGTTAAATGTTTTTTTTTACTGAAGACGACGTTGAGAAAGGTAAGTGATACACTGATTTAGTTCGATAATAGTACAGAGAATGAAAAATAATGTTATAATTTACTTGCAGAGTTATTCATATTTACATAGTTATAAAAGTTATGCATTCCGAGGCAGTTTTTGGTAACGGTTAGATTTTTAAGAATTTACAAAATAACATTGTATGTATCAACATTTTCATTATTAAGCATGTCTAGGAACCTACGACCAAAAATTGGTGAGAGTATCACCATGATATCGGGATGTAATAGATCGAACATGTGCCAGTTTTCTTTTATTGGGGACCAAAAATTCAATTTTTGTGGGTCTCTTTAATTGCAATTGAAATTATAAATTATTTCCTTGTTATGCATTATGAGAAACATCGACGATTTTTTCGAGAGAGACTCTGAATCACACAACCTCAACGAAGAATGTTGAAAGAGTATTTTTCGTATCTTTCCAGTTGCCAGTTGCTCAAGTTCCTTTTGTTTTATTGTGATTTCATCATGTTATGAATGCAATTTTTACATGGTTTGATTTCGATTTACTTCTGCTAACACCTATTGCAGAGTTGTAGCGATTGCTTGAGATATTGTTCCATATGTGCCTTTGTGGTAAATGTTTACTATCCTTCGGACACCTATAACTTCTGAGTTTCGTCAATTATTGACATTTCTACTTACATATCTGCTTCACGGATCATTTCTTAACATGTATTCACGTTTTTTTGATCATTTTTTTTTTTAAAAAAAAGTGTTTTTGTAACTGAAGAACGTACGTTTCCGCAAATGGTTTGTGGGGCTATGCGGGAATGGTGTGTGGGGCTATGCGAGAATGTTGTGTGGGGCTACTCATATTTTTTTCGAAACCAATTTTTAACTATTGTGACCCTACCTAACCTAACCTTACCGGAAATGGTTTGTGGGGCTTTGCATCAATGGTTGAATTTCCACTATGAAACATTCCCACATCACACAAAACACCTTCCAGATGTTAGACAATACTACAGGAACTTATTACGGTAAGTAGTTTCTTCTGTAGAAATGAAGAAATCTGTCCGAAGGATAGTAAACTAGTACTGGAAGGTACACTAACATGTTTGTAACTGTACAACGACACACTGTAGCTATTTTCCTGTTTCAATTTGTAATATGTATATTGTACTGATTGCAAGAGATTGATCTTTTACTTTTACTGGCATCTTCATTCTAGGTGAAGGCAAAGCAACTTCGGCTCTACAATCTACATCTGGGTCAGACAAGAGAATTGCAAATTGCCAGTTTCATGGGAGCAGTTTATCTGTTATTTCACGTCATCGGGCAAAAATTGAGAATAGACTGTTAGGAATACATGAAAATCAGAAGCTTATTTTGGAAAATTTGAATCCAACATTGATATCCTCAAATCAGCCCTTGCCTGAAAATCTAAAGCTTCCTTGTCAAACAGAGGATGACATTCAGATGGTGGAAGAGTGGTTACTTTCTTCTCCTGAGCACATGAAGCAGATGGTAAGTTGACATATTTCTGTGAGTGAAATCATTAATGTCAAACTTTTTTTTTGTGTGTTAATCGAGCAGTTAACATTTTCAGCATAATTGACTGTAGCTCAAAGTGGTATGTAATTTAAGAGAGATCAATTACATCCTAAACTCCATGTGCTTCTTTTACTTCAATATAAGTTTCACTGAACAAATCATGCAAATTGAAGTATTTCAGTTTTCATAAAAATTTTGATCTCCGGGAGACGTCTCAAATTAGTTTATTTTGTTATTTTTCACATTTGTACTTACCTATTATGCATTGCTAAAGATTCTTTAAGGTGGGATTTCGCTTTTTTGACTAAAATAATTTCAATTTTGCACATATCGAGTAATTATTGTTCATTCCTTTTTCGCTTGCGTTACACACAATCTGGTGGGCAAATCTTGACTAACGTTGTCTATCGTCAGTGGGTGTGCAGTGTTTCCAACCTTCCTAACCAAAAAATAACTACTTCCCTAGTTAAAAGAAGGGTTATCTTAGTTATGGTAGGTTAGGTTAACATAGTTAAAAAAAGGGTTACATTAGTTACGTTACATTAACTTTGTTAGGTTAACATACTCAAAAATCATGCACATTAAGATGCAGATTTACATAGGTTATGTAACGTTAACATAGTTACAAATATGTGTGGTTGGAAACACTGACCGGGGGTTACGTCATGAAATGCTCACAACATCTGTTTTATGTAGTGGAAGGAAATAGAGGCAACAGCTTTTGTGCATCAGAGAGACAAACATTAATCTAGAAAAATACATGATTTACCAGCCAAATAAATTGAACGATGGAAGAAAACACTTCCATGACCTTTCAAAAGTGTACAGAAACTCAGTTCCGTTCTGTAAAATTGAAGAAATACGTTTCCCGGAGATTGAAATTTTACGATAAAATGTGTACCTTGTATCGCCCACAGTGCAGTCAGTGCTTCTTGATTGAATTAATGTTTCGTTGTAGGAATCATACATGAGTTTCATTGGAGGCAAAAACCTACAGCAAATTGAGTGAAGAATTCTGGATAAAATATTTTCTAATGCATTGGCAGCAAGTCATAACTGGACTGGAGAACACAACAAAATACCTCTCCGACATTTGAAATTATTGGAACTTGTACCAAGTAAGATAGAAGGCTGTTCTTTTTTTCTTTTTTCAATTTGTAACTAAATTTGGCTGTAGGGCCATTACTTGTTGATGTAAAATCCAAATAATGTACATGATGGAAAGTTTTGGAACATTTAGTATTAACAGTAAGCATTCTTTTACATAAGTCATTAAAAATCCTCTACATTTCAAAAATGTATTCTAAGAAGAAACATTTTTATTTAAAAAAAAACTTATTTGTTGTTTAATTTTACCATTGTTTTTGGTATATATATTTTTTTACTTCAGCTGTCTTATTTACTTAATAGGAAAAACTAATATTATTTCATGTAACACTGAAGTATTCTGCTTTTACTAGAACAGTGTTCATAAGTGCAAACTCATTTGTCACATTTCAGCAAGCCTGGCTCAGTTAGTTGAGCTTTCACTTTATATTCAGAAGGTAGTGAGTTAGATCTCAGATGAGGCCAGGCTAGCCATGCAGTTTCTTCCCTGCAGTTTTACATGACTCACACGAAATGAATATTGTGGCAAATCTCTGTAATTCCTTTCTCATCCTTTCCCTACCATATAGTCATGGGCTTCCGGATGGGGTGCATCCTCACCCCCCCCCCCCGGAAAATGAAAGTCAACCAAAAATTATGTATTTCACACATGTAATTTCATTTTAGCCACAATAATATCTGTTAATTGTTGCATGAACACCATAAATTCAAATTTGAGCAATTTGTTTTTAGGAAACAACACTATTTTTGGGGGAAAATGTGCCTTGTTTGCCCCCTACCCTGGGAAAAAAATACCTTCCTTGCCCCTCCCTGGAAAAAAACCTGCGGACGTCCATGCATATAGTATAAGTAACTGTCTAGATGTGAAGGATTAATGTCACCCAACATGGATAATATGTGAATATTAGTTTCCTTTCATGGGAAGTTTAATCCTCATACTAAAGATAGGCCCAAGTACACATATCATATGGTATGTTACATTTGAGTTCATCCATGGATCTAACAGTTTGAATTGTTTCTAGTTTCAGTTCGAAGGAATGCATGTACAACAAATGCATCAGATTATGAAATACACTCAGTGATACAAAGCTGGTTCCGCTTTGTCAAAGATAGAGATGGCAGCCGGGAGCAACGTAGAAAGGAAAAGGCAACTGCAGGAACATCAAGAAATAAGTAAACAAGTAAAGACTGGTGATAGTTTTTCAGCAAGATATGAGAGACGAGTCATTTCTAAAGCTGCAGAAATTATAATGAGTGAATTTCATGAAGTCCCTTCTGTTTCAGGATCTACAGACATAATTCAAAGTGGTTCTGTTGTTCAGACTACAAGTTCATTTGACTGTATCAAATCTATACTTTTGAATGAAAATGAGAATTGTATTGTGGGAACAACCTCACCTGATGATTGCTTCTTAATGAAAGATGGTGGGTGATGTTGTTGTTGTAAACTCCATTGAAAAGGATCGTAGTAATGATGGTTTGTACATATAATTTAAATTGAACATTTTCATAAACAAATTGGACATTTTCACTTCACCTCTTCCAAGCAGTAGATTGTTTATGTTTAAGTTAAAAGAATGTAAGAACAGAGTTATTGTATCCTCAAGTTATTTACATAAAAAGTATATTCGTATATTCTTACAGCAGATTTCGCTGACACATCAGCATTTGGATGTATTCCATTTTGTAATAATAAGCTATTCTATTGAAATGACATTGTGTTCTTTGACACCTAAATTGTCAACCTCTTGCACCTTTTTTCCTTCAATAAATACAATAGCATCTTGCTACTTTTTTTGTAATGTATGACGGTAATTATAGTATATGTAAAATTAGTTTTGCTTATTGCCTCCGCTAAGAAATGTTTTACTTTTATAATGATAAATACATAAGTTGTTTTTTTTATCATTCCTTGTATTCTTCTCCAGTGTTTGAAAATGTCTTGATAATATAATCTTAATAAATTTTTATACATACAAGAAATAATGCAATTGTTTGTAAAATATTTATTAATATTATAAAAAACTTGCCAAAAGTATTAACATTGGCATGTTGGTTTTTGGTTTGAGTATTAATGGTTGGGAAGTTTTTTTCCTGTATTAGCCCAATGCTGGGAAATAGATTTGGTTGGAAGATTGTTGGCAAAGTTTTTCCATTGTAGTTGGGCCAACGTTGGGAAATAGGTTTGGTTGGGAGATGGTTGGCAAAGTTTTTCCATTGTAGTTGGGCCAACGTTGGGAAATTGATTTGGTTGGGAGATGGTTGGCAAAGTTTTTCCATTGTAGTTGGGCCAATGTTGGGTAATAGTTGGTTGGGAGATTGATGGCAAGGCGGACATCACCAACAGTTCGCCAACCGTTGGCACAAAAAATTTGTAACCATTTACCAACGTTGGCCCAACCTTTGTGTGCTACATGGGTTTTAGGGCAGGAAGATGCGGAAGAGATGAAAGATGTTTGTGTGGGGGGGGGGGGGGCGAGATTCTTGGGCCGGTTTACTCTCTTTGTTGGAAACAGGTCCACTCCTGAAATATAGATGTGCAGTTATTTTTATTTTTACTTCTTCAGAGCACTTTCCTAGGTCTACTGAGAAGTGGGAGAGGAGGGTCATACCAGGGACATTGGGAAAGACGCGCGGCTTCTTGAGCCCTTTGTGCATTGGTAACTCCAAGACGGGTGTCCTAGCTTTCCCCGTTTGGTGCGGTTTTTGTCGAAGGAGAGGCAACTGGAAATTGCCACCCACATCTACGAAGTATTCAGTTTTATGGTTGTGATTATTGCAAATTCTATTATAGATAGAGGTTCAGATTTTTAACTCTCGTAAAAAAGGGAGTCCACATTACGAATGTAGGCAAAGGTTATGGTTACACAAGCTCTTAGTAAACTGTTGATTGATTGATTTGGTTTATTTCGAGGCGATCGTGTTATAAAAAAAATAAAACTGGTTGTGGACTTCAAGAATGTGACGTTGGATAACAACTTTTACATACATTTATGGTCTAATTTCTTAAAAAATAATCTTGTTTGTGAGTGCAGAACTAAATATTTGATGGCACTGGATGTAACAGATTTCGCACAGCTAATGGCTAATTTTATTTTTTATACGTGAGCGGAACGTAGCTTTTTATGCACCCTGCGATGGTACTTTCCATCAGCCCACTTTTACAGTTTTTACAAAGGATTCCGCTTCCGACGTGTAAGCGTAATACGTCATGAAACCAGAGGCCCCAGGCTAGTCAGGCATGGTGTATCATGCTTGTCCCATCACCATTTCTTCAGTTAATCATTCATCCTCACCATTGCGATTAACCCATGATAGAAAAGCAACGAAAAATAACCAACCTAAAAATGGAATTAGAAAACGTTCTCTCGAAATTGTATAAGTTGAGTACACTGCCCCACGGGAAGAAGACTTCCGCTTCCGTGAGTAATGAGTGGTTCATTTGCTTCATTTTACTTCGCTTTTTATGTCACTTTTGACTAATTTGCGAAGATGAGGTTGAGTGATGATATGATGAAACTGATGAATGGACATTCACAAACATCCATGCGCAGGCCGGGATTCGAACCCAGGTCCCTTTGCGTCGTAGCGCGATATGCTAACCACTCCGCCATATTCTTGGGGAGAAATTATACAAATGATAACAGGAAGCACCTCGTAAGTAATTTGTTCCTCTATATCTTATGTAACTATTATTCGCTACATAGCTTAGGATTAATTATATTTGTATGTCTATATAGTAGTTGCAACTTTGTCACCCAAGTTGCAACTGAAACTGCCACATTTGCCTCTGGAAATAAAGAAAGCCAAAGAAAGTCATGCAGAATTTGAAAAGCTAATGTATCTAAAACGTGTAGATTATTGTTAATAATTTGCTACACACCTGCATGGGCGTCCGGAAGGGGGGCAAGGGGGGGCCGTGCACCCCTGGAAAATGAAAGTCAACCAAAAAATATGTAATTCACAAATATAATTTCATTTTAGCCACAATAATATGTGTTAATTATTGCATGAACACCATAAATTCAAATTTAAACAATGTTTTTTAGGGAACAACACAATTTTTGGGGAAAATTTGCCTTCGTTTGCCCCCCCTGGAAAAAAATACCTTCCTTGCCCCTCCCTGGAAATCCTGCGGACGTCCATGAACACCTGGTGACTTATTCTTCACTATAGCCATGTGTTAGCGACAATGCCCCTCCCCCTGAAGTTTTATCTTGCAACTTCTATCACACGCACCACACTATGACTGTCTATGTAATCTGAGACAAGAATGAAAATTGCTTCCAAAGAGCTTGGGAAGGAGTGACGTCGATCCCGAGGGACATCTGTTACCGCTTATCAGTCAATCGGTCCGAATTTTGACGTGGCAGGCATTTTCAAAAGACCTCCGAGTTCCCTTAACTGGACCGGCAATAGAATCATTAGCGGCAGCTTCTGCGTTGCATCTGTTTATTTTCGACAGACAAGTAGAAAAATGCGGATTAGAAGGGCAAGTCTTGCTTTGGCGTTCATGAAGCGGGAAATTTAAGAGCAGTGTTTCAAACTGTAAGGAAAATTTACTGAAGAACAATTTTGCAATATTTGCCATCAAAGTAATATTTCCAGTAAAATACAGAAACATTTGCCAGGGCCACGTAGACGTTTGCGGGGGCCAGTGCCCCCCCGTGCCCCTCCATAACGACGTCCCTGACTTGAAGTAAATTAACATTCAACAATGCAGCGCGTGAACGACGCACTTTGCACAAGAAGACAAGAAGCACAACAGGTTGGTTCGCTTTCACCCAGTGAATCGGCAGTCCCCTCCCCTTACCCTCCCCATTCACCTACACACAGCTCACGCTACGAGGGCCACTATTTATATTTTGAGCCTAACAATGAAAAAACAGGAATTTGGCATTGAAAACTGCTTTATTGTTTTTCGAAGTATTCTCCTTTATGGTCAATACACTTTTGCATTCGTTCGAACCATTTGTCAAAGCAGTTTTTCCAATCTTCTTGAGACACCTCCATAATATGGTTTTTGAACGCATCAACGGCATCTTCCGCCGACGAAAATCGTTGTCCACGCAATTTATTCTTGACATTCGGGAACAAGAAGAAGTCATTGGGTGCCAAATCAGGACTGTACGGCGGATGACCCATCAATTCGATTTTTTGACTGTTCATAAAGTCGGTTGTAAGACGAGATGTGTGACAGCTGGCATTGTCTTGATGAAGAATGATCCGACGGCGTTTGTTTGTTTTCCGTATTTGACCGAAGACCTCTGGCAAACAAATTGTTGTGTACCATTCAGAGTTGACCGTTCTACGTTCCTCTAAAGGCACAGTTGCCACATGACCAGTTTTCCCGAAAAAACAGGCGACCATTTGTTTCGATGTGCTTCGAACGCGAACAACTTTTGTTGGATTTGGTTCATCTTGAAACACCCATACAGTCGACTGCTGTTTACGTTCCGGCTCATATGCATATATCCATGATTCGTCACCTGTTACAATCTTATATACGTCTTTTGAAGCACCACGATTGTATTTATTGAGCATTTGTTTGCACCAATTGACGCGAGCGTCTTTTTGAGTTTTTGTCAAATTGTGTGGGATCCAACGAGAACATACCTTTCTCACAGCTAAATGATTATGTAATATTTTATATATGCTGGAAATTCGCGCACTAGTATAAACAGCACAATATTTTGTTCCACTTCACTTCACTGTCACTATAACACTGCAATGATGAGGGATGATATCAAAAGCGAAGTTCACACTGTCGAGCAAATCCATAGAGAATCCACATAATAGAGGGGGAAGGTGATGAAAGTAAAGAGGGCAAGGAGAGAGGAAATGGAACCTTTTTTCGAAGGAGTCTGTGAAAGAGTGCCTGACGTTGTGTATTCCATAGCGGGCATTGAAAAAATAAATGGGTGGGGGTTTGTTTATGTTCTCCACAGGTACAATTGGGAGAGGGAGTTTGGTGAATTCTTGCCAGATGATCGTTTGTGGTCACGTGTCCCGTTCTAAGGCGTAGGATACAAGTGATCACTTCACGAGGCATTTTTAGGTGATGAAACCAGGGTCAAATAAGGAGTTTATCGTTGAACCATTTATAAGTAGTGGTTTTTGCCACTGCGGCATGAGCCCAATTTTCCCACTGGGAATGAATTTTTTTTTTGACCCGAGGTAAAAGATCAGTATAGGCAAGTCGGATAGGAGAGGGGGAAGGAACGTCCACAGCTGTTTTGGCATAAAGATCCACTAGGTCTTGATAAGGATTAAGATTGCTATGCGCTTTGACATAAGTGAACTGTACTCGTTGGTCGTTGTGGTGGAGGTGAAAGTACAATTGTTGTCGCGCAATCTCCAAGGCAACATAAACAACACAAATGAAGCTATTGACAAAACATTTGAAGTACGTTATGGTCAATAATGACAGACGATTCCGTGCAAACGTCAAATCGCGCCTAACTTCAATCAGTGTTGCCAAGGCTCAAAATATAAATAGTGACCCTCGTATAGCTGCCTTTTAAACGCGTTCGGACCGAACGCGCTCTCGTCTTTCTGGCCTGACTGGCGACATATCTGGAAGATCGGCGGAACCAAACGTTCGGATTACATAGTTTAATTCGTTTTAACGAACTTTGATTGTTACAGGGTACAAGAACATTTTAATTTCAACATTTTTGGGTAGGCTAAGCCTCATAGGAGCTTCGCCACTGATAAATGTGTTGGAATGTCTATAAACTTACTTTTGAACGAAAACATAGACTCAGTGGAATTTAGCAACATGTATTCTCGCACCTCATCATCATCCTGGGTGAGTTCCATAGGTAAAGGTAATGTAAATTTCCCCGTGCATATACAGTATGTAACACTGTTATTCGTACACATAGAATTTCCGAGGAAAAAATGTCATCTACTAGTAAATAATGTAAGTTACTGCAATAAGGCCCGAACCACAATAAAGTCCACTGACTGTTTCTCTAAAACTATGAAGAGCGACTGCCAGATGGCAACATTCTATGAGAGCTGAAAATACTCAAGGAAGAACATTACCCGTAATTCCTGCATAGTATGAGTCATCGCGGAACTGGAGCAGTCCGAAGTTTTGTTGCTGTTGCAAAAAAGTAAGATATAACTTTCAAACCACATATTTCGTCTTATATATGTTCATGCATTTTAGACAGTAGGATAATACTTGGTCTTCATGTAACATTAACCGTGTCCATTACAACAGCAAAGTGTTTCCCGTTGTACTTTTATTGTACTGAGCTGTAATATTACGAAACGGCATGTCGTGCCATGTTACACAACAAGGCCCAAGAGCTTGTGTGGTATGCGGGACATGGTGTCATGAGGAGTGTGCTGGAATACTACCTCAGGACATGGACATTTTCACTTGCCCCCCCTGCTAGATGGACTGAAACTGAATTTTAAGCTTAGACTTTTATTTCGTAAGTGGTTAATAATCTGATGAATGTGATCTTATTGCTTTTTTGTGCTTTGAAGCATAGTTTTGTAACAATTTACCATCGAACTTTCAGAGTTGCCATGCGGGCCTTATTGTGAAATAGAGTACAAAATAAGGCCCATTGCAAACATTTTTTCATCACATTTTATTTTGTATTTTGTGGAATTGTACGATTGCTATATACTGATAGTCTGTAACCAACATAATGAAGTTTCATGTCCTGCAACAATAATTGTCGATTCTTCTAAATTGACAGTTTCAAAGGCAAAAATTTTTAGGTGGACCTTATTGCGGTAACTTACCTTATAATCATTTTCATATGTACCTGGAAATTAATGTTAATGAAGGTTTCACCAACAAATGTCAATAAAATTGTATGTTCAAAGTGTATAAACAGTGCATATAATTTGTGTGAAAAGAGAAAAACACGCTGTTTCATGTAACATTGTTATTTGTACAGGCAAGAGTTTCAATCTTCCTCGCATACAGCACCACCGCTATTCGGGCAATTTCTTGAAGTTTGCAACTTCGTAACAAGTTTGAACATGCAGGCGTGCTCCCCGTCAAGTGGAATGCTGGCATAGGTATTGTTGTAGGCCTATCGTCTATCTATCAGCATGTTCAAAATGGGCAATGTGAAGGAACTTAGTTCCGATCTGAAGGATGTTATTATAAATTTGGCCCTTAGAGGTTATTCGTTAAGAAAAATTGACAAACAGTCAATAAATCACACTCCACAGTTCAATACATAGTAAACAAATTTAGAGAGGAAGGTTCAACACAGAATATGCCGAGAAAACGAAAAGAGTTGAATAAACGTGATGAATGCTTTATTTTAAAAAGAGTGCTAGAAAACCCCCGACTAAGTGTTCCTCAGTTACGACCATTAGTAGAAAATGTTGCTGGCAAGATGATGTCCGATCAAACTGTCCGACGTGCCTTGTGGAAGCATGGATATCATGGCAGAATACCACGAAAGAGGCCGTATGTAAATAAGGTGAATCGCAGGAATAGACTTTCATTCGCGAAAGAGCACATCCACAAGGACCAGGAATTTTGGGATAGTGTCATATGGTCAGACGAGTCCAAGATTAATATATAAATGTCAGATGGGATAAATAGGGTCTGGAGAAAATCAAATAAAGATAATGATCACATTAACACAGTTCCAACAGTTAAACACGGTGGTGGTTAGTGATTTGGGCTGTGTCATCCAAAGGTGTTGGTACCATCCAGTTTATTGATGGTATTATGGATGCATATGTCTATTTGGACATATTGAAGAACAATATAAAGCAGAGTGCCCAAAAAATGGACATGCCGCCTATCTACAGATTCCAACAAGACAATGACAGAGCATAAGGTGAGAGTTAACATGAATTGGCTAATATGGAATGTGCCCAAACTACTACAAACACCAGCTCAAAGTCCAGACTTAAATCCCATTGAGCATTTATGGGCAATTTTGAAGAGGTGAGTCCATAAAGCAGGCGTCAAGTCCAAACAAGAGTTGAAAACTGTTGTGCAAGCCGAGTGGAATATGCTCTGAAACATGTCGAAAACTGGTTAATTCTATGAAGAACAGGTGTCAAACAGTAATTAAAGCCAAAGGATACGCATCAAAGTATTAGAACTGTCAGTCAATTTGTTCTGAATATAATTTTTTCTTTTATATTATTAAGTGTACGAATAGAAAAGTTGTACAAAAAATGGCATGTTTCTCTTTCAGTTTCATTTAATTTATTATTGTTATTGGTTATACAAAATTTGGGTACGATTTTATGTTCCTAATGATATTAGTTATTGAATTGTAAAGAAACAATTTCAAAAGAGTGTATTTCCTTTCAGATATTAAAGCATTTTCTTTAAAAATCTGTGTGTACGAATAAGAATGTTACGTACTGTAGTACCGTGCCATGAAGGCACATGAAGGCCCCATATATTCTTGATCCCGGACATTTTGCAGGTGATGTTATCAGCACCATACTCTGGCAGTCTTTATCCCCCAGGGTTGATCTCAGGTGCCCATTGATATGAGGCTGGGTGCGGGGACACGGCTGGATATATTCCAACCAAATCCGGGAATCACACCCAGATCTCCCACGAGGTTGTCAGACTAGACCCCCGCGGCTCCTTGGATGAGTTTCATATTTTGATTATTTCAATTAATTAAATATATTTCCTTCTTTTTATGGATTTTCTTCACACTTACAACGTTTCACCTATCATATACAAATAACCATTGATTAGACAATTATTTCGTAACAAAGAAACAAAAAATGCTCCTAGAATTTGTTAACAATCAATTGAGAAAGTAGCTTTGCTCTATTGCTTTCATAAATATATTTATGTAACTCTCTACTACTTAATAATAGTAGTGATATTAGTTGTAAGAGCAGCAGTATTAGTAGTATTATTAGTAGTAATGAAACTAATTAATTATAAGTATTATTAATTAATTAAAGTATAATAAAACAATGGTAATGTGAATTTGTAGAAAGTTTTAGAAATAACCCCCCCTTGATGAAATCCTGCGTACACTACTGCTCTTTCCAAAAAAACAGGACATTTACCGATTTCTAAAAAAATCCATCAGGATGCCGGACAGACACCTAAAAAGGAGGAAATGTACGGATAAAAGAGAACGTCTGGTCACCCTAGCAGTGACGTCGAAAATTGGGGTAGCAATCAGTGGGATGCCCGTTCCCAAGGGGGATTGGTGTATGTCTTAACCCCCCCCCCCCTTAGCACCCGGTATTTCTAACAAAAGAACATCAAAGACAGGAAAAGATTGCAAAAATAGGAACGAGTAATAATAAAAAAGTACAAGTAACTCCCATCCCCATTAAAAACTCAAAAAGTAGTTGATTTGACAACTAAGCCAGAGATTCCGGGTTAGAATCCTGGCTTGACCATGGGTGTTCTTTGTGTGTATCATCAATTTTATCATATCATCTTCACGATTAGCCAAAAGTGGCAGGAAAACGAAGTAAAATAAACCAAAACAAGCAATCAATCAATGATTTGATTTGACTTTTGTTACTTAGCATCAATATAGTCATATTTGGTTAATCACGAAGATGATACGATAAAATTAATGAAGGAACAAACACAAAGAACACCCATGCCCAGGTCGGGGTTCGATCCCGCAACTACTGGTGTTGTAGCGTTCTGCTATAATCACTTCCGACAGTTGGTTGATTTGGTGTTTTTAGTCCACATTATGCACAGAAAGGCTAACTGGGACTGGACCTACAGTTTAAAGTGGGGTCCGAACCAATGTGTCCCTCCACCAAGTACTGATCCAGGACCACTTGTACTCCCCCACGGAGGTCGGCCGACATCAAAGACGAGAGGAAAGCGCTAATCATTTGTATACGTGGGTATCGGTAAAGAAAACTAGATTTTTCCTGTGGTAATTTTCAATTGGATTTTTGAAACACCATCTTTGTGTATGATTAACGTTTTTTCAAAAATTTTGCATTGCTTGATTTCCCTAATTTCTCCATCTCACAATACGATCTCATTACTGAAGGATCCGGGATCGAGCCCTGGCCTGTGCACGAGTGTGTGTTTCTTTGTATCCACCCTTGACCCGTTTAAATTAATCAACGTTAATCGTCATGGCATAAATTAGGTGAAGTGATGAAAGAGAAAAAAAATAATCCTCCCAGTGCATCTGCAGGGCACTGCGAAATCAGGAGTCCAGAGTTCTCTGTTTATGATTGCCCTCATGACTTCCATAAGTTCATTAGCTACTTATCGCGATTAAATCTATACAGCTAGAAAAAGTGATGGGAGGTGGCAAGGAGATACACAGGTAACAATACACACCTATTTGTAGATTCTTCAATAATATTCAATTGGCTTTTAGAGTTCTGGAATAAATTTTTCATTCCAAATTGTTTAATTCTTCACTGCAGAGTACAACACATATGAACAAGAATGCACACTTGTCACGGGTTCAAATCCCTTTGTGAGGTCCTTACACCAATTTCATCATATATCACTCTCATCCTCATTTTCACGATAACCAAATGTGGCAGAAAAGTGAAGTAAAATAAAGCAAACCAAGAAACGTGCATTCTCTTGCCCAAATAAATATATCCGTATTTATGACTGTTTAGCTCACCCAATTGTTTTCATTGGAGGCCAAAAGATTAGTATATGTAAATAAAACACTACTGAAATGAGAGCAGAGAGAGAGCGTGAGCAAATATTTGTTATTTAATCATTATATATTCCACATTTGTAAAAAAAAAAAAAAAGAAAGCACAACAATTTTGTCTGCACATAATACGTTCTCATTTCACAAATAATAAAACTACATCCCATATTATACATACACATTGTACAACATGTAAAAAGTTGTGTTGTAAATACAGAGAACATAAGTGCTGCAGAAATCCTCCCCTTCCCCAAAGTTCTTTAGAGGTTTTACAATGGAACAAAGGGGAAACCAATCCCCTGTCTGTTCCTATAGGAGATAGACTGGAGCACTTGAAACCACCACCTTCCAACCAGCAAAAGACAATAGACTGGAGCACTTGAAACCACCACCTTCCAACCAGCAAAAGACAATAAATATTGTGATTTGAAAATAATTAGAGATGTGAGATTGAATGATCTATCTCTGCTAGACTAACTACTCCTCAGTGCAAGTCACTGCACCCTAGTAATAAGAGAAAATTAGATCAATAGTTACAGATATTTATTAGAAAATGAGGTTTCTAACAAAACACACATTGAAACTTTTGGTTTAGGAATGCCAGATAGTTTACAAATGAATTAACCTGGTTTATGGATAAATTACTAGTGGCAAATGGTTTGTTTGCATACACATTATATTTCATGACAAACTGCTAAATTTTTCTCCATTCATGGGAACCCAGAAGGCAGGATATGAGGGTCAGGGCACCCCTTTGGACCCTTCCTGATGCAATATGACTCAGCGGCAGCTGGTGGCTTTGAATGACATGAAGAGCTAGGACAAAAAAGGGGTAATAAAGGAAATCAGAAATTAGATAAGTCCAACAAAGAATTATATTGGCTGTGCGTCCAGTTCAGGGTATAACACATGGAAGAGAGGGTGACATTTGAGTGCGTTCACTAAAGGCCACTCCTTACACCCCAGTATAGAGAGTTCCAAACCAATGTGCAATGCACCTCCATTATAGGAATTAAACTTGGGACTCCTTGATTATAAGGATGGCAGTCTTAGCCACTACTAAAAAAAGGTACAGTAGGTCGCTGACGGATCCACAACCTCACCCACTGTTGCACTTCCTGATCCGAATGAAACCGACGTCCACGAATGTCTTTCTTCAGGTCACCAAAAATGTGGAAGTCACAAGGGGAAAGATCGGGGCTGTACAGAGAATGTTCAAGCATTTCCCAGCCAAATGTCTGAAGCTTATCCCTCACCAGATTGACAGTATGGGGACGGGCGTTATCATGCAAAAGGATGATTCTGTCCGACAGCATTCCAGGGCGTTCTGACATTATGGCAAGTCGCAGTTTCTGCAATGTGTCTGCATAGCACTGCACATTGATTGTGGCTCCACGCTCTAGGAAGTCGACAAGCAGAGGGCCCTTGCAGTCAAAGAAGAAGCTCATCATGACCTTACCGGAACTCGTATGGACAGCTTTGGATTTCTTTGGCGGGGGAGAATTGACGTGTTTCCATTGTTGGCTTTGCCGTTTGCTCTCGGGCTCAAAATGGTGGCACCACGTTTCGTCCCCTGTGATGATACATGACAGAAACGCATACTCTTCCTCGTGGTACCGTTGCAAATGACTCGGACATGCAGTCATTCTGTCAGTTGATGCGGAACCCACTGCGTGCAAATTTTTCGGAACTGCAGGTAATCTTTGATAATGGCATGCACAGAGCCATGACTAATGCCAACCTGAACACGAATTTCTTCCTCTGTGATTCGTCGGTCTTCCCAGATCAGACCATCGATCCTCGCAATCACATCAGGCGTAATGGCTCGATGGGCCTGTCTTGGGGGCGGATCGTCTTGCAGTGATGTGCGTCCTTCGCGGAATCTCTTCTGCCACTCGTGCACACTTGTCAGGGAAATGTAGTGTTCGCCATACACTGTAGACATGCGACGATGACTTTCACGTGTTCCAGCAGCCTCAGCTACCAAGAAACGAACCACACCTCTCTGCTCTTCTTTGCTTGCCACCATTTCCAATGCTGGACGAACACACTTTTCACTACGCTCACCTCCTGAGCAATGACGAAGCAACTGTGTGGACCTGTGCGTTTTCACTATGCATTTCTCCTACCCTACAGATGGCAGTATCGATACGTAACAACAGTGTTGCCAACTTTTGCAAGGAATGTGTTTTATGGTGGGTGTTCGGTTTTCATTTGACTGCTCCTCATATATATAATCAGAGTAAGAAAATTATGCATTTTTATACAAAAGTTTGACATTCCAGTTCCGAGCACAGCCAAAGCCTACTTGATCTCAAGTTGGTCACACTGCCGCTATGGATGATGGGAAACCAGCAGCCTCTGGCAATTAAAGTGGTGGCACCATTGGCTGCAATTCCGGATCTGATTCTGTTTGCAGCATTCACTTTACTCAATTTCCTACTCTATTTATTCTTATCTGTAAGGTGTGTTATATATAGACATATTCTCCAAAATCTCATCTTTACATTGATGTACGATAGACATCACAAATTTGTTTAATAACTGCAGTCACAATAATTAAAGCTATCCCTTCCGATGGAAAATCCAATTGATTTGGATATGAGAAAAACAAATTTTAGCTTTGTTTGGACTCATGAAGTCACGCTAATATGGCCCCATTCAGAACCTGAGTGATTAAATTATTAGGGCTGAGCCGATACCACTTTCAACCGATATGAATACTCTCACCGATACCGATACTTGTGTAATTCCAATTTAAAATAACAAAGGCTTTATATATCTGTGCGCGCGTGCACGCTCTGTTACAAAGATGCATCTCAAGTTTATAGTCTTTTTTTAGATCAGTGACAATCGATCAGATGTTTCAAATATGAGAGAAATATTATAAGAAGCTAAGTTCGAGATAATTGTGTCGTCGCCCCCCACCCCCCAATGTTGAAAAATGAGATCATGCCTCTTCAACCCCCTCTAAAACTAAGGGATCAATTTTCCCAAAGTAACATTAAATCATCCCTGAAATCAAGATTAATTGGCAATTTGCCAGCCCCGGCTGGACACGACGTCTAAAACTAACAGTAAAGCTGTAATGTAAAACGAATCTAGTCTCCTTCTTGTCCCTTAACAAAGAATAAAAAATTGTAAACGAAATGTAAGGAGATAATGATAACTAACCAGTCTCTTGCTTCTATATCAGCCGATTGGCTTCAGTAGTGATATTCCGACGTGACTTTGCTTTTGACATATATACGTTCTATCCATTGGCGTATAAGAAAATCCAAAGCCATCACTACACATTCCAGAAAGTAAGTGCCATCAACTGTCGTTCAAAGAAAATTATTCCCTTGAGTTCCCTGTGCCGCCAAAACATGCCTGTTGAAACCCAGTTATCCAGGTCTGGACAAACAAAAGTCTAAAGTTGGAAAGGAAAATTGGGTTTAACCCAGGTATTTGAATTTCCAGGAATATGCTGTGTACATACTATGTCTGAGACACGTCCACCATGTGGGCAATGACTGTTTTGACTGCGGGAGGTCTCTAAGGAGAGAGATGTCCACAATACACCAGGTGCCTTGTTGGCACCGGGACGTTATTATTGTTACGGGGGATTATTGTTACGCGAGACAGCATCTGTGGGAACAAAGTCTGCTAGACTTCGAAGGAACTCCTATGGGGATAATTTCCCGTTACCCTTGATATGTAAGATACTTGGCCGCGAGTCTTATCTGTGTATGGATTCTTCATCACATACTTGCCATTCACGGAACTTGAGTGCACGTTCAACTAACAAATGCACAAATACAGTTTTTTTCAAAGCCAAAGGTAAGTTGGAAAAGGTTAATGAACCTTTGAAGAGGAACCAAATTTGGTTTTGGCCATGCTTCTAGCAACTCAGACAATGGTATCGGCTAGTATCGGTGCAAAAATATCAACCAATACATCGGTATCGGCTCAGCCCTATAAATTTTCAGTTATTTTCTAGTCCCTGTAGTCACCCATCCATGCATTTCATAATACATTAAGTGTTTATTGTACATTCTTAGTCTGTTACAAAATTACATTAATGTTAATGAGTATTTCTTTTGTTTTTAGTATGGCAGTGATATTTGTGCAAGTCTCTTCAACATTTTATTAATCATAGATACATCCCCATTCTTGCAATTAATCTACACAACAGTTAGAAAATTGACACTAAATAATGGAACCCCATTCTTGCGTGAAGGTAAATAAAAGTGGTACCTAAACTAATTCTTTCTTTTTTCTTATTAATTATTATATACTGCTGGAAAAAAAAACTGACACCTTAATATTTGACATGAATTGAAATTACTAAAAAAAGTATACATACCCTCCCCTTTGAAAATCTTAGGCATGCCACTAAGCCCGTTAATTTTAATTTGCTTTCTGTTGAATATATTCAGGTTTTCTTATTTCCAATAATTTCTGCAACATTTAGTTAGCCTTGGAATCAGAATTTATGAGTTAACACAAAAAATGCAAGTCTCGGCCCATCTCCCAAAATTTATATGATATAGCAATGTCAAGAATTTTATCTCTGGGCACCATTTACAGTCATGGACACTTCTGTACATGCCCAGACACAAGGGATCTCACACCAGAAAAGGAAAGGTGAAAGCAGGAGAGTGATAAAAAAAAGCATCAAATGTTAAAAAAATAACAAGGCTTCCAAAAACTTATTTTATATTTAATGCACTTCTTTACATAAGACATTTCTTTAAATAAAATTTAACCATAAAGCAACAAAAATCCTCACAATTTCATTACATATAAACTTCAAATTTGTAACTTCTATAACATTTGTACTAAAAAATACAACAATCTAAACTCTGACAACTATCAATGGTGCTTCTTCGCAAACGTCACCAATACAAGCTCTATATATTTACAACCATGCTACCAATTGCATGTACTAAATACAGGGAGTTGGTTAGAAACCCACCACAAGATGTCAGCAGCTGTCACAAAAGTTATTTTTCTGACAACATGATGAAACATTTGCTCGATGTCAGAATTTCACACTCACTGAAAAGACACACACTGCACTTCCACTTTTGTAACTCCAAGTGTCACTTCACAGTGTTTGAGTATTATTGATACTTCCACGAATACTTAATAAAAACTACATCCAGAGAGCAAATTTCATCAACAAAGGACAAATCAGGTACAAACAGTTGTAGTTTTAAATTGCTAATACATGAAATAAAGGGCAAAACCTCTAATCTTTAATAAACCTTTAACCTGCTTGTTTGATAAAGAATGTGTATGACAAAAGTAATTGAACACTAATATAGTGGAACTACAGGCGAAAGAGCCTGCATAGATCAGTATCATACTCCCGCTACAGGGGAGGGGTAGAGTGGAGAATGGAGACTTTTGGACGAAGGTTCTTTTCCTTGTGGTCACTTTGTAGCAGTTTCTTTCTTCTTCTTTGGGTGAAGAATAACTGTGGTGTGAAGACCGAAATACATTACCCTTATTAATAATGCATGAACTTTAAAAAAAGTGACCATGTTTTTCCCATTTTTTAACCTTATTGCTTTTCATTCACACATTTTTAAGTTTCTGAAGTGCATCACGCAAATGACTGAAACGATGAAGAAACAGAGAAGAAATATGTAAGTACCCTGACTTCTATTAATATTTTTAGTACTCGTAATGCAAATTTTTGCAGAGGTTTAACCTTCTTTTCAAAGTTATGTGGTTACACCTACTGTTCGACAGGCTTTTGCCTTCAATATACGTAACTTTTCCTTCCTTCAGATGAATTTGGCCAGTGCATGGTTGGGAACTCAGCCAATTCATCCTTGTTTTAAGTATGGCTGTATAGTTTCTTACCTTTCTCTAGTGTGTAGCAATTTCTTACCCTGTGCATCACTGCCTTTTCTTCTCATTAGGCTTATTTGTGGTCAGTGACTGAGTATCATTCAGCACATTTTGTACAAATTCTCCTTTGTAATTTTTATCATTTTTGTAGCTATGTAAGATCTATTCAGAAGAAGAGGACATTGAAAAGAACTCATAATTCATAGTTCAATAATTTTTCCATGCTTTACAGGCCACTGCAAGTAATTATATCAATACTAAAAGAAAATCTACATCATTTTAATGCACATGCAGGATTCTCACTTGTCACTTTTACAATGATGAATTGTTTTAGGAACAAATGTTTATTTATTTTAAAGATTGGTTCTATAAAAGCTGTTAAATTTGCTGTAGGAGAAAAATTATTAAACAAAAATACGTTAGAGTATTCAAATTGGTCTACTTACGCAAGTGAGTATGTATTCTTACGTGGACGACGTTTCGGAAGCTTTACTGCTTCCTTCCTCAGGTTGTCGTTTTCAGCTCGGAATATCAAGCCATGTCAGAGAAGTGTCATGTAAGGATACTGGGTGAAAGGTTCGGGTTAAAAACACTTCATAGTGCTTGACCTATACAGAATTAAAACCACTTTGCTAAAAACCCCTTAAAACTCACAATAAAACATGTAAAAACCACCGCTACGGTAAACTGGAAATGAGATTAGACGTGGGATAGAAACCAGCATAGCCTTAGGCAGCGGGGAAAAGAAGAAGCTCATTAAAGAAGTGAAGGAGGGGAATATCCCCACAGCATTCGGCATTCCAAAAACGCACAAGGCACTGATCCCACTTAAACCAATAATCCCCACCTATGAACACCCAGGGTATGGGTTGGCAAAGGAATTAATTAAAAGAATGAAGAAGATTAATGTTAACACCCAGTATAGCGTTAAAAACTCCTTTGAGGTAAAAAAGTCAATTGAAAATTTAGAAATCGGGAGGGATGACCAAATTAGCAGCTTTGATGTAACAAATTTGTACCCTAGTGTACCGAGAGAGAAAGCCGGTGACTGCCTTCAAAGATGGCTACTAGACCATGGCGTGGATATATTGGTAGCATGGGAATATGTCAGGTGGTTTTTTCTTGTAACTGGGTACAATTATTTTCGCGTAAACGATAAGATTTTTCGACAGAAAGAAGGGTTAGCGATGGGCAACCCGATATCGGGTTTTGCGGCAAACATTTTCTTGCATTACTTAGAAAAAGCGGTTATGGAAAGGGTGGGAGTAGACATAAAATATTACTGTAGGTATGTGGACGATATCCTTGTAGTTGGAAAAGAAAAAGATCTTAACACTGTTTTTGTGGAGTTAGGAAAACAAGAGGACAGAATAAGCTTCACTAGGGAGAATTCGGTGGAAGGTAAAATCAACTACCTGGACCTAAGTATTACCAATACTGAAAAGGGGATAAAGACAGGGGTGTTTCACAAACCCCTGGCAGGCAGTCTTTATATTAATAAGGCATCGGAACATTCAAGTAGGGTCAAATCGAATGTTTATTTAAACTTTTTCATAAGGGCTGAGAGGTTATGCAATAATGCCGTAGAAAAAGAAAAGGAAATATCGTGGATAATAGAGGTAGGAATGAAGAATGGATTTTCCGAATATGAAATGAACGTGTTAGCTAGGAGAGCAAGGAAGAATATTTCAAAGGGGAACCCCGATTCTGATAGCAGATTAGAAAAGGAGGAAAAAGAGGAGGGAGGGTTGGATAGTAAAGTTAACTATGTTGGGATACCGTACTGTAAAGGGCTCACTGAGAAAATTGAAAAAACAGTGAAAAAGTATGGTGTGAAATGCGGGACGAGAGCACCTAGAAATATTGAAAAGCATTTCACGGATTATAAGAGGGGGGTAAAAATTCGAGATAACCCTGATGAACAAAAAGGGATGTATAGGATTGAATGCAATTGCGGGATGGAATATATTGGACAAACCGGCCGGAGCATGCGTATTAGATGGGGCGAACATGATAAGAACATCAAAGAAAGGGATCCGAAAACGGGGCTTGCAGAGCATATAATAAACAGTGGGCATAGAATAATAAAAAGAGAGGTTATCAAAAAAAGTAATAGTAAATTGGATAGGAACGTGTACGAAACGGCATTGATATGCGCGGGACACAGAAATAAACTGAACCGGGACGAGGGCAATTTAGATGACGTATGGATTAGCTTTTTTAAAAAGTGGGACAATTTGAATAATAAAAGGGCCCCGATGGGCTTCCATGTCACATCGGAAGTAAGGAAAGCAGCCAAGGTGGAACGGGAATTTTCCTTGGATTGGTGATGAGGGGAAGAAAAAGAGAGGGGAGGGATCTCTCGTGGGAGGGGAAGTACCACTCCGCTGCGCGGCGCCATCTGCCCGCTCGCTTCACCTTGACAGGGAGTTTAGGCTCTCAACGGCCACTCCAGTTTACCGTAGCGGTGGTTTTTACATGTTTTATTGTGAGTTTTAAGGGGTTTTTAGCAAAGTGGTTTTAATTCTGTATAGGTCAAGCACTATGAAGTGTTTTTAACCCGAACCTTTCACCCAGTATCCTTACATGACACTTCTCTGACATGGTTTGATATTCCGAGCTGAAAACGACAACCTGAGGAAGGAAGCAGTAAAGCTTCCGAAACGTCGTCCACGTAAGAATACATACTCACTTGCGTAAGTAGACCAATTTGAATACTCTAACGTATTTTTGTTTATAGATAGTGAGTAACACGCACGAAACCAATATGTTATAAAATTATTAAAATAAAAGTGTGTCACAAAATGCAATAACAATAAGTGAAAAATGAAAACTTTGTAGAGCTTGGAGTGGAACAGCAATTGCCGAAGGAAAGATAGTAATGTGTATTTATCACACATCTGAACACCCGTATGCTATCCCCAAAAAAGAAAAAATTTACTTTGAATTTATAAGAAGGATGTAATGCAGGCCTCATATTTGGATCAATGGAGGACAAGGTAGGACAAGTAGAATTTTAACTTGAAATGAGGAAACCATGCCTGACAATATGGTTTTGCCATTACTCTGAAAGTTGGATTTTGATACAGATTTGGAGTTTGTCTAGAGAGAGCATAACACATGATTGAAACTTGACATTGACAAACGAACATAAACTGCCCATTTGTGGAGAAGCAGCCATCTGCCATCATGAAAATGATTTATATATTGCATTCAAGTTAAATTACTGAACATATAGTGTAAGCTAATACCTATAGTGAGAGGAGACACACTAATATTAAAAAAAAAAAAAAGGACAAGGAAATTTCAGAGAAATCTAAAATTCGGCAATTAAAACAAAATTCTTTTCAAGTGTCCATGGTCATACACTTTTCATTTTGTGAACTTTGATTTGTACATAACAAAAAACTTTTCAACTACTTATTACTTACTATCTTTTAGGTGTAAAGGGGTGCTTAAAGTGAGTGTGTGTGTGTGTGTGTGTGTGGAGAGGTAATCCCCAGCTGGCAAAGTTTTTGCAAAGCAAACCCCCATCTGTTTCACTGCCATCATGTTAGACTATAGGAGCATTCCCTCAGGTGACCCCACTGCACGACCAACATCCCCCCTCCCCCTCATCTAACATTTTCCACTTCAGGCGCTGGTCTAGTGTTAACACACGTGAAACATTAAGGAAATAAAAAGTTTCAGCCACTATAAGTACAAGGTCCATTCAATAAATAACCGGAAAAGTTGTATAAAAAATCGAAAATACGACCATGTTTGGTGTTTCTTTGTTATTTTGTGGTGGCATCCTAGAACTATTAACAGACGGGCCTGGCACGCCTGCCTCGCGAATGGGGTGCTGGGAATAAGTGAAACAAGATGGCGGCACCCTTGCAGGCTTGCACCAACTTGGAGCAGCGAAGTGTCATTAGATTTATTTTACCTGAAGGGTTGAAACCAATCGAAATTCACCGTGGGATGGCAGTGCAATATGGTGAAAGCTGTTTGAGTTGAACACAAGTGTACGAGTGGGCAGAGAAGTTCAAACAGGGTGTAACAAGTGTTCAAGATTTGCCATGTCCAGGATGCTTTGTCTCTGCAGTCATGGAGAACAACATTGCGAGAGTTGACAAGTTGATATGGGAAAACAGGCATATTACGGTGAGTGAGATTGCATCAGAGATGAATGTTAGCGTCGGATCAGCCCAACATATTGTTCATGACGTACTGATGTTCAAGAAAGTGTGTGCGAGGTGGGTTCCAAAACATTTGACACCAGAAATGAAAGAAAGGCGCATGGATGTATGCTGGGAGCTTTTGCGACAGTACGAGGCTGAAGGGGAAGCATTTCTTCACCGTATTGTCACGGGAGATGAAAGTTGGGTACATTTTTATAAACCTGAATGAAAGCGGGCTACAATGGAGTGGCGACATTCTTCATCTCCAAGACCCAAGAAGGTGCGAGCTGAAAGAAGTGCTGGTAAGGTCATGTTGACTTTGTTTTGGGATCACAAGGGAACAATTCTTGAACATTACATGCCGAGAGGTCACAATGCAAACAGTGTGACATACGCAAACCTTATGCATGAAAATTTAAAACCAGCAATTTTGAAGAAGCGACGTGGTCTGGTGTCCAGTGGCATCCTGTTACTGCATGACAACGTGAGACCACACACTGCTAGTCACATTAGCTACAATCAATGACCTTAAGTTCGTCTCCTTACCCCCCCCCCCCCCCCCGTATTCCCCCTGATCTGGCACCTTCAGATTATCATATTTTTGGCCCACTTAAAGACGCTCTTAGTGACTCAAGGTTCGAGGATGATGAAGAAGTCCACGGAAGAAGTCCACGCAGAGGTGCATGACTGGTTACGCACACACCCAAAAGAATTATTTTCACGTGGAATTGGGAGGCTTGTCGAGCGCATGGCGCAGGTGCATTGAACTTGAGGGGGGACTACGTTGAATAATAATAATGTGCTGTATTACATTCTAATAATAGATTCTGTACAAAAAATATTTCCGGTTATTTATTGAATGAACCTTGTACAATGGTCAGATTAACATTAATAGTTCCAACATGGACTTATAATTGTACGAGGACAAATCGAAAAGTCTTTGCGCCTAATTTTTTCTAGCTTGTTATAAGTGTTATTACAAAAGCGAGATATACGAGCGATGCAGTAGGCGTTTCTTGGAACGGGCCTATTGTAACTTTCAATTTCTTCCACGGCACGGCATCGTTATCAATTGGCAAAGATCACTGGAGTGCTCAGGAAGTCCACGCAATATGAGCAGCGAAGTGTTATTCGTTTCTTATGGTGCAAAGGACAAACAGCCACAGATGTCCACAGGGGAATGGAGCCAGTGTATGGGGACAAGTGTTTATGAGTGCAAAGTGTGCAGTGGTGGTGCAAGGAGTTCGAAAATGGATGGGAAAATGTGGATGACACCAAACAACATTGTGTTGATGAAATGGTGAAAGCTGATTGACGTGTTCATCTGAAGGACGTTGCCACTGAACTTGGTATTTCCTATGGTAGTGTTTACAACATTGTTCACGATTCGTTGGGATACCGCAAGGTGTCATGTCGGTGGGTTCCTAAGCTTCTTGATGATGTCCACAAGGACAAGCGAATGGTCATGTCACTGGACCATTTGCAGCATTACGTCAACGAGGGTGACAGTTTCCTGGACCTCATTGTCACTGGCGATGAAACGTGTATACTGCATTACACTCCCCGAGTCAAAACAGTAGAGCATGGTGTGGTGTGTCCTTCAGATGAACACGTCGATCAGCTTTCACTCTTTCATCAACACGGATAATGTTGTCTGGTGTCAGCTAGGAAGGAGGTAGGCCTGATCGCTCATTGTCCTCCACATTTTCCCATCCATTTTCAAACGCCTTGCACCACCACTGCACACTTCGCACTCATAAACAGTTGTCCCCATACACTGGCTCCATTTCCCTGTGGATATCTATGGCTGTTTGTTTTTGGCACCATAAAAACACTAATAACACTTCGCTGCTCATATGGTGTGGACTTCCTGAGCACTCTGGCCATCTTGCCAACAGAAAACGGCACCGTGCCGTGGAAGAAATTGGAAGTTACAATAGGGCCGATCCAAGAAAAGCCTACTGCATCGCTCGTGTATCTCGCTTTTGTAATGACACTTATAACAAGCTAGAAAAAAAATTAGGCACAAAGACTTTTCGATTTGCCCTCGTAGTTATCCAATAACATAACTAAGTTTCCTAAAGAGAAGTGAATGTTTTTCCTTTATGAGTTTTATAATCAAAAGATCTTCTGTTCATATATTATACTGTTTACAACCTCCATAACTTTTCTGGACAAGTAGTCTGAAAGATTATAGGGTTTGCAGGGACTTTAAATGTCTAGCACATTGGTGATGTTCATGAATCAATTTGTAATTCATCGCCCAGAATTCTGCTAACAGGTGGCAATAGGAAATATTTAGTTTTTGATCAAAATGGAATGTAAATACTCTGAAAATAACAGAGGACATTATTCTAAAATGTTCATAGCTGACATTTAATAAAATCTCATGAACATTGTCGGTGTAGACATTTTGAGCATAAGTAGATTGTAAGTACCTGACATGCATTCTTTTGCACCTAGAAGCTAGAACTCAATGCAGAATCTGTAAAGGATAGTTATTACAAACAACAGTCCATAATAAAACAGTATAAATTATACTGGACCATTATAGGTAAAATGTCTCAAATTCTGCAAAATGTTCAATGTAAAAATTGTTGCAAATTGAACTCGCATTTCAATTCACAGCTGATTGTTGGTATTAGCACCACCTCCTTTGTATGTACTGTTGCACAGTTCTTCAAGAGCCCTTGTTGTCATCCTGTTTAAACTGTCCGTCGACATAGGCTCATCTGCACTGCGTTCTTGCACAGGACGTGAATTCTCAACATCCGTAAGGCTCAGATTGTTTGAGAAAGTGTCCGACAGATTCACATCGAAGACACTGTTGTCCATAATGGCATTTGTGCCCTCCACGTTTATTGAGAACTGAGTGCCCGGATGCATGTAGTTAGGATCTTGAAGCCAGGATGTTCCCTGAACGACCGTCGAGGGGCCACAATTGATGTAGCTTGGTCCTTGAATATTCATGCACTGCGGATTTGTTGTTTCCGGTATGTACCTCAAATGCGGGGGTTGCATGTACCCCATGGATGTTGCAGGGTTAATGGCTGTCGCCAGAGTCAGGGGTGATATGGAGGGAGCTAAGCTTGGCTCCATGTATGAGGGGACAGGCTGGGGCATCAGAGGCTGTGGTGATGTACTTGGTAACTCGTACAAAGGAGACACTCTGCCAGGTCCAATAGCATGAGAAGAAACTGAATCTGAAATAGTAACAAGTACTTCAACAAAACACTTCTTTAGAATTTTTCACACTACTTGCTTCAGGCCTAACTATTCTGAGGCACTGAACATTGAATACTGAGAAATGGCATTTCAACGTCCTCAGTATTTTTGGTATCATAGATATTCCAGGTACCCAAAACTCAATGATGGGCTGCTATACCCTGTGGTTATCTTTAGAAATATCCGTCGGAGAAGCATAAACATATTCAAGCATGCACACGTACACACACTAATATATTTTCAGACTCTGCACCGAGACAATGAATGTTAGTATTAATGTTTTTTGTATGTTAAGTTTAACCAATGGGACCAAACACTTTGCATTGGAAGGGGGAGGGGTGAAATGAACAGGCTATAGTTCTACTATTTATTAAAAATATTCTTATCACCTCAAAGGTTAACCTATAAATATTAAAAAAAAGTTATAGAGGCAGTGGAGTACCTATTTTAAACATTTCTATTGTGAACAACTTTATATTTTTACACTGTTAAAATATTGGTATCTGTGGGAATCAATAGAAGCCAATCTCAAATTTAAATATTTCAGTTTTCCAACATTTAAATTTTTTGAATTAGTATCTGATTAAAAAGAAGAAACAAACATACCCGTTGGTTCAGGCTTTACAGAGTGCATCATTGGCATAGGTCCTGTTGTTCTCGCTGCAAGAGAAAAAAAAATCATGTTAAATCATTGCGCTCTGTGCTAACACTCAGCAACGAAGGTTGGCGACACTATGCATGATCGTCACATAAAAGATAATGGTAAAGCATTTTGAACCTCAGGTTTTGTTTTTCAGGGGACAAAGCTGAAGAAACTTAAAATGTAGGAAAATGTAAAATCTAAGACATTTTGCTATGTGGGGACCATCAAGATTGAATGTATGAGGGAAGATGTAAAATCTGGGAATGTGCAATTCAGGTTCCACTGTATTAACCATGACAATACAAAAAACGATGCAAAATAAGCAAAATATAAAGCATGAATTTGTTTTGGTGTCATCACTGCCAAATTATAAGCATTATATGTTTGGGTCCAAATTCATGGTACATAAAAATAAATGAAAATAAGCAACAGGAAGTATCAAGATTGCTTTCAAGTGAGGCATTTTGCACAAGCCCCTAGGCAAAGCTCGTGAGATTATCCATAAAATATGGCCCTGCTAATTATGATGATGAGGATTGACAACTGCAGTGTGTGATGATGGCTGTGTTGGTTTCTCTTCTAAGATGTGAGGTGGAAACATAAAAGTATTATACATTCAACTTAAAACAACACAATAATAAAAAAATGACCAAAGTAAAAATGAAGATGTAGCTGAGAACTTTCAATAGCAATTCTTTTTTTAAATATGAGGGATGGGGGGGGGGAATTGTAAGAATAATAAGGGCACTGAAAGTGGTAAAAACACAATGTGATCCGAAGAAGAAATTGAGAAGGTGGAAAAGTAAAAGACACGCATAATACAGCATCTAAAAAAAGAACTTCAGTGTTACAAGACAGTATAGCATCCATGTATTGAAATTCAAAGATGTTGTTTAAAACTGTGAAACTTGCTACTTGGCGATCTCTAAAAATACCACGTATATCTGTATTATTTGTAATAAAAGCAAAATTAGTTGGAAGAAGGCAACAAATTTTTACAAAATCGTTTTAATACGTTACTAAGTTCTCAAAAGAGAAATAAGCACTCACTACATTCAATGTACTAGGTCATTCAAATATGACCGGGACTGATTTTTTTCCCCCAAATCCTTTATTGTCAAATACTTATTTGCACATGTCACCCCTCAAAGTACTCCCCTCCAGAGTCCATATAATTTTTCAACGTTCTGGAAGCATCTTAACACCCTTTTCATATGGCTGCATATCCACTCACGAACACTGCCGATGATGGCGTCGTTATCTGCAAACCGCATGCCTTCCAAGTCTGATTTAATCACTTGGGGCCAAATAGGGACTGTATGGCAGGTGTGGCAGAAGGTCCCATTTCAATTTGCTGAGGGTTGCTATAGTTGTTTTGGCTGTATGAGGCCGTGCATTGTCTTGAAGGGAGGTTACCAGCTTTCCACCTCTCCCTTCTGCTTGGATCGGATCATTTCCTTCACTTCTGTTGTCAGGAGTTCTGAGTAATAAGCTGCAGTCACTGTTCTGGCATCTGTAAGAAAGTCTGCATGGGTAACCCCCCGCCCGTCCCAAAAAAATGTTGCCATCACTTTCCTACCGAATGGGTCCTCCGCACTTTCTTGGGTCTGGGAGAACCGGTATGCCGCCACTCACGTGATGACTGCTGGGACTCATCATTCTCCATGTGCTCTCTTCCCTCTCTGAAGTACTTGCACCACTCAAACACATGGGTGTGTGAGACACTCTTCTCCATACTGTTGTTTGAGTCTCTGCAAAACTTCTGATGGCTGGACGTTTTCTCCAACGAGAAATTTGATCACAATGCGTTGTTCCATGCTCCGCGGCACCTACTGTTCGCTCATCAATCTAGCAACACTCAGACATGACTGAGCAGGTTCTAACCTGCGCAGGAGGGAGGGTGAGGGTTGTGGCTCTATTCTACCAAGGAAGCACAACTGCTGTGCATGGAAGGTTGTTTGAAAAAAAATCAGTCCCGATCGTATTTGAATGACCTAGTATTATGCCCCTTGCCAGGAGGCACATGTTGGAAGGGCTCTCTTGTCTTTCATGAGTTTTGAATCCTAAAGTCTCATAAAAGCCAATGCTAATTGTGGGGTGAATATTCAGAAGAAAATAGCATTGTGGTGGTAAAGAAATGGATGCAAACACTTTATTTCTAATGATGTTACACAATATTAAGCTAACTAAGTTCATGGCTACATGTGCAATCAATAAAGAATTAACTTTCAATAAACAACATGCTTCTTTCAAACAACACACACACACACACACAAGCTAATATCAAACAACAGTAATAAAAAACAATGACATTAATTTTTTTTTAAAAAAAAGATACTGCAAATGAGCAGGAAAATGCAGTTAATTGGGCATGTATACTGGATTGGTTCAAAGTTCATTCAGCCTTCGTGTGTAAATACTGAATAACAATCATATAATAACAAAAATTTCAGAGAAAGAATTCCCTAACGAGTAACCGATGCTCCTCTTATATTCAAATGATGCAAGTTCAGTACTTGGAGGAAACATGGTGTAAGTTCATTAGTTTGTGTGCGTGTTTACCTTTACCTTAACAAATTCTCACAAAACTGCTGCTGTACATCAACACAACTGAGTATATAAAAAAAATTACACCATGCATACATTCAATACAATAAGAATCATAAAAAAAGTACAGATAACAACAACAAAAGTATCATGGAAAAAAAAAGTGCAGGTTAAAGATATGCTACATAATTATTTGTTGAACTGTTTGCTACAAGCACACGATCATTAACTTTGACAATTCAGATCAGGCACTACTTCAATTAGACTTTTAATTGAAACCAGGAATGTATATATTACAACTGCAACAATGCAAGGGACTGGGTGAAAACATTATTTCAACTTTAATATCGCTTTTCTGGTTTCAACCCATAAGTTTCTAATTAAAGTAGCAACAGTTTCGAGAAATAAACATGTGTAAAAACTGCAAATGCCACACAATGCAATACATAAATATGAGCAAAAGATAACAATTATTACATATGCATGCCTTTATAACTAACATGCACAATATAAACACAACTTTCAATACGAACCAAAACTTTTCCAGTTAATTTTCTTATGCAAACACCAAAAAATCTGCACTCAATAAAAAGAAAACTACAGCATTTCTAATAAAACATTAAAAAACAACAACAAAGATTGTCAGTTGTGCATGCAACACACAGCTTCTAAATTAACATCTTCATATTACTTTCCTTCTATATGGGGTGTTCTTCGGTCTTCATTCTTCAGGTTACACCAGTATACGATACTCTCATCTCTGCCATCTTGAATACGATGAAACAATGGTTTTAAAGCATTGTGAATAGATCTGTTTGTACCAATCTAATGGCATATGTTTTACAATCTGTTTTCATTGTACTATGGTTCTTTTTTATGCACACACATGTGATTCATATCCAAAACATCCACAGGTTTGTTGGAAGAGTGATGCAAGAGGGAGTCCGAGGACAATGACGTCCCATCTCCTCAGTTTTGCTTAGCAACAGCTCAGATGACTGTGTCATCTGGTAGGAGACATAAAAGTTGTAACAGTGAACACAGTGTAGCAGCACTGAAACATAATTGCATGCTTTAATGCATGCAGTTCAAATAAGTTGCACATGAACACTGCCAACCATAGGGAAAGCAGCCGTGCATGATGTTTTTCATGTATTTTACGATGGCACCTTCAAACGTTGTGGCACTCTAGTGGTAAGCTGAAGGAATGACACACATTCAGTTTGTACAAAGCTCTCTTGAATTTTTACTCCATAACCCATAGATCAGCAGTTCTTAACCTTCCACTAGGCCTGCAAAGGCTTGTGAAGAAAAAAAAAAACGATACGAGCTTTATGATTGTCACAAAGGCTCAAGGAATATAGACTGTCAATATAAATATAAAACTTCTTAATACAAAAATCCACATCTTCAGATAGCCAACAAGTCAAGAACAATCTGTCTGCATTAAACGCAACCTAAAACATAAAGCAGGAATAAATAACCAAACGTAACATATGCAACATATTTGTAGAGTTAGGACACAGAATGACTTAGAATATTAAGTCTGATATAACAAAGTCTTGAAAGTGAAATCAAGCACCAGTTTTTGCATTGAAGTACTATTATGCCTTCATTCACTATTCAATATTTTATTGTTATCATTATTACAATAAAATTAAGAATATAGTAATAAAATACCATTAGTGAGCAACTTTAAATGTACAGGGTGTCCCTAAAGGTACTTTACAACTTCAATGTCATATAACGAGACTTGTAATTCACTTAGAGAAACAAAGTAAGTTTTATGTGATCCACCAACTAAAAAGGTTTTGTTCTGTTAGGTAATGAATAACTTCCTTGTCTTTCCAGGTGGCAGAAGCAACGTAATTTGAGAAATGGAGTCTGCACAGGAAGAGACTCAGTGTGTGGCTTGGTATATTGAAGCCAAGTCGTACACCGAAGTCCAGAGAAATTTCAGAATGCGATACGGGAAACCATCACCTTCTCGGCCATCCATAAGAAAATGGTACAGCAACTTCATGCAGACAGGCAGTGTTGATTTGAAGCACCATGTAGGCAGGCCAAGAACAAGTGAAGAAGATACGGAAAGAATTTGACAGCCTTTACAACGTTCAACGCAGAAGTCTATCCACACTGCCTGTGTGCATGAAGTTACGGTACCATTTTCTTATGGATGGTCAAGAGGGTGGTGGTTTCCTGTATCGCATTCTGAAATTTCTCTGGACTTGGGTGTCTGACTTGGTTTCAATAAACCAAGCCACATACTGCACCTTTTCCTGTCAGACTCCATTTCTCAAATTACGTTGCTTCTGCCACCTGGAAAGACAAGGACGTTATTCATTACCTAACAGAACAAAACATTTTGAGTTGGTGCATCACATAAAACTTACTTTGTTTCTAATCATGAATTACAAGTCTTGTTACATGCCATTGAAGTTGTAAAGTACCTTTTAGGACTTCAAAAATTAAAATAAGGTTTGGGGGCCTATGGAACATGAAGAGTTAAGAACTGCTGCTATAGATCACCGCTTCAACATGTGAACTACGTACTATTCCACTTAGCCACTATTGGAGACATTTAATTTGATTTTAATCTTGAGAAAGGGCACAATGAGAAGGCATACTGAATTGTGATCTACAGCTATAAAGTATGTTTCTTTGTTTGCTTTCAGTTTCATTCTTTATGTAGATATTCTGAGAGATTCATTCTGCTTCCTTTCACCTGTTTCCTCCTTTCATGTTTGTGTTTGTCCACATTCACATGATGGTATGTAAAATGTAAAAAGAGTTTAGAATAGGAATATGCTAATATTAAATTTTTACCAATACAAGAGCTGATATAAAATCTATCAACAGAGGAAACCAACACAACTTATCTGGTGTGGTAAACAAAGTGAAAATATTGTAAGGAAGAAGTTTGTTTCCACAATGCTCTTCCTATTCTTGCAGCCAATTATTTTCAAATGTTTGCTGTTTTCATTATTGTGGGTTATGGCATCTGGGATGGAGGTAGTATCATGTCACTGTGTTTACACTCAGCTTGTGGAAGTTCTGATTTTGTACCATTTAATGGCAGTTCAAGTTTTGGTAGTGCCAGCTCAGCTACATTTATGTGACAATCTGAACAATGCATGGCATCTGAGTGTTGGGTGACAATGGTTCTTTATCAGTATGCAATGTTCATTGGATCTTATTTTGCAGGTGATGGCATCAAACATACAACAGACCTGTGATCTTACTATAAATCTGGTGTGCTAACTAATGCGCTGTGGAGTACTTTGTTAGCATACTGGATAATCAGGTCTGTTGTAGGTTCAATTTCCCTCCACCAGCAAAAATAAATTGTTCACCTGAAGAGAAGAGGTGCCTACTCAAAACAAGAGTTGAAATAAGTAAAAGTAGTTGCAGCACTAGACAATAGATAACATTCAATTAACACTGCATGCTAAGAAGGAAACATCAAAGTCTGGCTTTGAACAGCTTCTGGTCACCACAGATCATAGCATGTCTCCCATCACAAGTGTTTTGTTCAAAAGGCTTTCCTCATTGACAATATATTAAAAGAAACCCATCCCATCTTTCAAAAGAAACAGCCTCAAAACTTAAAACACCAGACAAGCATATCCCATCTGGAAGATTGCAGACAGCAAGAGAAAATACAGAACTATAACAAAACTCCGTAACAAACCACAATGGACCAAATCATATGCCACAGTAGACAACATAGCTCGGCACTTCACACCTCCAAGTGGTACAGATCAGAACTCCCACCAGCCGAGTGTAACCAGTGCAGTGAGACAATAGCACCCCCTAAGATGCTGTAACCTATTAATGAAGGCAGCAGACCTTCGAAATTAATTGGCTGCAAGAAATAGAAGGGTAATATGGAAATATAAAACCTTTTCCATATGATAATAGCAAACCGTTAGTTCATGAAAACCAAAATGGTTCTTTCACACTTGAATAACTAAATTACAGTGGGCTTAATTTTACCATATGAAACAGGAAATTAAGTAACTTATATTTCACAAAACAAGCTGTGTTGCATTATGGAGATTTTCTTCTTTAAACTAGGAGCCATTTTCAGGACTCTTGAGAACTAATATCTTGGAAGCAGCTCATTAAAGCCTATGTTACACATATCAGCTTGCAGTGCAGAATGACGATTTGAGCTTAAAGCATGATGAAGCAATAGGGAAAAATTGGATCAGAACATCAGATTGTAACTTGAAGATCAGCATGTTTGATACTTTATGATGGTAGCACTGCACAGGAACGCAAGTTCTGTCCTGCCAGCACTTAATTCACACACCACATTATAGTTGCCAGATGTCTCTTGAGAGATTCCGCATAGCTGAATAGTTAAGAGCTCTTGCCGTGTGGGCAATCCTGGATCTGATTCACGGTGGGAACTACTTGAATAAAGTAGAAGACTACAATCTCAAATATCACCCAATGATAAGCTACTTGGCAGCATGGTGCTATGATCAAGAATGTGTGTGCGGCCTACCTCCACACCCTCTACGTGTAATGTATAGGGACAACTTAACATTTCCAGTTGACTGAATTTCTTTAAACCATTTAACATTTCCTGGGTGGATTCTACTCCCAACTGTAGTGATCAAGAGTTGCCACAAATTTTTTTAATCTCGTAACGGGTATATAAAGGGCAACACAAAGTAGCACACTGCAACTCTTACAATGCATTTATTTACAACTCACTAACAATCACAGTTTAGCATCTGAACACAACTCACATTCTGTAAACAATTCACTTAACAAAAAATCTAGGTCCGTTTCCTGATTAAAAAAAAAATACAGTCATACACTTTGTGTCATGTAACATCACTAAGAACTTTAAGCCACTCATGTATGAAAAACTGTTTTTCTTATCATAGTTATATGTAAAACAAATTACCATATCTTTTTTTTAGTATTCAAAACTTTCCATAAAACATCTATACTAGCTCTTTATGTTAAACAATACAAGAGATATACATCTTATTATATATGAAAATCATAAATGTAATAAAAAATAATCTTCAAAGATAAGGATAAGAAACCCTTTATCTTTATGTTACTTTCACAATGACTAAGGCAACAGTAACCAACAAAGCCTTTTACAAATTTATTATGATTTGATTTGTTATACACTGTACAATACACACATATATAAATCTTATTTCAAGCACGAAAACAAGTCTAAAGCTCTCACATAAAACTGCTGTACCGTATTCCATAGAAAAATGCATTTACGTATCACATGGAAATAACCACTACATGCATCTTTGAAGATGGGGAAATACAACAGCAAACAGAAAACTTTCGAGGCTGATCATAAATGAATCAAATGGCAAATGGGATATTGCTGTCTTGTACTAGAATTCCATTATACCAGCAGCCATGGAATTAGGCAGTTTGCTGGTGCTGCATGTGGGAACTTCAAAGCAAGGGCTGGGAACCACTTTCTTCCACACACGATGTTGCAAAGTTTATAGATGTCCCAATATCAACAGGGTTCCATCTAATTTTGGCAAAACAAATTTACTGGTTTATCTACGCAATTTTTAAAATAAATTTCCAGACCACTTTGTGGTGTTTTAACATAACAATAGATGAGGTGTGGATTTTTGCCTATCTTTTTTTTTGTATTACAAATGTTATTAACATCAATAACAACTTAATATATTGTTAATACTAACATCATAATGTATGGATTTTTGCCTTTTTTATAATTGCTTTGTATTAAAAATGTTATAAATTTGACTCATGCTGTTTTGAGAAAGATAATGCATTATTATAGTGTCTATAAATGCCAATTTTGCAAAATCTCACCGAAATGGATCTTTTTGCACTCTCAACATATGGACCACAGTGAATGCGGAGCAGCCATTTTGTTATCTTTCTTTTCTGCCAGTTTGATAAGATTTATTTTATTATTGCCACCAGAGATCAATAAAATTGGTTGTGCAATAACGTAAGAAGGAAGCCTCTGTGCGACCTCACAGCCTTTCAGGCAGCGCATTTTAGATTCTGACACAGGGAGAGGAAGTGGTAACCAAGATATGGAGAAGAAGGCTATATACTTTTATTCACTCACATAATTATATTTAGTTCCTGAACTTTCTCTTCCCTACTACGTGGAGAAGTGGTTCATCAGTGAATCATTGTTCTTTTGGTTATCTTTAAAATGGCAAGAGACCAATTTAGTTCATTATTGGTTTGGTTGAATGAATATCCATCAAACTGGCCAATTGATAAGAGACAATGTTGTTCTTTCAGAGAGTTTATCTAAAAAACTATTATTTATTTATGTAGTCTTATGGTGCTTGCATATTGTGTAAATAAACACGCATCACCTGGATCAGCGTGTATCTATACATTCGCAAAAAACAGCTGCCTCATAGCAAATTAAGTAGATCTTTAACTCTTGCATCTTCCACTGCACTTACTTACAGGTTCATATGCATTAAACAATCCAGTTTAACGTGCATAAACAGTACACTATAGAAGCTGACCTATTGTTTTCTGTGTATCCCTTCACTAATCACCATTCATCATCATCAGAGGGATTAGCCAAAATTAACAAAAATGTCACAAAAAAATAGCCAAGGAAATCGTTAACAAGTTCATGTTTCTTGCCTATTTTGGTGACTTTCTTATTTTATAGAACTTTTTAAATTGCAAGTTTTTAGAGCCTATAAATCCACACGATACTAATAACAAAGGTTGAAGTGTTAAAGTGCACTTGCTATTCAAGAGAATCTAGTATATACAAAAGAGCAAAAAGTAAACTGTAAATAATATCTCCCATCAAGAACCTAGTTGAAGTGAAATTTATTTTCATTTGCAAATTCTAGGAAAGTATAAACACTTGATTTTTCTTGACTTTTCCAGGTTTATGAATTTTCAAAATTCTCTCACTTTTCCAGGAGAGTGGAAACACTGATCAACTTCTTTCTACAGGGTTGCTATCCCTATTTTTTCCCAGTGCTATTTTTGTATCATGTATGCTGCCAAACAAGGGCATATATTATTACAAACTTCCAAACACAATTAAGTTGTGAGCAAATGTGGCAACAATACAAATTATGCCAACCATCTACGTAATATTGTATTCTCAATATAAATTCCAAAATCTAAAGATCATGCAATTATAATTAAAGAATGAAAATAATCTTACTTTAATTACATTAAAATTTTAGGGCACACAAGAGATGTTGTATATACACGTTCTGTCATGATTCAAGCATATCTCCCCAGATTAGAGCGTCATTTCTTTACAACTTAACTACTAAGACCAGTGGGACAGAGATAGTGAGCTTTAAGTCACCAGAAATCCAACAACTTCTTTCCATTGCTGAAAACCTATCTCAGAGAATACAACTAAAGCAAAGAACTTGGTGGTATCAAGGTGAAGTACCTTGGTGACATGGTATATGAGGGATACAGCTTCCAGTTCTTGTTGAGCTGATTTTTTCTTAGTCTCTAAGATGCTGCAATGTAGTGCATCCTCCTTTCCAAATATTTATTTATAATTAACTAATTTGTTCTATTGTATGTACACAAGGTTTGTAACTAGTAAAAAATAGGCTACAAATACATTCAGCATTATACGTTGCGATGTTAGAAACCACAATGGTCCAGTTGGCAGGGTGTCGGACTGGCATGTGTGGGGGCTGGGTCTGATTACTAGGGTAGGTGATCAAAATGAATTTTTCCAGCAACAAATCGGCATTCTGTGAATCTGGGGTTCATGAAGACTAATAAAATGAGTACATGGGTGGTCTGAGGAGCATCAGTGTGGTGCTGATCATGTCACCTCCACTATGAATAAGATCTTGAATATGTGGAGTCCCTACCTCCATAACCCCTAATAAGCCTGCATGATTTGTTGCAATGAGTGAGGGAAGACTTTATCTTTTACATGAACATAATGTAAATAAACAAGAACTGTGTTAGTCACCAACTATAAAAAGTAAATTATGAAAGTTGTTGCCAACTCTGACAAAAATGGGAAGAGTTGTTAATGGGAGGGGATGTATGATCTCTAAAAGTTGTATTACAATGCAAACAACTTCTAACCTAAGACTTCATGAACCACTATATAGTGGGGTATAAAAAACAACAGAAAGAATCATCAATCCTGGCCAAAAGATGACTAATTTTGTAATCCTATTTTAATTACATGGTGAATTATTTCCTAGTTCACTTTCCAGAAGTTACATTGCAGTATGTATAATTCACAAGACAGAAATGTTTTGATATAATTGTGGAGATGTGTGACATAGAACATCGTGCAAGATAGGTAAATTGAAAGGCAACCATGACTTGGGTTCTGTTTCTTAACAGCCTCAAAATGTTCAATTACTCACTTACTTACACACACACACACACACACACACACAAAACACTATTACATCATTCTGTATGACCGCAAATCTTTTAAGATTCAGCACACTACACAGTCGGACATTATTAGAGAACTGGCAAATTTACATGACAATTGTTGTGTAGTTTTGATAACTCCTTGAACTTCGATGTTTTTAGGGGTTCTCTTAAGTAAGGGCCCATGTGGTTGTCACTGATACTTGAACAAGACCAGTTTAGTTGTGTTTTAGAACATAAGAAAAGCCATGTGGCGCAATTTGACATGCTATGGACTATAGGTAACAGGAGGAGAGGGGGAGAGATATGCATGTAGGAAGAGAAGATGAAATACGGAATCATATCTGTTAGTTGTATATTACATGCCAGTGCAAGCTTTTATGTGAATCACACACAATAAAACAAGCTGTTAGCAGATTTCTTCATTATTTCAGAGGATGTGTCAAGAACAGAAGAATTTGTAGTTTTCGATTGGATTGAAGAAAAAGTTGGTGTTGAAGAAACTGGTAGAGACTTCGATGATGATACAGCATTTTGAGTAGGAGAACGAAATCATCTAGTTGATAGTCAATGAAGTAAGTAGCTCTCTGTATGCTCCATCACCACCAAAACAGGAGAGAACAAAATTTGCTGAAGAGTACTTAGCTAATGCATACAAAGCTGGAGCCATTTGAGTGTCTGTCTAAAACATTCAGCTGATGGCCTGATCAATAAGTAGACAGATTACTTTCATAAGCACTTTAGAATATTGTTAAAGTATCGGCGTGCCACTGGCAGTAATTGGAAGGAATACTGGTGTTGGATAAGATGATGATGGCTCCGAGTTAATCATACAACAATTGACATTGTAGATCTTTAGCATTCTTAAATTCCAAATTGCACTTATTATACCAAAAAATAAATGTGCATGTGTGTGTATGTATATATATAATATGATGGAAAATATTTTGAATCAGGGAAGAACAGTGTGAATATTTAAGTTAACACTAATGATTTTCACACATGAATTAACGCTATGAAACTTTGAAGTTTTCTAATGCAAAAATTCATAAAATCACCCATTAGCTCAATACAGTTCAACATCAGTTTCAGTTTGCTACAAGCTGCAACATTCAAATAGGAACTCCTAATAGAATTGGCTTACACCAGGAATGACTTATTCATGCAGGTATCATTCTCACCTTCCAAAGGAAAAACCATGCTATGATGGGAAAGGTAGGGGGTATCACACAACAAAAGGTCTTCAATAATAAATATTATGGTCTTTTCCATTTGATGTAACTACCAAAAACTGTAGCAGAAATATCCCAACATCTTACACTGGAGTAATATATCCCCACCCCCTACTCTATTAAAATAAGTAGATAGACAATTATTGTGGGGGATATATAACTGAGAATGCCACACTCATGTCAATCCCACCCTGTATGGCCACCTGCTCATATATAGTTCCTAGCAAATTACTGTAATATTACTAAGATCATAAACATAAGTCAGAAATTATGTGGTAACCCTGGGGGTGTGACTATGGCAAACAAAATTTGAAAACTGTATATTTCAAATTCAACCTCTACTAGTATTCATTAAACTTCAACAAATAAGTCATTCTTATGTCGACCCAGCCAGAGGCAAGAAACGGCGAAGGATGATGATGATGAAATAAGTCATTCCTAATTTAAGTACGATATATGAAATATATATGTAATAAATTAGTCACTATTTACAACTGTACACTTGACAAGAGTTACTACATAACTATATTTTTCCAGTTTCAATGTTAAAACAATTTTTGATTTTAAAGGAAAAGGCTTTATTAAATTATTCTAATTTAAAATACTGATTTTTATGTTTCTAAAAACAGCACCTTTCAACAAAACGAAATGCAAATTCAGTGCAATTTCTAATGGACATTATAGAACATTTTACCATCACAGAAATGTATACCAAAATACATACGCCAACTACCATATATTAACCATTGTTTAAGTTATTTTACAATTATTAAGCTGAAACAGCAACAGAAATTTTCATCTTTATTGATTTAAACATATGACTGCACTATCACATAATCAAGAATATGTATGGTAAGTCACACGTTCATAATAAATTATATGAATCTCACAAAGATAACAAGAGAGTATACTTCATTTACTGCAAGTTGAGCTCTGGAGATATCATTTGTTTACCAATGTCTATCTCCACTTTAATGCCATATGGGCAATAAAATTCTTACATTATATTACTTAACAATAATGAAGAATCTTAGTAGGTGTGCAGAAAATATCTAGTGCTCTCCACTATCCACAATCATTTACAAGAGAAACGCCACAGAAAACCTTAAAATTAACAAACTTAAGCAGTAAGCTGTCAAAGAGCATGAATACAAGATAGGTTCACTAGATGATTTTGTTCCTGCAACTGGTTCAGGCTACAACAAAAATGAATTATAATGCTAACAGCCACACAGTGTGCTGCAAATGTTAAGCCGTCTACTGAAATATCAAGGAACCAGTCTTGCAACATTGCAAAGTGCAAAGTTCTGGGTTAGTGTGAAAATAATCTATGAGCTCATCATGAACAGTCTCATCAAAATGAAAACAGTAATAATAAAATTGCAATCGTAATGACTGAATTTTCAGTAACAATTTATTAAACAATTAAGTACAATACAGTTCAATTTTTGCAAGGTGCCAGATAATAATGAATATCCAGAAACAGTTACATTGTCGCAGAGGTAAATTGTAAAATGAGAATGTAACAGTTAAGGATCATTTATTGTTATATGGAAGCTTTTGAAAAAAATATCTGTTTAATACTTAAATGTCTAATCAACTGTTGCTGATTACTTGTTGAAGTGGTATTACATTTCATTTTGTTTATAACTTCTGAGAAAGAAGCATGGGAAATGTGTTGAAACTGTCTCCAGTTTGTAAAAAAGCATTTGCTTCATCTGCATGACCAACAGACCGAGGTGACACTTGCAGAGCCAAAATGATTAGTGTACTTTTGTTTGAAACTTTCCTTTAACTTGGCAAAGTTAGAGTAGCTGGAAAATTCAATTTCTTGCCCGACTTTTTACAGTTCGCTTCTGTGTGGCTGAAGCATGGTCGTGTACAATATAATATTCTTACAGCACAGAAGAAATTTGAGTCACTCAAAATGTACAACGTTATATATATTTTTTTTAAATATAGAAAGTAGGATCCCATCACCTTGACAGAGAGACAACAGATTCCCAACCTCAACCAGGAGAGAGCATTAGAAAAAAAATACTCACGTTTTTTATGACTTATAGGAGCAGAGTCCAAGTCAGGCTTCCATGGTTTTTTCCGTACTACAAAATTAAATCAAAACTAAATGAAAAAAAAATCATCACTTAATCCTCAAGCTGCTCCGAATTACATAGCACTGCTTCAAGATGCTGAAGCTGTGCACCGCACAAAAATTAATAATAGTAAACAAAATAAATTAATCAGTTGAAAAATACAAGAAATCTATGATATGCTTGTGCCTATACTGCATATTATCTGTCCCTGTGCAAGAATTTTAGTGAAGTAACTTTTAACTCGAAACTTTTAACTCGAAATAATTATAAATATCTACTACAGGGAAAACTACAATAAATACTACTACTACTTCTACATTACAGATAAACGAACTTTATGTTATCAAAGCCTGAAACAAATCTATGTATTTATTACTTCCTTTAACAAGCTGCAATCAACAGGTAACAAACTTTTTCATAAATATGCAATCATATTACTCGCATTCGAGTGTAAATTGTTTCAAAATATTATTCTAAGTCAATTTTGACCTCAAATTGTCATACAAGAACAAATGACGGCCTGCCATCATTATAAAGTGTAAGTTCTCTGAAAGGTAACGGAGAATATATACGTTCACACTAAATAATTCATGTGAGACTGATTTAACAGGACACTTTCATCAACACGACAGTTTAGGTATTTTCGTTAGAACATCTGCAGTGATAGGACAATATACGTAAATCGAGGATACGATTATGACAAGCAAATTGCAAAATATATATTAATCAAGAACTTGCTGAAAAAATTATTGACAATTGTGGCTCAAGCAGGGATCAGTTTGCAAGAACTGGCATCTATATGCGTTCATAATTGTGGGCATGTATAGTTTGTAGTCTTAACCTGATTCCTGTATTGTTCCGTTGAGAAACCACTTTGTGGGGAAGGTAGGGGATATTTTACTGTGAAGTATAATGTAAATATATTTTTGCAATAATATTTACTTCTATGCTGTTTCTACAATGGGTCCTGCTTTAAATTGAACACTCCTTATAACGATTTCTCCATGCGTTTCTCCACATGGGGAAGAAGCATGTGTAAACGGACTTAACTTATAATCTGCTTCCCAACAGATATCCAGACAACAATGGTGGAGAACACGATAGTGAAGTTGATACATGTAACAGCAACAGGGTTGAATCAACTTTTGCACTGGGAAACTCCCACATAATAGTGTCATAAGTTTGTGAAGAGAATTAATTTTATGCAAGTTGTGTTGAAGTCAAAGCTGTTGGTTTTGCAGTTCAGTTGGTATAGCACACACAAGGTGCTGAGTTGAACTCTTCGGTCACTTATAATTTTTTACCAGCTTTCCAGTAAGTTCTGATATGAGGTAGATTCTAGAAGTATGTAGTCCAAAACTTGGAATACTTCATTATTCGCTAAAAAAATCTACTGCTTGTCATTTTTTTAAAACATGGTATCATGTTTCATTCATGGAAATCAATCTTAAATTATTTAGCTATCAATAAGCAACCAAAAATTTCCTCCAAAAGCTCCTACTCTATCTATTCAGATTGAGGAACTGGCTGTTGCTACGTACCAATTTTGAAGCATACCTAAAATGACAATTCCAGGAATGTATCCCATACATCAATGTGCTGTAAGTTCTCTGTTGGTTACTTCAGTTTCAAAGAGAGAAATTCCTTAGCTGATTGTTATGAGTTTAAGTGAATTAATTATTTGCCCAATCTTTTTATCTTTGTGAAATAAAAGGAATAAAAAAAAGAATCTTAAACCCCACATTCAAAGTAAAATTTAATAAGATAGAATGCAAATTTCACAAAATATACTACATTCAAAAACATCAATCAGAACTGCCCTTACAGTTTAAAATGGGGACCAACACAACGTGTCATCACTAGAATTGAACACTCCTCCCCTTGCTACTGAAGACAACCCACCAAAAATTAAATGAAATTTCACTAGTCAGGATTCCACAATAAAATTAAATAAGTTCAATGTAAAACTTTCTCTGCACACTAAATTTGTTGAATAGTTTCATAATTGGCTAAATAATAATTGAGTTCATTGCTATTCTGTTTCTTCACATCTTACTGGAGTATAGTGATAACTTGAGCATAATCTTTTCACATTTTTCCCCCCATGATTCAATTATGTCTGCATAGGAGTTACAGTCTTCTACTTCAATTAAAATGTATTTACTTTTGTCTTCCATTTTAAAAACACCAACTTTCATGCATACGGACATTCAGGAAGAATGTGCAACATTTAGATCTAAAAATAAAACAGTATATGAACCACTGACAGCTAAGAAATTCTGAAAAATACATTTGTAGAGACAAGGGTTTACGATCTTCAAATACACTTGGGGTAAGGCACTGTTGCATCATTGCAGATGCAGCAAAACCAAAGTATAATCAAATGAACACATAACAGGAAGGAAAACGTAATTGTGTAATTGGATTTCATAGCCCACGCAGGAAAAAAGTATTGGCACAGTTTCAAAACCATTGCACAAAATAGTATCCTCTCTCATGTAATATTTTACGGTGGACGTGAAACATGGTTAGACTATTAAGAATAGGACTGCAATATTGCAATGTATAAAAACAATATTTGTATAAAACTTGACACAAACTTATTTACATAAATTCATTCTGGTTGTTAAAAATTCATGTAAAATACGATTCAGCCATGTAAATTGTGAACCAAATGTTAACTTTTTCCTCATTACGAACAGTAAAATTGTCAAAATTTACACAAACTTGGCAAGAGATAAAATTTGCGAGCACCAATGCAATTAAATAATTTTAAGGTTTTAATTTAATATATCACAATGTTACTTCTTTTCCATTTCTACTGCCTGCTTTTCAACAACCACTTCTCCAACAGGACTGTAGCATAGAGAAAACTCATCACATTCTGACACAGTGGCTTGGGGAGCCATGTCCGTGTACAGTGCATAATGTTCAGCTTCCGTTAGTTCATATGGCTCATTGGTTGGGGGACTGGTTGGGGAAGGCGGAGTCAAACTATTAGCATTGATGCAAGGTTCTGATGAAGTTCTCTTATTTTTCATTTTCGATGATCCAGAGGATCTTCTGGAAAATAATTTTTGAAAAATGTTTGGTTTTGAGGTTTTTGTCGGTTGGTTGCCGGTAGGTGGTTTCTCAGATACGGTTTGGGGTATGTTTTCCAAGGAACGTTGTACAGGAAGTGGTGGTGGTTGCACAGGGACAGCACGAGGCATAAGCTGAGGGGACCTTGGGGGAAGTGGAGGAACTGTGGTATCTTCAGGTTTAAGTTTTCGTAGCCGCTTTGGGGGCAATGGTGGCAATTTAGAGTCTGCTGACGGGACCTCACGCTTTACAGATTCTGGATGAGTGTTGGTCATGGGACTATCGGCATAACTAATATCCTCAAACGGTATTTCTACCATTGTAATTGGGTTCTTCATAGCAAGCTGGAAACTGGAGTATGTTTGCGACTCATACGTATCATCTATTATAATACGCTTATCTTTATGATCGACCTGCATTTCAGTTTCGTATGCAGGAGATAACGAACTGTCTTCAATAATATTTTTATTGTTATCTGAAAACAGAACTTGCTCGTGAGTTCTAGGTAAAGTTCTGTCAAATATGCTTTGATTCTCTGAATAAATGCATGCAAAATCGTCCACCTGGGACAGAAGTTCGTTGACGGATTTGCAAGTTTCTCCCTGAGAAAGATTGTCGTCGGTGATGAAAGCGTTTCCGTTGACCTCAGAGTACACGCTACCTATATCGATGACAGGCCCTACATCTGTTCCTGTGAGCATGTGCTGAGGAGCACTTTCGCCTATTATCACCACTTCATCCTTATCAGACTTCTGAATCTGTGCATAATCATCGCTCGTGTCGGTTTCCATCTGTTTCACATCAGGTGAAATTGGCTCAACTTCCACCACTTCCCTCTTTTCGCTGTGGTTCTCTGCAATCTGCATTGGCTGGGGCTGAACCAAATTTGCTGGCATTGTCATGAGTGCTGTGTTAGCTGCAAGGATGTTGGAAAATATGCCGTAATTTCCCTTTAACTTCTTTGACCAAAAAGACCTACCTGAATCCATCGGAAGGAAGTCAAATGCAAGAGGTTCGCTTGCAGCACCATCAGATGGACGGCGAAGTTGAATATTGGCTTTCACAATGGATTCCACCTATTAATACGAAGATAATGTTTCAATACACCAAACTTAGATTAATGCTTACATAATACATATCTATAGCACACGACACCGTATAGCTTACTTCTATGGACATGAAAAGAGAGAAATTTGATACAGGTTTTGAGATGAAGTGGTTGTTTAATACCTGCTAGGGTTAGCAAAAAATTACTAATGTCATTCATTATTATTTGTTATAATTTCTAATTGCTACCAAAATGTAAGATAATTGCTTTTCATACATTGCTATTTTTTCTTTTTAACTAAGAAATAATTTGGAAACAATGTTTCCAGTTTGGTGCATTACGCTCAAAGTGACACCTAATAGCCAAGCTTTTTAACACTGGTGAATAGGGATGGTAGGAAGACTAAAAATTGAGACAAGAATGACACCTGATTCTTCGAGACTTGTAGACATGAGACATTACTCCATAAAATCAAAATGAGACTATGATTTAGTGTCTGTTTCTCACATAACTTTTGCCAAAAATAAAAATTACTCCATAAAGTGACTTATTTAGACATATCACTAGGGTGGTTGCCTAATATGTATCATAATTGCAAATCTATGAACCTCTACACATGGGAGCCTTCCAGATGGCGCAGTGGTAACATCGTCACCTTGTAATCAAGGGGTCGTGGGTTTGATACTCGGTGGAGGCACTTAGTGGTTCGGATCCCACTTTAAATTGTAGGTCCAGTTCCAATTAGCCTTACTATGCATAAAGTGGACTTAAAACACCAACTCAATCAATCAATCAACTCTACAGCATGGTTGAATACATTCAGGATAAAAATTCTGTATTTTGAGGGTTGGTGGCATTGAAATGAGACAATCAAAAAAGTTATTTGCCTTAATTAGCTCTATATACTGTGGAAGGCTGAGAGGAGTTAGTCTGTATATATACACTTTGAGACTTTGAAACAACATTTAGAACCAGATGGGCTTCCTCCACAAAGCAAAATCTCATCCTAAATTGATTGATTGAGATGGTGTATTAAGTCTACTTTATGCACAGTAAGGCTAATCGGGACGACCTACAGTTTAATGTGGGATCTAATCATTGTGCCATGTGCCTTCACTGGGTATCGATGAAGAGTGCAGCGAGCAAGAAAAGGAACATTTTGCACATGTTTTAAATGAAGAGGAATGCCAGGATGGCGAGGATGGACCCCTTGATTACAAGGCAATGACGCTACCACCGTGTCATCGGGGAGGCCCTAAATCTCATTCTAAACTATCATCTCAAAATATCATCTTAAGCATAGTAACAGCTAAATTTAGTTACCTGCAAATTTTTGTAGCTTGGTGTTTTGAAGGCAATTCCCACCTGCTTGTGGACATCAGTTGGCTGGAATTCTCCCACAGCTTCCCACACTAACTGGTTATCCTTCTCTTCATAGAAGCGTACTTCAATATCGTCTACAGGAGAAAAATGATTAACAGCTTTTAATTATTGAAAGTTATAAAACGAATCTAAACATGCTAATGATTAAAAGTTCTTGGTGGAAAAAAATTAGAGACTTTGTAGTACATCATATTTCTTTATAGCATGTGCTTCATGTTCATACAAGGGTTAAGTCATAAGTCATGGTAACTATTTTCTTACTCAGGGGACAAAACGAAAAATCTAAGCGTGTTTGAAAGTGTATGGAATGTACCTTCGCTTGAAGCCACCAGATGAAGTCTGAATGCAGGAGACTCTCATAGGGAAGAGGCAGAACACAGGACATTGGACAACAGTGTTTTATTATGTCATGAACAACAAGTACAGTCATGGAAAAAAGTTCTTCCCCATAAGGCTTTAATAGGAGCAAGTAATGCAGGAGGGTAGGCAACACATATTGCACCCTTCGATGATCGGGTGATTTTGCCTGTCTTAACACCGAGAAATGTGTTCCACGCGAAGGTCAACATGACAGGAAAGCAAAGAGGGTCACGTGACTATTGGTTACGTGGAGTGTTGTGCTTCTCCACGTCCCCAGTTCTTGATCCACATTGCAGAAAAAGTAGAGCTGCATGCAATATATGAAAATAGGTTGTTTTCAACTACACGCTTAATTATGATTTTCCCAATTGTAAATCTATCAGACGTGTCTCCCGATTTAGTCGGGACAGTCTTTTACTTTGAATTCCTGTTTTTTCATAGGCGTAACTTGACGGGAGCAGAAAGGGCATTTGTAACCCCCCCAAAAAATCAGGTTTCTTAAAGCTGCTAAAACAGGAATTAAATACTATGATTTGACGCGTCCAAAAAAAGTATTATATTGAAAGATTGTTCCCAAATACGTAGATAGCAATTTAATACTTTGAAAGTGTCTCAGATTTGTTTATTATGTCACATCTTAGTGTGGCACAGGTCTACTACAAAAGTGGAATTTCGTAACAGAAATATGAACCCACTCCTTTTATTTCGTAGCCGATTTCATCTTGAAACTGAAATTAAGAATATTAGTTAACAAGGTAAAAAGGTAAAGTGTTCCCCTGTGCATAGCACCACGCCATGAAGGCGTATAGGGGGTGTGGGGGTAACGCCCCACACTTTCTTGATCCGGTCGTGAGTGGGGGTGATGTGATCAGCATCACGCCCCTGCCGCCTTTACCCCCCAGGGTTTCCCCCAGGTACCCATGTTATTCGACGCTGGGTAGACGCCGGGACCGCTTCCACCGTTAACAAGGTCATTGGTAAACAATAAAAAAATGTGTTAGACCCAATTCTTTAATACCTTATCATAATCTTTATCGCAATTTTAAATTTTGTTGTAAGTCCACTTTATGCAAAAAAAAAAAAGGTAAAGTTCTCACCTGTGCTTAGCGCTACGCCATGAAGGCGTATAGGGGGTGTGGGGGTAACGCCCCACACTTTCTTGATTCGTTCGTGAGTGGGGGTGATGTGATCAGCATCACGCCGCCCCATACTTTCTTGATTCGTTCGTGAGTGGGGGGTGATGTGATCAGCATCACTCCCCTGACCGCCTTTACCCCCAGGGTTTCCCCCAGGTATCCATGTCATTCGACGCTGGGTGGGCGCCGGGGCCGCTTCCAACGTTAGAAAAGTTCCCGGGCTTGAACCGGCCGGGGATCGAACCCGGGGCCTATAGCATGGTAGTCAGACGCGTTACCGACTGAGTCACCGGCACAGATAGACTAATCTGAAATGCATACAGTTTAAAGTGGGATCCGAACCACTATGTGCGATCACCTGGTATCGTACCCGAGACCCCTTGATTACAAGGCCTTACCACTACGCGATCAGTGAGGCGCACACAATCTTTGTATTTCGACCTTTTTAAACCTATATGTATCATATAAGAGGTTGTTTAACGTTGCTATGCCTCTATGGATTATATATAGCCAGTATTCGAGCACATAGCGTCAGGTTTCATAGAATATAAGCTTCTCTTGCATGTTTATGGTTTCCTGTCTGCAGTAGAAAAACTGGCAGGTTCCCGTAGCTTTTCTTTCAATAGTCTTCCAATGGTTGCATATCATATCACTCAAATTTGATTCATTCGTTGCGAACACAATCCCCGATGGCGGAGTGGGATCGTGGGCGCCTTGTAATTAAGGGATCCCGGGTTCGATACTCGGTGGAGGAACATAGTGGTTCGGATCCCCCTTTAAACTGTAGGTCCATTCACGATTAGCCTAACAGGACATAAAGTGAACTTAAGACACCAAATCAAGCAACCAACACAATCCCGTTATTGTCCAGATTATCGAATCCAGAGCCTTCGTCGCGAATAACATAAGCAGGAAGACAACATGAAATAACCGAACAGAAACAGAACCTAAAACCTACATCGGATAGATTGGATTAAGTCGACGATACAGCACGGGTTCTGAAATGAAACAGAATACGAAAGTTGAGGGACCTCTATACGCACCCACTTTTCCTCCACTCAATGGGGAAGATATCCTTCTAGCTCAGAAGCCTTTACGTAGGAGTGCCCTGAGGGAACTTCAAGGCCACTACGATAAAGTGTTCTACGTGCAGCGGCGTATACTCTGGGTCATCTAGGTAATCGCAGATGACCCGGCTGTATTTCTTTTTTTTAATATATATATATATATATATATATATATATATATATATATATATATATATATATATATATATATACACACATTTCCTCGCAATATTCTTCCAAACCAATTTCGATGCATACATTTCCTTGCTTCCAGCGCGCGAATACTTCCAATCGTTTGCCACCGAATGTCCGGGAACCTTTCTCCAGCCGGTGGAATGACTTCAGGGAATCTCACCCTGACGTCATTCCTCCCGCTTTCCTTACAACCCTTGGCGAGGAGGGAGGAGAAAGGAAAGAGGGGGAGGAAACACTGCTTTTCAGGCGCGGTGATTCCGTGCCCAGGGTAAGCTCCTTCTTGTGAGAGTCCACCGGTCGCACTCTCAACCTTGAGAGCCTTTTCCGTTCCCTCCGCTCAACTAGGGAAAACATACCCGGTAGAGTGCGAAGAACAGGAAAACTGAATAACATGGGCAAACCAATTCTACGCTAATTTTCACTTTACATTTGCTTCTGTCTTGCTGATTTCTGTTACTTGAACATAAATTTATCAAAAGGGAAAAGCTTAAATATTGAAGATGAAGCAAACTGAATTAAAATTCAAGGCTTAAGCAATTAAAGCACCTATTTGCTGACTCCCCCCATCCTTGTATTTACAAAAATAGTGATTGTTTCTCCTCTCTAATCTTCAAAAGCAGCGAGAATACTTATCTCACGGAACTGAATATTTTTTTAAAGGGAAACCCCCCTCCCCGAAATCCTACAAATATCTAATTTAAAAAGTGTATAGTGGTAATTCATTTTACTTCATTAGCAGGATTAAACACTTTGCTTAATACGTTCTAATAATCTGAGATTCATCTTCAGGACTTCTAACCCCACTGTTTCAAATTTATGTGGCGGCTGATAATAAGGGATGATCCTCATCCCGAATTAAAATTCTGACTCTGACCTGCAATGATTCGAACTTTTAAAAACCTGTCAATTCGAGCTCGGAAAGGGATTTTTTTTATTATTCATAGGGAATTTCATTCTGAGCCAGGAACACAACAACAGAAGTTTGGCGCGTGAAACTGAATGCGTGTAGTCGTTGGCTTCGTGCTGTGCTTCGTGTTTATTATTTATTTAGGTGTTAGTGTTTGTCGTGATAGTGCTGTGTTAAAGGGTAATGGATGTGATACAAGATTTGCTGGTGAAACCTTTTGGAACAAGATCTTTTCAGGAGAAGTTGCAAATTGTTAATACAGGTAGGCCAGTGTCATCGCTTGAACTTATTTCTACACACAAAGACAAAATCGGGAATATGTGAGGCATTTTCGCAAGCAAATTATGACAAAACACCATGGTTGACAGGAAGTATAAGTGTTAATAAGCTTTGCATTTTTGTTCGCCGTGCTTACTTTTCGGGGCTGAAAAGAATGTATGGACGCGTGACTGTAATCTTTGCAACACTTGTGCCAAACATGAAAAATCCAAAAGTCACATAACTTCCTTTGTTAAGCTGCAATCTTTCGCCCAGACACGTATTGACGTGCAACTGGACAAACAGCGTGCTTTGGATGTAGTACAGCACAAGTAATCGGGTCCTGGAGTAAGTTGAATTTTGCACTTAAATTAATATTGCGGGTTTTTATTTCACTAGTGCACGTCTTTCATTTTTATATTTCACAGGCTGTTTTTTTATAGCTTTATAATACTGTCTTGTTTTATTATTTGAAATTCTACGCGTATAGTAAACTGCAATAACGAGAATTAATTGATTGTGATCGTAGCAATAAGACAAACATTCCGACACAATATTCCTAAATCCAATATGGAGCGTGACATAAATTGCACGGAAACTTTTGGAGTTTGAGGATCAAAAGGTCGGAGATTACCCACTCGTTAGAACCAGCATACGCCACTGTCTACGTGCAATGACGGGACCAAAACATACGTCAGATAGCTGTGTTCCTCCTTATTTCGTACGCCATTGATAACTGGAACACGTGACCTCGTCTTTGGTAGAGCACAAGCCTGCTTGCTTGCCACCACCCTTTAGTTCAGTGACCTTCGCCCGTAGTCAGCAAGAGTGAATGACTCACCAGATACTTGTTGTCTGTGAGGCTACACAAGAATAGATATTTCGTTAGCGGCTGTAAGTATTGTTTCATCTGCAGTTATATCAGTTAACATTTCAATAGTTTCCTAATGGTTACGTTAGTGATAAACATGTAAATTAGTTCTCGAGAGTGAACGTTTTATCTATTTGAACGGGGGATTTTTATAGAGCCTGCATGTATTATTTTTTCCTGAAACAAGAAGAAATTCGAAGACGCAAAAAGAGTTGTATAAGAGTAGTTAACAAAAGGAAAAAAGAAGAAGAAAACGAAAATGTAAATGCTGAAATAAATTATGGTAGAGATCGAGTGAATAACATTTTGTCATGGGGCCTCCTCGATGGAGTAGTGATAACGTCGTCGCCTTGTAATCAGTGGATCCCGGGTTTGATACACGATGGATGCACATAGTGGTTAGTATCCCACTTTTAACTGAAGGTCGAGTCCAGATTAGCATATCTGTGCACCAAACCAAAACTAAGAAAGAAATTGTCACAGTGTAAGAAAATTTCATGTTCAACCAGATACGAAACAAAAGGGAATAATATATTGCAGGTTGGAGTTCACATCTGTAGCATCTAACCAGCACAATTATGAATCGCAACATATCGTATGAGATCCATTTTTATTATACATGTATGATAATATAAGAGAAGTAGAGGAAAGAGAAAACCAAGCGAAACACGGACGCCTTCTCCAGAATTTCAAATCTCGTTACATAAGGTTCTGGGTTGGAGTCCCGAACAGGCATGACTTTCTTGTTCTTGCCCTTTTATCTGCTTCATTTCATCATAATTCATCGTTATGGTTTACCTGCAGGGGAAGAATAATGACAATAATTGCCAATACAAAGCCAATGACAAACAGAACAACTCGATTACGGAGGTGCCAAGAAGAAACGAGACTTGACAGTTTCTCCGCCTCTCGGTTTGTCGAATTGAAAATTGCTCTCCCGTTCTCGGTCTCGACTAGTTAAATATAGAAATCGAAAATGTATGTGAATGAATATACATGTATTTTATATATTCCGGTTTTGTAGGAGATTTCGTGAGAGATGAAATAAGTACTCTTCCATCGTATTTATTTTTATAATTTTTATTCCCTGTTCGATGATCGCGACGATAAGGACGAGTGACCATTACACGAAATTGATGACGAAATAGTCAAACACCCCCGACAAGGACGGTACTCAAAACCGGGAACTTTGGCGACGATATCGAATGTCAATCACTTAATGAGCTTGACCACCGAGCCTGCTTAATGTTGTTTCTGTCAGGTAATTCGTAATAACTGTCAATATCCCACATTCACTATCATTTTCTTCATAATTTATCTTATTGTTGTGATTAACCTGAATTCAAAGAATTAGTTGAAAGGCAAAAATGCAAGATTGAATGTCTCTGATGTTACTTCGTGCCGAATAATATGACGTGGTATTATGATATGAATTTATTAATCATATAATATGCCTATTCATTCCATTGATTGATCCCAATTGAGCACACAAAATATGCTATAATGTCCACTCCATGGAGGAGTGGTTAGCACAGCGCGCTACGATGCCATGGGTCCCTGGTTAGAATCTCGACTTGGGCGTGGGTGTCCTTGGTAAGTGTCCCTTCATCAATTTCATCATAGCATCACTCATCTTCATCGTCGCTATTTGCCAAAAGTGAAAGAATAGCAAATCTAAATAACAAACATCCAATCAAATCGAACATCTCTACCGATTTAATTCTATACGGTACCGAATTCCCACTTTATTACTGCATCTTAAGTCATTTTACAGCATCTCAATTGTTTTCCGATTCGAAAACATTTGGAATGTTGTCTTGTGCAGTTGATTGTGCATTGTTTCGTTGTTTGGATTGTTTAATTAACGTCGCATTAATTAGTTTTAGACCAATCGTGACGGGGGAAGCAAGAGCACAAAGAAAGCGAAAGAGACAAGGAAGAGACCACGGCTTTCTTTAAAGATAGCATTCCGTGAATACAACTCAAGTGACTGCAGAATATTATGAATAAAATTTATTTCGCTTTTTCCTTTTATTTCTGTTTCAGTTATTTTACTTCGCTTTTCTTCTACCACTCGCGTTACTCGTGTCGGTGAGGAAGAATTATAAACTCGTGAAATGGACGATGGTACAAAAAAATATATGCCTCTCCCACGGTTCGAAACTGTCAGTACAAAATATTGTCTTATATTTAAAATTTACGGGCAAATATGGTTTGTCAGGTAGCAATTTTCGCTTATCTCTTTCTCAAGGGGTTCCATTGCCTCTCTGATGTCGTAGTAGTAACGTCTTCGCCATGTAATGAAAGGCTTCCGAATTCAATACCAAGTAGAGAGGCTTTGGTTCGAATCCCATTTTAATCTGTAGGTCCAGTGCATGAACTAGACTTAAACAATTAACGTGTGGCATGTGGTCTGTGATGAGAACCATCATTTCAGCGAACCTTCTTGACAATGACTCTAATATCACTTGATAGAATAGTATTTCCTTACGAGTAGCTCTTGTCAAGAAACCAGTTCCTGAAATTTTCTTCTGGAGGCATCGTAGCACCCAGCTGTTTGTTGTGGCTGGGGCACGAGTCATGTGACTCATGCTATCAAAGCTCAATCCTTCCCGAGAAGTCAGAATCACCAGGCAAACTTAAGCGAATATTTTGTTATTTGGGTTGCATAAACAACAGGCTTTAAGACGTTACGAAATTCTACGTCCCGTGGCCCAGGTATTTTTTTCTCAGACTGTACACAAGACTACACTGTTTAACAACCTTCAAAGTATTCACCCAGGTTATCCACTGTTCGTTGCCAGCAATGGGGCAGGCACTGAATACCATCCGCTACATGTGCAGCTCTAACGTGTGCCACCTCTTGCCGAAATACTGTTATGATCTCTTCTTTGTTGGCAAACAGTTTCCCACGCAATGACTTCTTCACTTTGGGGATGAGATCATAGTCACATGGACTTAGATCAGGAGAATAAGGCAGGTGTGGAAGAACCTCCCATCCCCACCACTGTAAGCGATGCCTAACAATGTCCGCCGTGTGACCTGTCATGTTATCGTGTAGAATAATGGCATTGTCCAAAAGTTCTGTACTGCATGGCACAATTGTGACACCAAAACTGAAATGTAATGCGCTGCATTCACAGTGTGACCCCTCAAGCACTGGGTGGCATACAAGAACACCTTGACAGTCATATGCCAGGATGACCATAACTTTTGTGGGCGACAGATTTTGTCGAACCTTATGTTTCCATGGTGACCCAGGATGATGCCATTCACTGCAATGATGCGATTCAACATGGCATGTCCTTCATTCTGAAACCTCCCCAGATTGATGCGACATGTTTCGTAGCGAGTCCACTTCAGTACCTCTGTTAAGTGATGTGGCACCCACTTTGCACAAAGTTTAAGCATCTGTAGGTCCTTGTGTAAAATGCGACGCACTGTTGACGCCGGTATTCCTGTATGCAGTTATAATTCCGCCACTGTCCAGTGCCTGTCCTCACGTAAACACTGTTAAATCACCATCACCTGTACCTCTCTGTCCTTGGACACCGGATGCCCACTGAGAGGCAGATCGGCAGTTGACACTCTGCCCCGTTTGAAGGCCTCCACCCACCTCATCACTGTTCAATAGAGTATGGCATGCACACCCATTTTCGTGCATTTCTGCCACGGAGAACTGCTATTTTAACGTATGAACGTTGCTCCTACTTCATGACCTCCATTTTCGAACGCTGCCACTCACCGACTTAACTTGGGTGAATGCTTACTACCCCACCGTTGTTCACATACACCATCTGGTGGCTTTTTTCGAAAGTACATTCCATACACTTTCAAATGTATATCTTACATTTTTCATGTTGTCCGCTGTTTGCAAAAGAAAAAAAATAGTTGCCATGACTTATGACTTTACCCATGTATAATGTTACATTGATTTTATTTTGTACTATTTATTATACATATTCTGTACTCTTTTATTAACTCTATAAACCTTTGGTGGACAGCTGCTTCTGATGAACATGGGACTGTAAATGAACCACTTGCGAGATAATTGAGAATGAATTGGTAGGATCAGACACTGACATTTTGGTTGATACCCATTCTCATTGTGCACTGTTCTCTTACACACTTGTCCACTAGTCTACACTAGGTTCTGTAGTCATACCACTAGTACTATTCTATTCTATTCTATAGACTACTGGAGGACCAAATATAAAAACAAAGTATATACCACTGAGATGTTTATTGGGAGAACTCAAATAAAAAGAAAGTTACACACTTTGCTAACAACTGTGATAAATACAGTGAAACCTCGATTTTACGTTTTTTCAGGGGACCAAGTTGAAGAAACTTAAAATACGGGAAAATGTAAAATCGAGGAAAATTTTACAGAATTTTGCTATGTTGGGACCATCAGGATTGAATGTATAATGCAGGAAAATGCAAAATCCGGGAACGTAAAATCAGGGTTCCACTGTATACGATTTCACGTGCACAAGATTGTACAAAGGAAGATATTACACCGTCTTACAAAAAGTGTTTGAAATGCAGTTCTTGCAACACTGTATGTTCTAATAATCATATTTATAATGCATAAAAATAAGTCGAAGAAAATTCTATTACAGATTGCTATATACTGCTGATCTAATATTTTTACAGATTTTGTAATTTTTTTTACTTCCAACAACATTGTGTTTCCACATATTAGATATTTACTTGGTTAAATCAGACTACATGCATTATTGTTATTCTCTAAATGCATGCTAGGACATGTATGTCTCACTGCATGTAAACCTTTCTTGCAGGTCAGTATATGTCCCAATGACAGGTGATTAATATTCACATCATTCCTCCGAGATCCCTGTTGATATTTCTTCATTTATATTCACATGAAGGTGTGACATACTAAAATTACATCACAGTATCGACACCTTCATGTTTAGCTAGCGTGAAAATGTTGGTATGTGGTGGGCTTAGCATTTAAGCTTTTCTCTAAATAATAAATGTGTGTGTGTGTGTGGTTCCACAACTATTATACATTTTGAAATGACTCACCTTTGGCAACTTTTTCACAGAAGAGCATGACCTCTACTCCACCCAACACAGAGGCACTACAATGGCTTAACTTGCATATTACAAGGTCCGACATTGCTTCTGCAAAATAAAAGCATCATCCAAATTAGAATTTTCAAAGGAGTGTCCTAATTGTTGTTACAATACAAGAAAAAGCAACCTTATTACCAGGGCTACGATTTTCATGACTTAGCAGATTCTTTTTGGTAAGGGTGATGTGTTCCCTAACCATATAAAAATTCATATTGTGAAGTAACTAAGTTTTAACGGCATATTTGGCCATTTTTGATTGAGCATATTTTGGTAGATTTTCAGACACATTCAGCATATTTTCGCTTTTTCAAGGAATATAGTCATTTTCGAAGTCTATTATTTCTTACTACCATGTTCATTCAAGTTGTTGAATTTTTTTTACAATTGTACGTCCCGGTTTATTTCCTGAAAAATAGTGAAAAGCAATATCATTCGGCTCAAGTTCTGTAACATCAAGAGAAAAATTTTCTCCAAATAGAATTTTTGCAAAAGAGCACAATATATGATACCTTTTGTTTTTTCCCAAATGTTTCTTCATTTTCGTTGACACTTGTTGTCCCACTTCACCACAAGCGCCATGTAAGTTATTCACAGTTTCATTCACAATCAAAACGAGCAAAGTTTTGGAAAAAAACAAAACAAAGGATATCATACATTGGGCTCTATAGCAAAAAATTAATTGGGAGAAAAATTCTCTCTTGATACTACAGAACATGAGCTGAATTACACTGTTTATTTTAAATATGCTCCTCTTGTGTCAGCCGAAGTAGAAATAAGCTTTTCTCAGTACAAGGCTTTGCTGGCTAACAATAGGCCACTTTTATTTAAAAATTTACAGAATTTATTTATTGTACATTGCAACTCAGGGCTTGTAAGGTGAACTAAACATAGTATGTGCATATGTTAAGTATTGATGTTAGAAACAGATCAGTTGTAAGGGCATATTTTCTAAATTATAGTGCATATTTTTTAAAATTTTAGGTCATGAGCATTTTTTATTTTGCATATTTTGGTGATCTAGCCCTACTTATAAATTGGCACATATTTTGTAGAAACTTAAGTGAAAGAGCAAGGGTCTCTGGCATATCATGCCATTGCTCTACCAACTGAGATAACAAGCATGCCATGGGTTTTTGCTTGTGTGTGTCAAATAATAAGGTAACATACAGCTCTGCTCTGGTAGTTACTACATACTGTCAATGTCATCAATGTTTCAATGTCGACAGTCCACTTGCGGTAACATTGATGGAGACAATTCACACAGGTAAGAAAGTGGGTGCACACGAAAAATGAGATGAAGCCAGGGTTGGTTCAGTAGCTCAGATTGTTGACACATTATGCCAGAGACCTGGGTTCATGTCCTGGTTGAGTCTGCATTTTTCATTTAATTTATACATACTACATATCCTGTGTGTGCAAAATAATAAGGTAACATATAGCAACAATGAGATTTGATGAGCTAGTGAAAAGATACTTGACAGGCCTTGGCTATCATATCATGGATTTCTGTTTAGTAGGAGTTAGTTAGTGTAATGATGAAATCAATTAAACAAATATCATGTCTTGTGTTTCGAACTGAGAATCTTTGATGAAATTGTTAATTGAGCACTAAATATGCTTGCCTACAGAGTATTGGTATCGGAAAGTATCAGTATGTACATACATTCCAATATAATTCTTCAAATATTTCAAACTACAATAACATGGTACATTTGCAATACTCACATTCAATATTCTGAATAACTTTTAATTAAGAAGGTTGTTTTTACATGTGTTGTGTTGTCAACATATTTAAGAAAGACAATATGACAACATGTAGTTGTTTTGCTTTCGAAATTGACCGAACGCAATCCTTCCTCAGGAATGGTAGAAAAGAAAGTTTGTAACATCCCTGAAGAAGAATACAGGTCAGTTTGAAAATTTGGAAGACAAAACAAGGTACGTGTTGTGATTTTGTCTTATTTTAATAACTTCTTCATCATTCGCCGCCAGGAAAGCCTCAAGAATTACTTCATTTTAATTAATTGTTACACTGTTCAACCACTCGTGGAAATTAGTAAGAGTCTCAGCATCAATATCATTTCAGCTCCAATTATAATATTCATTCTGCACACAAATTAAAAAGTAGGCACATATACAAAGTATAATGAAAATTAACAAAATAAAAAAGGAGCAGATCTAAAAAAAAATATCTCACTTTTGTCGTATATCACATCAGACACCACAGGATCCAGTGGGACATCGAATTTCCCTTTCGTAGAACCTTCCAGGAACACTTGGAAGCACAACCTCACAGCGTTTAGATCTATGCTGGAGGGTTGGTCCCGATGAGAAAATCCAGCTGGAACAAATACAAGGATTTGTATTAACAGAACTATTCAAGCCATTTCATAAAGTATTATGGTTGAATTTAAAAGAGCAACGTAGAAGTTCAGATAAACGAGCCCAAAAATTATTATTTAAAGGCAACAAAAACTGTGCTGAATGATCTCAATAGTTATGAACTACTAATGTAAGAAGAAAGTTTAATATTAATGTCACATCAGGTGGTTCAGAGTTTGAATTCTTAGGTAAGAAATAGATATTTACAGCCTACTTGATCATTTACCCACTCTTAATGCATCATCATAACTACAATATTTTCATATTCAGTTATGTAACATAATTTTTATCTTTTATAGGAAAATGTGAAAACAGTGCAACCCCAATTTTACATTCCTGGATTTCACATTTTCTCACATACAAAGTGCAAAAATGCTATACATTTTCCCACACTTTGTATTTTTCACCCTGGACTCCCATAAAACATGAAATGGAGGTTTTACTGCATGAGGAATAATGATTAGATCGAACAGATGAAAAACACAGAACCTTCAGTGGCAACAATGAGTGATGACTTGAGTGTGCACAGCCTCGAATGTGGCTAGCTCAAAGGTATAAGGCATACAATAAATTAATTTTGATCAATAAAATCAAAAACTTCCCCACAATTTTTATTTTCTAAACAGCACAAGAAGAAAAGTTCATAAAAATACATTTTTGGTAGGATGGCTCAAATTACATTAGGATAAAATCAATTGTTAAAAATATTCTCCAATCTAATGACAATGGACACAAAATATAACAAAAATAAAAACATGTATTATGTAGTAATAACAACAATTAGCATTAATAGCAGAAATTGTCATAAATTAATGTGAGGAAAATTTGTTTCTAAAAAATAATGTCCACATGGCCACATTCTTTGATTTTTGAGTCTATTAAAAAGTAAAACCTGTAGAGCTATTGTAACTTCTATTACCAAAGTCCAAGTGATTTAGTGACATTAAATGATATATAATAAATCGATTATGGTAAGCTAAACGTTAATCTGTATTTACTCACTTGCAAAGGGATCCACCCTCATTTCTTCACGAACCCTCAGAGCTTCGTCAATGTCTTTCTTCTTGACACACTGAATCCCGAGATTTGAGAATGTGCATGTCATACTGTCAGTGTTGATCTGCATTGTGCATACACCCTTCTTGCATCCCTCCTTGCCAACCAGGTTGTGAGGATGAGGCCGGTACGGACTGTCCTTTGTAACACACGATACAACCACAACAGCTCTTCCAACATGTCCCATAACCTATATGAGAAAATAAGTCACACCTATAAGATGCTATTGATTGTAAATACGTAAAAACTAGGGATGGGACAGTATGACGATTCCTGGACGATATGCTATTATAACCAGAAATGAAGGATATATCAGCCAGCCCAACAGATCCATCTAGGTCTCCGGACAACGTCCACTTCGATCAAGGTAATGACTACGTCACAAATGTCTTGAAGAAGAATGGAACCTTTAACTCCGTTGACCACACAGGCTCAATTTTCAATTACATGTAAATAATTACCAGTTTATATACCGCTGTAAGAAAGTTATTAATAATGACACAATACAGCAATGAACATCTTGATAACTCCTTAACAAATTAAAATCCAAGGGTGCATGAAATGTTATTTATTACTGTAGTTCATGTAAATGTTCAAATTCAAGAGATAATATTTAATTAAACCGAATTTAAATGGCAAAGATTCAACAATAATGATCAATTTTAGAACCTACGCATCATGACCCCGTGCTTACAATTGCATTAGTTATTTTACAAAGCCCGTACGTCGTAATGTTATTCTTAATAATGTCACATGAAACGAGACAAATGTGTTTACACCTTGTAAATATTCTCTTTTATATTCAAATTACATCAAAATTTGAATTGTGTCTCAATAAAATCTGTATCAATTAAGGCACAATCGATAAGTTAGTCTTTCCTGGGAGATAACAATCTTTACATAAGTTTTCTATAAAGAATGTATATTTACTTCTTCTTGTTTCTTATGAATCAAAGACGTTTCAAATGTTATGAGAATATATCAATTTATTTCCTTGTTAGACGTTTGGATGACCACGATGCTGACTCTCACTGAGGAATCTTCTAATCGGGCTCGGAAATGTAATATAAGTGGTTTACTTACATTACCTTGTCACCTTGGATTGTGAATCCTTGAAGTACAAATATATTGGATCAAATTTCCATCGGCCGTACCTCTGCAGACTCAGGTCCAACACTTTAACTTGAGATCACTAACAAAGCACATCGACACGAACTTAACTTGACGATTTTCACTCTTTTAGCACCGAAACTTAGGTCCAAATTGTAATTCTTACTAAATGTAATACTGGTGCAACAAGCACTCAATTGGAGCTTGCGTCTTCTCAAAACTTATATGCAAAGCTGCCAAATACTAGATTTGTGCCACGAGCACTATATCGGAGCTGGCGTCTTCTCAAACGCTCACGCAAAACTGATTCTACTTCGTTCTATCACAAAATCTTAAGCTAGCAATGATCGAAACCAAGCGGAAAGAAAAATGCTTGTTGCTCATTGTTTCTATAGGCAAAATTATTTTTTCCTTCGCTCCCGTAGCGAGAAAAACAGAACAACAATGTATTCAAGATGATGCATACAGCTTGGCAAAAAATAGCACTCGGAAGGTAAACATTTATTTTAACTCGCGTACAAGCATTATTGCTATTTCTTGATGCTGCAAAACGCTGCGGTGTCTTCTTTAACTAACGGAGTCAACTTTACTAGGAAATCAACATTGATAAATCTTCGTGCGTGTTAACAAAATGAATAAGCACTTTTTTGAAGTACAAAATATAATGTACAAGACATAAAAAAATGTTAACGTATTGACAACATATGGACGAATGTATTAATACGGTCATAACAGATTAATCGGTATTCTATCGGTAGAGACACATATTTTTCGTAAATAAAAAAGCAAAATTTCGGTACAAAATCAGAGTCAATTTCGGGTACAAAAGCAGTAAATAAAATAAAATTTTGCTGTTATAGCGGTGACAAAGCAGTATATAAAATGACATTTTGGTTTTAAAAAACGTGAATATAATCCCAAATTTAATTTAAAAACTGCCCTTACTACACAAAATAAACATATCCGTTCTAATAGCACATTTATGTCATTACCATAATATTAAGTTTATTCCTGTATAAAGGGGTCCATTTTTGCTTTTCAAATATTTACAGCAGAATTTATCAATTTTCCGTGAAATGCATAACTCGCAGGATAATTCTGACTTCAGAAAGTGTCGCGTCGGCATATAAACTCTAAATTTCGTGTTTATGAGTCTTATTTCACATTTTGCAGTTCATTTTGCATTATTTTGTGACAAAACAGGGTAGGAAAATGCACCTCACACCTTTCAAAAACATGAAAAAATAACATTACAATGTGTTATTTCACATTTCGTGTTTTTGTCAAAAACGAAATATGCATGCCTCTATCTATCGGTATCGGCCGATCAGGCATATCGGTGGAATTGAAAAATTACCAATTATTTTACCGATATGATATTTCTATATACAGGTACATTGCAAAAGTTTGGTTCATTGGGCACAATACATTTAATAAGGAGGTCAGTGAATCATTTGGAATTTTATATTGGATCAGTAGAATATTGGTTATCGGTAAATTTTCTATCGGTACTTTATCGGTATCGGGCAAAATTTCATATCGGCCCATCCCTAGTAAAAACCCATCTTCACCTTATTTGGGCCCTGTGGTGTTTCCTACTTGTTTCAAAGTATCTCCTGTTGATATTTTGTAAAAAGGCTCAAAATTAAAAGTGGAAAGCTAGGGATTGGCAGCATATTGATGAGAAATACTCTGTTAGGACTAAACCTCCCTCAGGTGCATATCATGTGCGCCTGGTTTTGTACTTGATGGCATTGATAATATTAAATTCAGCACAACTTCTGTAAAAATTCAAGTAACACAGCATAATAGGATTGATAAAAATAATTTTTCATGTTTTTAAATTTAAATTAGATAAGTGTTTATTTAAACCACATTTAGTGATCTTTTGGATATTCATGCAGGAATAGTTATTGTTATTTCTACCTCTAGTGTGGCTACTATTTCCTACATTTGCAATGAATTATGTTCTAGTGAAAGTATTGGTGTACAGGATTTGGACATGCTACTGTTGGTTTATCAACGAGAGAAATGCCGTAAGCTGTTAGACCAACTCGATGTGGGAAAATCTTAATTACCGTACTTACACGTGTATAGTGCGCGTGCATGTATAATGCACACTCTGGTTTTGGATGGGTAAAAGTGACAAAACATTATATCTCATATAATGCACAGTACAATCCAGTTTCAAGAAATGGCTTTCTTAGTTGTAGGTTGTAAATCTGTTGCTATGCTGATCAAGAGTGAATGACGTCATACCTATTCAATTGCTCATTTCTTCCTTTTCAAAATATATACTTTTTCTTTCTGTGACTAATTTCTTCCATTAAGGAATTTACACACTGCATGTATGTCATATTATTTGGCCAGTAATACATTTTAATTTTTATTATCTTGTTCCTTACGTTTTCTTTCATCCAAAGTACCATAAAAATCAGAATGTTTCTTCATTTCTTGATTAACTTATTTCAACTGCATTTCACATTAGTGTCATTATCTTGTATGGAATACTGTTTCCATATTCAGAAACTGCAGGATTCAAGCTTTACAATGATATATAACATGATAGGCTTCCGTAAACTTGAAAAATCAATGCAAGTGTCCCAAAATTATGTAATGACCCTGTACGGTTTCATGTTGGCTGCCTGAATTATTCCGTGCATAATACGCACCACAGTTTTTGGGGGGGCAAAAATTTTGGAAAAAAGTGTGCATTATACATGAGTAAATACGGTATTTACTTAAGTTTCAGAACAATAATTGTTTTACCAAAACTGTTACAGAGAAACAAGAACAAACCAAGATGACATAGGAAAAAATACATTTTCTTGTTAATGATTGCCAGAAACTGGTTTGCGTCAAAATATTCAACATTTGGAGGTAGGTTATTGTGTTAAGTGCTCAAGCCTATATAAAAAAAGCGCATAGAAGAATGGAGAGCCTTGTACATAGTTGGATTTTGAAAGAGCTTCTTATATGGGTTAACTGTATGGGTATTCGTAGATTAAATTGATTAGTTTTTACCATTAACAATAATGCTTGGCGACCATCACTTAGAGAGTTACATCACCGTAGAAAACAATTAACAATTTCAACAGAAAAAGATGGAATGGCCTAATGAAAAAAAGAGACAAGAAGCTGTTCACACATTATACATGGCTCTCTGGTTAAGTCTCATAAGAAGTAACATGCTTCATTAAAACACCACAACTTACCTGAATGCTGGGATACGTTTTGTTGTCCTGCTGACTACTTCTTCCTGGTATGCTGCCAGCTGACCTCCCTTCACATTCGTAACGGAAGCGAAGTGCTTTTGGAGCAGGCTGCTCCACAATTTTCACGAGAGGTTTCATCTTGTGATTCTTCACCTCTGCCATAATATCTGAGCCAATTACGTCAACTGCAAAAATAAATATATATATATAGTGCTTTATTATTCACTAGTTATTCACAACAGATGACTATAAATTTGCAGGTTGGTTTCAATAACATTGTTGAGTGGTGTAAACAAACGGAAGAGGTCCTGAATGTTGACTAGTGTAAGAGTGTATCTTCTAGTTATAAGAAGACAACTGTCTGTTATGACTATTACATAGATGATATGACAGTTCATTGTCACAGACTTAGGTGTTACTTTTACATCTGATTATTCATTTGTCATTAAATAGTCATATTCAAACAATCACAAAAAATAATTCTGAAACTTGTACATTTTATTAGAATGGTGTTTTACATAATAATGGTAAAATATTTGTTATACTAATTTGTCTGGTATTACAATGTTAATAGTTCAATTTTGAATCTACAATATAGAACTTGGAAAAAAAAACAATATTGAATTTCATAATAAGTACAGTTGAGACTGCATTATACGTAACTCAGTTCTGCATAATTCTGTTTCATACATAAATTACTGCACGTCCCGGCAAAATATAATTTAAAAACGTGTTAATTAAACCTTATTTGTACAGAATGCATTTATATGTAATTTGGTGTTGTACATACTAATTTTCATGAAATACAGTTGGCTACAACAGTGACAGTTTTAAGTTACTACTGGTCAGCCATGGAGACCAGAAAGGAAAAGTTATACGCTTAACCATAAAGTAAAGTTTATACGGAAAGTGGACGCTAATCCACATAAAACTAAAACTGAAATAGCTGCAGATTTAGGCATCAGTTATGCCACACTTTGCACAGTTATTAGTACAAGAAATGCTATTTGAGACAATTTTTAAAATATGTTAGTAAAACTATAAAACTATAGTGCCATACTGTAGTATTTCAGTTTCAAAGTGTTCAATAATAAAGTGGCAAATTTAGTGTATTTAAGAATCAAACTTTTAGATTCGTAAATTTACTACTTTTTGACAGTTAAATAACCTGTATTATTTATATCTTGTTCCTCAAAATAGATACAATTACAATACAATATTTTAATAATGATATGATATGGTATCTAAATGTGATTTATAAGTGATTCTCAGTTATACATATTATTGTCTCTTCACCTTGACATACGTATAACTCAGGTTCAACTGTATTAGATTACTTTATGCAGCAATTTTGGTCTTTGAATGATAGGAGTGTGTTCAATGATAAAATATTTTTAAAGAAATTAGTGCACCCATACTGAACCGACAAAGAGAGCAGCAGACTTGCACTTACTGTGAGCTGAATGTGGGAAGTATAGTGGAATATGGAGCATGGATGTGAGAGAGAGAGCTGCCAAGCAGTAGACCAATCACTGACGAGGCCAGAAAAGATTCATCTAAGGATGAAGTTGTGTTTCCAAAAATGCTGAAAACTATGAAAACGAAGCCATTCGTAAGTGGAAATAACAAAAACAAGCTAAAAAGTAGTACATTGACAATAGTGCAAGAGGGAAATGATGACCGCAAAACCACTGGCTCTAAATGAAAGCACCCAATTTTAGATGTATCTAACTCCGATTCAGAGGTTAGCTCTGCGGAGGATGGATTTGAATACCCAAAAAAAGACAAAAAAAAGTACAGCTAAAACAAAAAATAAAAAAAAAACTGGAGGGATAACCCATTTCAGCCTCTTGTGCTGCCAAGGTTGGGTGTAGGCATAGATACTAGATCTGATTGTGGCAATGTAGAGGAAATTACCATAGAAGATAGCCAAACTAGTATACCTGTAATAACAAAACTTACTTGTACTCTATTGAAAATAAGTACGCCTTAACAGCGAATATTGTAAATATAATGACAGACCCTCCTGTAATTACACAGACAAGGGAATGTATAATAATACAGTGTAAAAGCCTAGATGACTTTCCAAGCTGTGCAACACTTTTGTGAAGTAAATAAGGTAGAGATCGCATTAGCAGTGCCAAAGCAAGACAGGCCACATAAGGTGGTATTCAGAGGGATGCCGACTGATGCCAACATAGAAGACATTAAATACAATATCTACTGGTTGCCTTATTTGTGGCATTTTTACCAAGAGGTTGCGCGATATACTAAAGTATATCAGATCGTGATCTGATTCCAAAGCATTTATTGTTATTAGCGCCGTTGTCATGCAGATATTCTTTGTTAATGCTATATCCAATATTATATCTGGTAGATATCCATTGACTGGGAAAAATGTTGGTTCTTCAGGTGCATGAACTGTAATTCCTTTATTGTCTATATAAGCTAAAAGTTCATCTCCTGTTTTATTTTGATTTCTGCAGTTCCAGTAAGCGCATTGTAGCCTTCTACTACTATTAGTGAAGAATTAGGTGTGAAATTTTTTATGGCTACTGCCTCTACAGGGGATAGATTTGGAATTATTTCTTCTTGTGCCGGAATGTCATCTTTTAATAGTATTAGTACTCCTCCCTTTGTTTTGTTAAGTCGATTTTTCCGAAATGATATATAATTTATAAATCAAAATTGTAGTTTTGGTTTTAAGTGAGTTTCTGACACTAACGCTATATCCACGTGTTTTTCTAACAGAATTTTTTTTTAAAAAAGATACAGTTGTGCATGTAATCCATTTGCATTCCATGCTATTATCTAAATGTCTTGTCGTGGTATTGTATTGTTATGGGCTGCAATCAAACATACAGAGTAGAGTTTCACAAATTATACTGATTCTTGTGGTTGAATCAGGCGCTTCTTTTAGTCTTCTGGTTCCTTTTGCTAATTGTGGTTTAAATTTTTTCTACAGATCATCTTTTAACATATTTAAATTGACTTTCTAAGTCTTCAGCGAAGCTGCTGTCTTCGTGACTTTCATTTAGGTATTTATGGTGGAATCTTTACTTGTGTGCATTTCTACTTCTTTTCTTCGAATTCCTTGGATATTGTCTTTAATTACTTTAGGTTGGAGTACCTGGAAGTCCTCGTCTTTTGGTTTTGATTGAGTAGGTTGGGATGGTTACATTTAACTGAGTCCTCTTCTCGATCTTTTGATAGCTGACTGGATGATTCTTTTTACAGTTTACACATTTCGGCTCGAAGTTACTTCCCTTGTATGGGCATTCTGAGCTATGGTGGTTCTCAGCACATTTTACACATCGTGGTTGGGCTCTGCAGAAGTGTGTCCAATCCTTTGGCATCTGAAGCATTGTAATATATTTCTTGTCCTGTATGGTTCTGCTGTTACTTTATAATACGAGGGGCATGTAAAATAAGGGCCGATTGGTTATTACAGAGAATAAAATCAAGCGAGAAAATTTTTATTTTGGTGCTATATAAGTGCATACCCTGGCTATTTTTCTACATAGTCACCAAGATGCTCCAAGCATTTTTGGTACCGTGGAACAAGTTTACGTAGAGACTCTGCACAGAAATCTGCATTTTGTGCTATAGTGATGTTTTGAGAACTTCACTATCATCAAAACGTTGCGAAGCAAGCCACTTTTTGAGGTAAAGGAACAGAAAGTAATCACTTGGGGCAAGATTGGGACTGTATGGTGGGTGATTAAAACGTTCCCATCGGAAATTTTTGAATTGTCGCAACAGTACGGTCAGCTGTGTGTGGGCGGGCGTTGTCATGAATAAGCAGAATTCCAGACTGTAACATTCCTCTTAGTCGGTTTTGGATGGCACGTCGCAGATTAGACAGTGTTTGGCAATACACATCTGCTGTGATGGTTTGTCCCAGTTCCAGGAATTCCACGAGGATTACACCTTTATGGTCCTGAAACACGGTTGCCATGATTTTGCGATGTGATGGTGTTTGCTTAAATTTCTTCGGTTTCGGTGAAGCAGAGTGACACCATTGCATGGATTGCTGCTTCGACTCACCAGTGACCTACGATATCCAGGTTTCGTCTCCAGTCACTATGTGAGAAAACAAGTCATCCCCATCCTTCTCCCAGCGAGCCAAGAAATCACGTGCTGATTTCATTCTTTCATCTTTGTGAGTGTTTGTCAACATTTTTGGCACCCACATCGCGCAGTTTGCGATAACCGTTACAATTCGGTGCATTTGCGATAACCGTTACAATTCGGTGCAATGTTTTATCAGACACTTCAGGAAACTCCTTGCCTAGATCAGTAATGGTGAAATGGCGATTGGATTGCACTTTCTCATCAACACGTTGCACAAGGTCGTCCGTCTGAACACTAGGCCTGACGCTCGGCTCGCCATCATGAACATTTGAACGTCCTTCCCGAAAAGCTCGGCACCATTGTCTTACCTTTCCTTCACTCATTACTGTAAATGGCACACAATTCCCGATGAATGTCAGCTTCACTCAGTCCTTTTGCATTGAGAAATCTAATCACCGACCTCACCTCGCATTTGGTGGGATTTTCTATTACAGCAGCCATTTCAACTTCCTGCTAGTTGCAAGTATGCACCTCCACACTGAGAAATATACCTCTGTTGCAGGCACAGAATACTAAAGCATGCTTCTGTGCACACGCAACTTCGTCAATGTTGCCAGTCCCAAGTAAAAAATTATCGGCCCTTTTTTTTTGACATGTGCCTCGTATGTCAGTCTCTCCGTGTCCCGGATTGCTTGGCAATCTCCTTCTTTTTTGATGTTGACTAAGAATAACAGTATTGGCTTCTTTTCACCATCCTTGTTCTTCTTGCTCATCACATTCACTCTTTGGACTATGTATCCCTGATATCCTAAGATAAGACTGGATGTGTTCTGACTGAACTGTTAGCAAATATAAATTTCACAAAGGAAGAGAACAGAACAGAACAGCTTTCTACATGCCACAGCCCAGGCTGAATCTAGTTAGAAACTTTCCAATTGTAAGAATGCAAGAATCTTTAATGAGTTATCATTATTATATGATTAGGACATATCTTTCGATACAATGATCTTATGTGAAAAATTCTGTGTGTCAGGTTGATGCAAGAGGTTTAAAGGCAGACAGTCCACAATTGCATTTCGTACCAGTTTTAAGGATTGTTCTATAATCTTGCATCTCAAGCACTGTTACTTTAGGGAGAGTTCAGACTAGTGACACTTAACACCTGACACTGTCTTTTTTTTTTTATCTCAAAGTGACATTTCATCTATGTTTGTATTTTTATTTTCGTTATTTTACATCCCTTTTTAAACTCTTGGATTAATTGACAAGGAGGACGAATAAAGAACTGGGTGATGGGACTCTGGCTGGGCACTCTGCCACAGAGGCCAGCAATTCATCACCTCCAACTGCCCACATTGAGTAGCCACTTTCCCTCCACCCTACACAAAATATTATTCACTGAGGATGCATGACGGACAGCCTGATCCAAGTGACAAGCATCACATACAGGGTGAGCAGATTATCAGAAATAAAAAGCAGGGCATATATGAGTTGTTCAAGCAGGGCTGTAGTCGAGGGTATACTGATTACCATATGCCTTCTACTTGTGCTTTGTTTAAATTTATTTATGTCATTTGGCCATTACTCCAGTGAGCTTCTTATGGTCAAACACTTCTGCTTTCATGTGATCAGGAACAAAATGTTGAGAATACATGATGTGGACAGCATTTTAACACTATCACTTGACTACTACAATAATTATGTACAAATATGCACAATGAGTAGTTAAATTTAGCATAACTTGATTTATCTCTTTGTGCAGGTCCTGAGTATTATGACATCTGCCTTTCTTTATTGAAACAAATTCAGTAGTTTGGCTAAACATGACATGAGATTTTTATGGCCACGGTGGCTCAGTCGGTAACGCGTCTGACTACCATGCTAAAGGTCCCGGGTTCGATCCCCGGCCGGTTCAAATCCGGGAACTTTTCTAACGATGGAAGCGGCCACGGCGCCCACCCAGCGTCGAATAACATGGGTACCTGGGGGAAACCCTGAGGGGTAAAGGTGGTCAGGGGCGTGATGCTGATCACATCACCCCCACTCACGATCGGATCAAGAAAGTGTGGGGCGTTACCCCCACACCCCCTATACGCCTTCATGGCGTGGTGCTAAGCACAGGGGAGCACTTTTTTACTTTTGACATGAGATTTTGAAGTATAGAGTAAACTCCATGTTAAAGTCTCAACAATGCTCTTGTTTCTCTTCCCCGCAACAATTAGCTACAGACTATGAAGGCTCCTATCTCTAAACGCAATAATTGGTTAATAATTGTTTCAATGGCAACAGATCCCGTTGTGGTAGCAATGGCAGAGACGATTCCACGCAGGTAAAACAGCGAAAGTAAAAAATCAGGTGAGGCCAGGCTGGCTCGGTAGCTCAGTGGTTAGAGCAATGGCACGGTATGCCAGAGACCCGGGTTCGAGTCTGGTCGAGCCTGCATTTTTTGCTGAAAATTTCTACGTGGTGATAATTGGTGTCTTTGTATTTCAGTTTTCAACACTGAGATAATGTATTGATTGTATTTCTCAATATAAGTGTGGTATGATCTTTGAAGTATTTACTTAAAGTGTTCCATTTTCAGTGTTAGCAGTATTATTACAGTTATTAACAGTATATAAACTGGTAATTCACAAAAGAAATATCAACACGAAAATAAAATACAATAACATGCTGCACTGAAGCCTATAATATACTACTGTAGCATTTATGCATAAATGGTATCATATGGCTTTTTTGTACAAGTTAAATTATATCATCCTTATATTTATATGTTTAATGGAAACATAATCCAGTCCCAAAGGAAGCAGGGTCTCAACTTAAAAATGTTCACAATGGTTTGTGTTTACCCTGTTAAAAATTTGGGACTACGTTACTGATTCATGGTGCAGTGTGCTATGAAGGCAGAGGTCTTAGGTTTAAATCCTGGGTAACAAATGGCGGTTTCATTTTGTGTTTCATAAATCTTCTATCTTCATTGCCGTGATTATCAACAGAGCTACCTAGTCATATCATAAATACTGTCACAACTTTTGAGGCTGGCTGGACACCTTCAGGGTGTGGGGCAGCACATGTCCATGGGAAACTGTAAAGACCTGAGCCATTGTGTGGTGAGCTGCACATGGGTGAAGGTGATTGCAATACAGGATAGGATGGAATGGGGCAAGTATGAAAATCGAGTGGCTGCCATTGCAATACATAAAGTAGGGAAAGCAGCAGGTGAGATTTTCAAACTTCTCTAGAAGCTTCAAATCTCAAAGAGGTACGTTTATCGCACTCTCCAGGAATACACAAACTTGTAATGATCCTGCGAGGTCATCACAATTATTTAGTTTCTGAGTGTTATTATTCTATGTTAATAACTAACTCTGTCAACATTATTTATATTAACCATTCATTGTAAATGGTAATAATGAGGTCAGGTGCTTTGTGTTAGCATATTATGCTGAGTTGTAATGTTAATCAGTCCCTGCGTGGTCGCAAAGAATATATATTATTTATCTGATAATTGTATATTAACGTTTAGCACACGTTTAATATTATATGTATTCATCGTTTGTGCCTTGTGCACGCAGTTCAATTGACTGCCGTAGAGATGGCCTTGCCTGCTCTAGCACGGTTCCACGTAGTTCGCGTGAACGGCGCTAGAGGCGCTACTTGAACCGAGGCTATATAACCAGCCGCGGAGCAGATTTTCTTCAGTTGGCTTTCAGGTCGGCTCACGATAAGATCTCTCTTACCAACTGACCCGGAAGAAAGGAGCACTCCGCTCTTGCGAGAGGCCAAGCTTCTTAAAGAAGGAAGGAAGGAAGGTGCACTCCGCTCTTGCGAGAGGCCAAGCACCCGAGAAAAGCCGCACTCCGCCTTCCAGCGAGAGAGGTTGAACTCTGCCTTTGGCAAGAGAACCCACTCCACTTTCGAGTGAGAGATACCCACTCTGCTTATTGGCGAGAGAGAAAAACTCCACTTTAGAGTGAGAGGACCCGCTCCGCTTGTTGCGAGAGGTTTCCTCCCCCCATCAACCTGCGGCACCCCGCCAGGGTAGTGTGGCGTGGGGTTTCTAGGCAACCACCCAGAAGGTAAATTACAGGTCAGTGAAATACTTCGGTTATCGTGAGGGTGACCCTAATAGATGCCCCTTTGTTCCCCGAAAGCCAACAGTTCCCTGTAAAAGCCTGCAGCTATAGAAGTCAACGCTAGCAAAGGACTGCACTTCCTGACGTTTGTTGGAACTAAGGATACGGCCCCAGAGGACAGCAGCAGCAGTGTATCTGTTCCCAGTTTACGGCAGTTTGCAGAAGCCATTCTCCCCCCATTGTGTGGCAATATATTGGCCAAGTGAGTGTAATATCCTACACGGGCGTGTGCTAAACTTACAACGTTTATAGTTGCATAAGTGTATCCAGCTACGTTCATTAAACTTTCTCTAACGTTGGACAGTGTACTTATTCCCGAACCCTGAGTGAAATAGAGTCTCATACCACCGCTGGAGAAAAGGTTAGCATAATGGGTAAAACTTTGCAGAGCGTATGGTGCTACTGATTGGTCGTGGCCAAGTTAGTAGACTTGCACCCAGCTGACGTACTCGTGTAGGTGTAGTAGGCACTTTTCCCGAGCAGGACGTTGCAAACTGGAACTGCGAACGACCGACCCAGGGCACGGCAGCCTCAAACAGTACGGATGCCAGAGGTTGTGAAAGCAGAGGCGGCATGTGTGCGACGAAATCCTGTCAGGAGACAGTCAGTGCTGGCTCAGGACCACAAGATGTCCAAAATGTCCATGTCTCGTGTGTTACATTGTGACCTGGTACTGCAAGCTTACAAACAACGTACAGATCATTTCCTCACTGATCAGTTAAAGCATCGAAGATTGATCAAAGCAAAATGCCTACTCACCCAGTACGCAGCAAATTGGCATAGACGAATCCTTTTACCAATCAAAAACTATTCAATGTTGAGAAGGCACTGAATGCCCAAAATGACAGGGATATGGGAGGAGTTAACAAGAAGCTGCTGAAGCCCTGAGGGTCCATCATCCAGCATCCTTTATGGTGTGGTGGAGGGGTGAGCTACGAGGGCACAACTGAGCTGCATTTCTGCGAGCAAGACATGAAAACATCGGCCAAGGTATACCAAGAGACTGTCCTTGAGGGTGTGGTCAAGGGTCTTATGAACATCCACTTAGGCAGTCAGACCTGGAGTTTCCAGCAGGATTCGGCACCAGCCCATAAGGACCCAGCAGTGGCTGAAAACGAATGTGCCGGATTTCATTTCCACTTCTAATTGGCCCTCTGGTAGCCCTGATCTTAACCCTCTGAACCACAAATTGTGGACTGTGCTTCAGGAAAGATACCACACCTGCCAGTTTGAAGTGCTCTCTTGTGAAGGCACTGGTGGACTTCAATATTCTATGGATATTACACTATTCCTAAACATCTTGTGTCTATTTTCTGCAAACCTTGTGACAGTATTTATGATATGAATAGGTATAAACATTGGCAAAATAACGTAAATACAAAAAGTCAATTGTATGGATAATACATGTTTTTGCCATGCATTTTAGCATGCTTACACATTCAACGGTGATGCTCGGGGGGGGGGGGGGGGAGGTAACAGATGCTTGGTGGGTCATTCATGTTCCCATCCCTTGCAACCCCTTCTGTTTTAGAAAAAAATATTGATCTAATATGTAATATATAATGGCATTGTAATTACCATATATACTATTCTGCACAATTTTTATGTATTTCCCACTTGCCATTCTGCCCACCATTCTAATCATCATTCTTCATTTTTATCATGATTTACTGAACCAGATTTAAGGAGTTTATGAATTGGAGAAGCAAAATTGTCCTATCCTGATCATTAATTTTGCTTACTTTATTTTCACATAGCAGTGATATGACCATATAGCATGTGTTATGCTGTTAATCTGTTCCTGATTGAAACTAAAAAGAAGTTACACACTTTCACAACACAGCATGTCACTCTACTTTCAAGTGAGCAAGGAATATTACAAATTGTAGTATTCTGGGGTGAGAAATATGATAAACATTCAATATTTCAGTATGAAGACAAAGACACAAAACATTTTACTTACCGAGCATTTGTTTTGTTACAAACTGGCACATAAGTACTGTTAAAACTATCATGTGTTTTGTGCATTCTTGCACTATCACATGCTTACTTCTAGTGTTATACGTATTTGCATTTGTTAGAGTCTCCTGCAGTAACACCTCACTTCATAAAGTGTAGAATAGACTAGGAAGGTCTTTATTTAGTAGGACGTTCCAGCTTTGTGGGCACCTCTTTCAACTATCCCTTTTCCAAAATATAAATGCATATTACAGCAATTAATACAGGGCAATTATAAATGATTCCAATGGTTTCATGAATTTTATGGGAGCATATTATTAAAAGAAGTAGAGACTGGGGATGATGACACAAGCATCTCTAATAAATACAGAGGAACTAATACTTACTTGTTCCGCGATACTGTTTTATTTGTAGTTCCAATAATTTCAGTGGCCACTGCCATCATCCTCGTTGCACTTTTGCTTGGCATGCTTCTATTGTTCTTAACTCTCTGGCTGCCACTAGATGCGCTGTTGTCAATCGTCCGCCTGCTATTGCCTGGCGTTAACTGTTGTAGTAGGGGATCCATGTGTGGTGTGCCTACTACAAGTTAATGCTAGGCAATTCCAGACGACATGGATGATTGACAACAGCGCATCTACCGGTAGTCAGAGAATTAAAAACAATACAAGCACATCAAGCAATAAGTTCCGAGGATGGTGACAATGGCCGCAGAAATTAAAAGAACTACAAATAAAACAGTTTTGCAGAAAAAGTGAGTACTAGTTTCTCTGTATTTATCTACTGCCGCGTCTCCCAGTTCCAATTATGAAAGCATCTCTAAATGTTGTTTTTGAATAGGCTTGGACTAACTTCTTTTTTCCTTGCCACAGAAAGTGTGTGTCAGAAATGTAGGATGGAGACAAACAGTCACAAGGATTGGTTATGACAGGAAAGATGCATCAATCTTCAGATTCTATCTTGGACTCCATGACGACCTGACTAAACCCTAAGGAACAATTTTAGAGGGGTGAGGCAAACATGAAGGATTCAGTTTTTGAGTTGCTACTAACAACTGGCTTGTCAGAAGTTCAGGTTTACCTAAACAATGTGCTTGCACGAATGTACATGGTCCACCAGGTTGGTTACAAAGCCCGTGTGTGCAAAATCACCTAGGTGGAACATATTGAGCACTCATAAAAACTTAATGTAGTGAGTTTTTACATGTATTTGCTAACTGTTCATATTTTTGTTGTTTACAAAACTGATGAAGGGATACTCATGAAGAACACCCTTGCCCATGCTGGGACTTGAACCTAGGAACTTTATAGTGGCGAGAAGAAAGTCAACCACTGAGCCAGCTTTTCTATGTATTTGCTGACTAAATGCAATCATATCATGAATATGAAGAATGCAGTGCACATGCAATCATTCACAATCACATTGGAAATGCAATAAAAATATTTTTTTTGAATGGAAATTATGTTTTTTTAATAAGCAAATGAATGTGGCTCATACATTTTCCTTGCACTTAAAATAAAAAAAAACATAAATTTAAATTAATTTGCACTTTTCTCCTTTTAGGCAACAAAATTAATAAAAATATTATTAAATGCTTGCAACAAAAACAAATGCCAGTGCATAAATTAAACAGACTGACCTGTGAATCACCAAGCACACGCAATTGATAAATGCAATGATGGTGCCATTCTCATGCAGACAGTGCGAGAAATCTCATAACACTCCACTATAGCAAATCACAACCAAACGTGCAATGCTCCTTATAGATACAAATACACGCTAATGCTACTCACTGACATCACTGATGGTCAGTTCGTGATCAGGTGTTCGAGAGTCAATTTGTGCCATTCCTTTATGAAGTCAGGTACAATCTCTGTCCCATCTGAAAATTAATTAAATGGTATTCTAACATTAGGACATAAAATGATTTACCACCTATATCAGACAAATTATACAAAGCAAGCTAGTGAATACTGAATATACTAATTATACTACAGATTTTAAGTTGCCGGTTGCAACAAACAAACAAAAACACACTTCCACAGTTTCTGACTTATGACAGAAATCCAACATAAACTTCTGGAACACACTGTATTATACAGAAACTTTAGTGAAAACTGCAAGATTTGAACCTGAATCTCTGGCAAATTGTGCCACTGCTCTAGCAACTAAGTTACCATGCTAGCACTGGATTAACCCTATCTTTCACTTTTGCTGTTATCCCAAGAAAAACTACTACTGGTTCTTCTGCTAATGTGATTTTCTTGTAAAAAAATATCAATGAACATCACTCAGACATACTACCAAACAGCAGTAGCTGGTGGCAGAGTTTATGGACGTGCACCTTAGCTCTGCATTCAGAAGAACTATCACCCCTCCCAGTTACTCAAGCCCATCTTTTGAGTACATTATAATGCTAATTGTAGTGACATTTCAAGCAATGATAAACATGAAGAAGAATGGTACTGTAGCAATTCAGAATCAGAAATCTTTGGGCAACAAGAGAGATTTCCATGCATGGAAATTGCCAGAAAAAGTATGTCAGCACCTTGGAACTCTGATTGCCCTACAAGCAGTGGATATCAGTGGATCGCTGGTCTATCGAGACAATTTCTAAATCCACAGAGAAATTTGTTCAAGATTTTTCAAATAAGTTGATCAACCTCAAGAGACACGATTTTATAGCCAAACAACAATCAGTATATTTTTCTGTAAAAGAAAAGTTCTCCAGTGAATGATGAAGTTGTGGTGATATGTGATTTTGCTGAGAATTATTAATTTATTTTACAGGATGAAGTACAAGGGTCCCAGTGGAAGAACTCAATGGCAACAGTTCATCCATATGTAGTATACAGGGTGATTCAAAAAGGACTTCATAACTTTGAAAGCATACAGAAATTTATTCAGATAACTTACAGAGTTGGTTGAGGTGTCATTGCAAAGCAAAACACATCAAGTTTTGACTCACGTAGTCCATTAGTACCGAACTCACCCACCAGTGGAGATGTCAGCACTGTTCTTGAAAATTGCCACTTTTACTGGTGTGGAACGTGCTCGCTGTGTTTTAGTTTCACGAGATGCAATCAGTAACCGCAATGCAACGTAAGCTTTGTACGGAGTATCGTAAGGCATCTCCTAGTAGGCCTACAATTTACTCTTGGCACCAAACCTTCGTTGAGACTGGTTGTTCTGTACATCATGTACGATTTTTTTTTCAAAATAAAGGAACTAATTCATAACAAGCTGAAATTTGGTATGTAGTGTCTTTATAGCATTAATAACAACATATCAAATGTCCCCGGCGATCACCCTGCGGCTAAGGATGCCATATTGAAAAGAGGGCAGATAAATTCCAGATTTCACTAACTAAACAATTAATTGGCAATAACTTGCTGTTGGATATATATATATATATCTTTCTTATAACACCACTAACATCAATTACAACATGTTAAGTTTTCTGCAGATCATTGACACAGTAGGTAACGGCGCCATATTGGAAGCACGGAGGATAATTTCAATATTTCGCATGAGAATGGAACTGACGTGTAACAGAATGGAATTTGGCCAATGGGTTTTGTGTGTATGGTATGACAATATTCTGTAATATTTGCTGTCTCATCATGCAGGCTATTGTTTTCACGTGTCTCGTTCTGTTCATAAACTAAATCATTGTGAGTAATGATTGAAGTAGAAGCACAGTGCCTGCATGGAATATGTTGCAAAGTGAAAACAAAGATGTTCCCTATTATCTAGAAACTCGCTGTTTGACAGACTGAGTAGACTGAGTGTTTCATGTCCAAAAAGAAATAACGATCAGCAGCATTTTGAATAGGGTGTGAAATTTTGCAAAGAATCATTTACGACAATTAGCTGATTTTTTAGTGTGAATAACATACTATTCATAGTTTAAGGCAACACAGGATAGATAATTATCAGATTATAAGGAATGTACTACATTTTATTAATGGAAAAACCAGAATGTATAAAATGGTTCTGCATTTCAACTAGCAAAAAGAAGTCTACCTTGCAGAACTTACCAATAACAAAAGAACAAGTTCGTGTTTAATAAAATTTTGAAAATTATGGACTGACAGGCTAACCACTTTCCATTCCATAGGTGACTTTGAATCTATTATATTAGCATCAGCTATTGGTCAGAACATTTTCTCATTGAATTTTTGTTTATGTTGTAATTTTTTGTTGTTCTTTTTCTACTGCTATACATTCAAATATAAAATGGCTAACGATGTATTTGAAATTCTTTGTTAAATAAATAAATGTGATTATTTTGTCCACACCACAATACTGAATGGCTTTCCATATGATCACCCATTCACTGAACCTTCAGTACCGATTGTGTCATTCAAAGAAACAGACCAAACAATCTGGAGCAGCCCAGTGCTATGACCCATTTACAATGATCTTATTCAAGCCATCCACCACAATGTTCAGACAATACGCAATACAAATCTATTCTATATAGTAACAAGATTTCTTTTCTACATTTCCCACCCAAGATAATGACATCCTAACAAGGATGGATATATTTTTCTCAGTATAGGTCTTTCAGTCATTCATTAGAACACAATGTGCTAAAATTTTCTTCATTGCAAATTAATTACAATCCTAAAATAGTACTCTACCCTTTCTTGAGCACAATTTCATTTTTTGACACCACATTCTAACAAATGATACAGACTGTGAACAGTATAGTAAAATGGATGATTGATGAAATAGGATTGCATGCATTTCAACACATATACAAAATCAGTATTTAATAACATCATGCTTGTATTTTGTCATGAAAAATCAAATAAAGAGATAATGTTAGTGTATCAGTGAGTTTCCTCTCATTTCCCCAAAAGGCCTCCTCGATGGTGTGGTAGTAACGTTTTGTCACCTTGTAATCAAGGGGTCCTGGGTTCGATACCCGGTGGAGGCACATGGCACAGTGGTTCGGATCCCACTTTAACCTGTAGGCCCAATCCCGATTAGCCTTCCTGTGCATAAAGTGGACTTAAAACAACAAATCAATCAGTCAATCAATCATTTCCCAAAACAAATTCCTTCACTTTTCTTGCTATTTTCAAACAGATGGTCACAAAATTCTGCAAAATTTTAACTTACATTGTTTACAATATATTTTTACAGTAGAAATATGAAAGTGTCTGTTCAAGTTGAAAAAATGCCTAAACTACAGGGTGGCCCAAAAGTCCGTTTCCCCTGAGAGAAACTGTATATGCAATTCTAAGAATTGTGAATCTGTGTATCATGTATTGCAAATGCTGGGAAACATGTTGAGCATGTATGGTAGATTGTGCTCTCTTACCTTTCTCCAGCAATAAATACACATTTCCTTACTACAAGTATCATCATTTTGTTCTCTCCTAGGGGAAACTAACTTTTGGGCCACCCTGTATTGATATTTTTCTTTACTGCATCAAATTAGAGTTTCCATACACATGAAAACAGAGAAACTTCACCAGATGGTGAAACTAGACTTTAAGCTAATTCCACAAGATTTAAATTGTGTATGTTCAAGATGTAACTTTCACCCTGACCTACCATGATATTCCAAACATACACGTTTTTAAGTTGTTGGGTGTATCAAGTATGCATTTCTTTTGGCATGAGTCACAAAATGCAGCCTTTAAAATTACAGGTCCCAGTTTTGATTTTTTGATCCCAAATAAATCATGGAACAGAAACATTTTTAACATGGTTTGATTTTTATTTACTTTGTGCTTCATTGGCTGTGATTTCTGGAGAATTATCTTTCACTTCTGTGTACTCCAATATTCTTATTTGCTTGCAAGCAGCCATTTGTACTGTTTACAATTGTCTTGGGTATGAGTTGCTGCTTCCATCTACATCATACTGGGTACAAAGGGGTTTCCTGATTTGGTAGTATTACATGATAAGCTTTAAACTGTGAGAAAAAGTTTGCAGATTTTAGAGATTCTTACTTTCATGTCTGCATTGAAATAACATATCTAAGTGCTTTAGTATTCAGGTTACGTAGGTAGGTTGGTACATTAGTATTATAGGACTGGTAAAATTTTAGTATCCGCAAAACATATTTCTTTAATTTTACACGAGAAATTACTTAACGAAATGACTTTCCGTACACTTAATTTATATCGCCGGTAAATCATGTATTTTTGAAGATTAATGTGTCTCCGATGCACGAAAGCTGTTGTCTCTATGTCCTTCTATAACATGAACCAAATGCTGCATGTGTTCGATGATGTAACCCACGGTCAGTGTTTCCAATCACGCCTTTTTATTTATTATTTTTTTTTTTTTTTTGCAAGAACATGACAATTTTAACTATGTTTGCCTAACCTAACCTTGCCGTGCATGGTTCGTGGGGTTTTCGAACCTGGAAAAAAAATACAAAATCAGTAACACGAAAGTAGGTATTTTCTGGTGAAGAAGGTTGGAAACACTGCACACCCAGTGATCATAGACAATGCTAGTCAAGATTTGCCCGCCATATTGTGTGTAACACAACCGGAAAATGTACGAACAATAATTACTCGATATGTGGAAAATTGAAGTTATTGTCGTGAAAAAAAAAATGAAATCTCACCTCCAAGAATCCTTAGCAATACAGAATACGTAAGGACCAATGTGAAAAATAAGAAAATAAAGGAATTTCAGACATTTGGTGGATACTAAAGTTTTGCCAATAATAATTGAGAATGGTAACTATATTCTACAGATAACAAATCAAGCTTTCAAATATACACATGGGTTTCAACAAGTGGAATGAGTCCATTTGTTATTGTTAACGGTAAAGGTTCCGATTGTTTTATGATTTCTCCTAGCACAAAGACTAATTATTGTAGAGTTTTGGAAATCATTGTCACACTAAATTTGAACCTTCCTTAAAGTAATGAGCATGGTTTGGACTCGAAAAAAGTTATTTATGTTGAAAAAACAACTTGAAAATTACCTTATGCACTTCTCTTGGACAAGATATTCTCAGTCGACAAGTGAAGTAAATATCGCAGAAGCATGGGAATGAATGTAGAAGTAAATCGGAACCTTAGTATAATGCATTTAGGGACTTTATTTTAATGCTAAGGGAACCAAACCTAACCTAACTACGAAAGCATATATTGAACAAAATCTTAATAGCTAAAACTCAGCAGTATGTGTAAACAGACATACATCGAAATCGAACAATGTAAAAATTGCATTCGTAGCATGATGAAATCGCAATAAAACAAAAGGAACTTGGGCCTTGTTAACACTTCTTGAAAACAGCACTTTATGCTATTCTCACTTCCTGGTGGAAATACCACCTGTGCTATTCTCACCATCTAGTGAAATTAATCATGCTCATGTGAAAAATATGCACACAAATACAGCAAACATATTACAAACTCACTACAGGTTTTTCAGGTGAGTGCAGTAGAAGCTGTTTTTATTTGTTTACTTTTTACTATTATTAGATGTACAGTTTACGTACGAATATTGTCATAGTATCTACACACAAAACAGTAAATACGCACATTACACTATGGTCACATACTATCGTTATACTATATGTTAGACTGCATTAAATGACGATATTTTATGTTCTATACACTATAAATGTATAGAATTTTACACATGGACGAGGGATGGAATATTAATGTAAACAACAATTAGAGCTTCCTTCATTAAAATTATTCTTCAAGTAATACTGCATATGATTTGATGAAGTATTTGCAATGATAAGAAGGAAACACACGAAAAAATATTACACCCCGTAAACGAGGGCAAAAGTTACGGCAAACATCAACTACGCAAATACATGTAACACAAACTTAACAAATTCTATAATACTTGTCATTGTTTCAATCACATGTTCATACAAATAAAATAAACGCACCAAAAAGTCTATAAACTGATCTAAAAACTCACCTAAAATTGGGATATTATGAGAATCAAACTTGAAATGTCAACACATTTTAAACCAAAAAAGCGTCTTTGTCACGAAAATACTTTATCTATTGACATATCATAAATATTAAAAGGAAGGCAATACAAATACTTTAAACTTCACGTTACAGTTCACTCAAGTTTATAGTAAACATTTCTGTCCACCATGTCTCACTTCCGACCTTCCAGCACTAACACCCTCTGTCGCACTACGAGTAAAACAACTTTCATGCGTTATTTTCGGAATAATGACCAAAACTTTTCGAGGAATCAGTTTAAAGGAGTAATTTCATTGGTTAGTTTGGTCACATGAGTATCTGGGATATGATGTATATACTTCTCGCATACACTTTCGTTTTAAAACATTATAAATCTCTTATTTTGGAAGATGATGTGCAGACATGTGTTTTTATGAGATAATCTGGCACATGAGCAGCAGATCAAAACCGAAAACTTATCTTATTTTCATTATTTCGCGATCGAATTACACGATGAGACAATTATGGTGTCTAAAAGACAAACTTTTCGGGGCCTTCGAGAATACCATAGACGTTACTCTTTCCTTAGAGTACTTAAAGGGGCGGATGTAACCATTTGCGTTTAATGTTTATAACTATTAGTTCTCTTAGTGGTTCGTTTCCATCAGAGTTTGAAATACAAGGCAATTAAGAGCATATAATCAGATCTTCCTAATATCTTTGGTTCCGCGGAAAGCTGAAGTGATGTTACGTGTTAATAAATATGGCAACGCTGGGTTACATCACGATATCACGTGCACGTGTTACTTGTGAGCAGCGGGATTAATGAATGTAATCAAACATTGAATATTTATATATTTTGGCATTTGCAATTGGTCATGTTCCACGTTTTTTAAACGGTAAGTTATTAAAGTAACAAAGTTAACGAGATAGACTACTTCTATTACACATGTACTCACTGTAAAATTGTAAGCACAGACAAGACAAAGGTAATTTGAAGCGGACTTAAATGCCCTGTGATACAAATATTTTTGGTTAGTCACAACGATGAAGATGAGTGACATGATTAAATTGATAAAGGGACAGTCACAAAGAACACCCAGGCCAGATTCGAACTCTGGACTCAATGGCGTCATAGAGCGTTGTGCTAACAACTCCACGACGAAGGTCGGCAACAGTTTTACTTTTTCCAAGGTGTACAATCACGGACACTTCTGGCTAGTAACAATCCAATTCAAAGTCAATGTAATCGTTACGACCAAGTAGTGCCATGCCCATGTCTGTACATGCCAACCCTGCAGGAATCGAACCCAGTCTCCCAGTCAAACTTAATTTTTATTAAATTAGGCACACACAGCAGATGTACTATGTAGATTTTCAGCGAAAAATGCAGGACTCGAACCCGGGTCTTTGGCAATCCGCGCCATTCCTCTACCACTGAGCTACCGAGCGAAAATGCAGGGGAAGCCAGGCTGGCTCGGTAGCTCAGTGGTAGAGCAATGGCGCGGATTGCCAAAGACCCGGGTTCGAGTCCTGGTCGAGCCTGCATTTTTTGCTGAAAATCTACATAGGGTACTACTTTACTATACCGGAGACACCTATCAATGATTTATTTAGCAATTTTTTACATTGCTAAGGTACTATTCTGCATTGCGGAACATTTCTTTAGGTGAAGTAATGAATTTCTAACGAAAATAATGTCTATTTCTTACATTAACGAGTACTTACTGTTGTTCCTTATTTCCCACTAACCATCCATGGGTAGCCCCAAAAAGCATTGACGTTAGCCCAAAAATTCACGATAGCCCCACAAACCATCACGGGGACGAGGTATGTCTACTAGGTTAGGTTAGGTTCCATTAGCACTCCTTTCATTCAATTTAGCATATACGGACAATACGAGAGCGTATTGTGCTCTCATGCAGAAAGCAAATGGCGGCAGCAGCAATAGCTCGTCAGAAATAGATTTTCGTAGAAAACCACATGCTGTCGCATTAAAATGGATCACAACTACATTCCCGAACATCAACAACACTACAGAAAATGATTTGCATATGTACTTTCTCCTGTAAATTTGAAGAAATCCATCTCCAGTATAGTAAAGTGTTACCCTACATAGTACATGTCCTGTGTGTGCCTAATTTAATGGATTGACATCTCTATGCTGAGAGGAACCAGGCAACGTCGACGTCTATAGTGTTTCAAAGGCAACAGATCCCGCTGCAGTAGCACTTGCAGAGACGATTTCACACAGGTAAAACAGCGGCAGCGAAAATGCAGGGGAAGCCAGGCCGGCTCGGTAGCTCAGTGGTAGAGCAATGGCACGGATTGCCAGAGACCCGGGTTCGAGTCCTGGTCGAGCCTGCATTTTTCGCTGAAAATCTACATAAACTTAATTTTCTCTCGGAATGATGAGATTTTTATGATACTACGATGATTCTCCATACAAAGCAATTGACAAGCATGTTTCTTTCGCATTTCTTGTCACACAACAGTTTTCCTACCTTGTGTTCCGATGGAAGACGAGGAATGACTACAAGGTTAGGGTAGGTTCTATTAGCATAAATACAACAAAAAAATATTATTTACTCTAAGATTACAAAGACCCACTAAGGTACCAGTTAGATAAGCTGGAGACACATTTAACTCGTTTATTTTCAAATAAAATTCATTTCTACTTACCTCATATGCATAGCGGAACATTTTTCAACTTTGGATCACTTTTTTCCCCACGAAAAAAGCATTATTTTAACATTACAATTATTTATTGGTCATTACTAATTCAGCGGCAAATCTTGACTTACGTTGTCTATCGTCAGCTGATTTGCAGTGTTTCCAAACTTATGAACCGATAAATGCTGTACAAACTATTCACAAAAGGTTTTTAAGCGAAAATTGATCCACAAACCATTCACGGAAGGATAGCTTAAGTTGGGTTAGGCAAACATAGAAAATTGAATTGGAAAAAAAAAAACCGCTCACACGTCATCTTGTAAAACTACCGCGTGGTAATTACACTAACACTTATTAACCGAAAAATGATTGTTATTAATCCACAAACCATTCATGGAAGGTTAGGTTAGGCAAACATAGAAAATTAAATTAAAAAAAAAAAAAATCTGCTCAGACGTCATCTTGTAAAACTACTGCATGGTTGCTGCACTGACAGGAGGTTACATAATCGAACGCACGGAACATTTGATTCACGTAGTTGACTGTAATGGTGGCACGAGCTATCGTGCACCAGAGATGCATGAATGACGAAAAACACCTTACTTACAGGCCAAATAAGTTGCACGATTCGAAAAAAACAATTTCCGCAGCTTCAAAAAGTCCACAAGAACTCAATTCCGTAAGTACTTTCTCGTCTTTTGTCCTGTAAATTTCAAGAAATGTGTCTGGCTTATCTAATAGTTACCCAGACTAAAATTGAAAAGCTTTCTGCCTTGACGTCTGAACACAAGGTTGGTCAAGTGTGCGATAAGTGAGACCCAATTCGTTTCGCTGCATCCAGCATTGCCACACTGTTGCGTTCTCAGTTACATTGTGTTCAGCATGGAAGAATGGTGGGAGACATGCACAACAGTTTTCTTACCTTGTGTTCGAGGTTAGGTTAGGCCTGTTAGGTTCCATTAGCATAAATACAATGTAAAATTTTTGGTACTATTATAGTATGGGGGAGACAGCTATAAATCATATAGTTCACACTTTTTTACATTGCTAACGTACTATTTTGGAATGCGGAACATTTCCTAAGGTGAAATAATGCATTTCTAACTAAGATAAAGTATATTTCTTACATTTACGAGTACTTACTGTTACTTGTTATTTCTATTCTGTAACACATTATGGCAGGCGATAGTGGACTGGTTCAGGGCACGTTGTGTGAGTGTTTTGTCGATTTATGCAGTGTTGCAACCTCGTTCACCGGAAAATACCTACTTTCGTGCCCGGATTTGAAATTATGCTAATACCTCGCAAACCATTCACATTAGCCCCACAAACCATTCATGTTAGCCCCCAAAAAAACATTTTCTGTAAGGTTAAGTTAGGTTAGGCAAGCATAGTTAAAAAAAAATAATTAAAAAATACTCGACACGTCATGTTCTAGTGAAAACATGGCAAGTTTGAAACACTGACTATGGGGTTACGTCATCTTAATACACGGAACATTGTTATCTCGTGCAGAAAGCAAATGGCGGTAGCAGAAACAGCATGTCGGACAGAGATTTTCGCAGATAACAACATGTATTCGCATTAAAATGGATCAAAACTACATTCACGAACTTCCACAACGCTACAGAAAATGATTTCCGTAAGTACTTTCTCCCGTAAATTTGAAGACATCCGTCTCCCCTAAACTGTAATGTTACCAAATTATTTTTTAGGAATGTGGACTCATTTGATTAGGTACGTTTGGCAACGGTGTATTGCATGTTGATTTTTTTCATGATGGGGAAATGGCTTCTTCCGTGGACCTGCTGTTCTTAAGGTATGGTTACGTTACGTTAGGAAAACATAGTTTATGTTGTTTTTTCTCTACATTTCCATTCTTGACCGCCAATTATTACATGCAGATTCGTTATTAGAAGGTCTCAATTAGTGAGTAGGCAAAATTCCATAGCAATTGGAG